>NC_036445.1:17856510-18178582 GCF_002775205.1 Xiphophorus maculatus
TCAAAAATAAAGAGCAACACTGAAGCACAAGGTTGATAATACCGCCATTTTACAGAAGAATTAAAATGTAGTTTTGAATTTAACACCTGTGTTAACCTGACTTCACTCTTCCGGTCTCAACTGTGAATGTAAACAATAATAAAATATATATTTTCCAGAAACCATGATGGTTTTCCAGGGCTACTTTTCTCCTCTAATTGTTTTCACTGAAGTAACAGTACAATCTTGTTATGGAGGCTTCATTTCATACTGGTTTAGTTTTACCAGTTTTCTTTTTGCCATCACTGCACCCAGATTTCAGGCCTGATCAGAAGCTTCTAGCTGTAAAAATGAAGCTGTTCACTGAATGTTTATTGTTCCTCTCTAGGTCCAAAGATTTAGCTTTGTTTCTATTTGGCTGAAGAAAGTTATGGCACAGCCATGCACTGATTTGTTCTATATGCATCTGCTCAGTCCTTGAATGGGTTCATTTTCACCTAGTGACATTGTAATGTAAAGCTATGTATCATTTCCAAATCTTGTTACCAGTTATAATCTGAGATAGTGCCATGTAGGTATTGAATAAGTGGAACTCTGCATATGATTTTTGCCAGCTCCGATGGAAAGTATTCACACAAAGAAGACCCAAGCAGTACACATTCAGGCTCAATGCTGTTTACATCAACAGTAGATCTTTTTACCATGCCACAAGGCCATACAATGATGCATATACAGCTCACACCGTCTGCCAGTACTAATTTGTTGCCTGTGACAGACAGGGCCGTGTGTGTCAGTGTAATGAGGCATAGAGCCAGATTTTAGACTAGTTATGCAAGATTCTCTCCAGTCTGCTTGTTGCGTATTTAAAGTCACATTCCTCTGTCAGTCAGCTGCAGAGAAACACAGCGAGGTAACAGAGTGTCCTGACTCCCTCAGCTGCATGCTTGGACAAAGCATTTAACCTGAGGGCCACTGCTGCATAGACCTCATTAGACTGCCCCGCCGAGCACACCAGAATAGGCCTGCTCTAAAACCAGGTGTCAGCCGGTCATTACTGTGCTGTTTGACCCACAGGGTGGCTGGAAATATTCTGGAGCTAAATACAGTGCTGGGTGGAGAACACTGAGCGCATCACCACTTTTTCCTTATCTCTAGACCGCAAACAGAACCACTAATCGGCCTCAGCTGACTTTTGTGCAGACGAAAAATTGTGCTTCTGTCTCGCCTCCATGCTCATTAATCAAGTGACTTGGGTGTGTTTTGCTGCACATGTCTCAAAGGTGCTGGCATGCAGCGAGATGTCTGCTTCTGTTTTTTTTTTCTCTTTTGTTCATTGATTACACATCAACAGTCGATGTCTACTCATGAACAAAAGAATACAAACTATTTTTAGATTATCACCAGGTGTAAATGCCTGGAGCTGGAAGAGGTTTACAGCACTTATTGTGTCTCTGTCCAACATTATTATAGAAATGTGTCACTGTATTAAGACAATAAAGCTCTGATAACAGCTGCTATTACGTATATGGTCTATTTATTAACGCATTTCTATTTGGCAGAAAAGTTTTTTGCCTAACGAATACATTTTTGTTTTCAGATCTGCAATTCTTGCTGCCATTTTGTACCCACATGTAACCAGTTTAATTCCATCTGATAACAATAAACAAATAATTTTGTACCTACTTACTTATCATTTGCTAATATACAAATTTTAAGTAAGTAGGTACAAACTGAGTAATTAAAAAGTTCAAGTAATTGTCTGCTTTTTTCTTTAAGCTCTTATTCTGACACAAGATCAACTGACTCCTGTTCAAACACAATAGAACCGCATTTCCTTGCAGTAGACTATATGTGGATAATAGAAAAGTATTATAAACCAGCTAGGAAAGCTTGTACGAAATCTCACCAAAGAAGGTAGGTACTAACACAAGTTTTAACACAAAATGTTCCCTTGCAAATGGCTTCACAATCATGCAACTAAAACTGCAAAAGTGAGAAATGAAAAAGATTCAAAATGTCCACTGGATTTCCTTCAAATTCCTTCAAAATCTTACCAATGAGATTTTGAAGGAAATCTCATCGGTAAGTGGCGGTGGGATAAGGTGTCTTAAGATATTGTTTCTTCTTTTTCTATTTCACAGATGAATACAACCCATTTGTTCCCAAACTGGAGAAGAGTGTCAGCGGAAGCAGTCCATCCAGGGATCGACTTCTCCTAACAGTGACGATGCTCTTCCTTGCTGCCCTCTTCATCTCCTAGCAGCAGGTGTGCCGTCAGCGTCACCATGCCTTTCGGGGAAGATGTTCACTGTCAGCGTGTGGGAGAGCTGGGTCAGAGGGAAAAGCGAGGGCATGAAGAAGCAGGAGGGGAAGAGCAGCAGGGTTTTTTTTAAGCTATACGTTTTTCAATCGTCAACATGCAAATGAGTAAATTTGGACAGCTGTTTTTTTTTAAGGGAGCACCGAAAGACCTTGAGGGACTCGGTGACACAGACCGAACTGTTAAGTTGTGCTAAACACAGCCTGTTCTCGCAGGTGCAGGTGCCATTGACTGTGTTTTGTTTCTGTGTGCATCTGCTTGCCTGCGCGTCTGAGCAGGCCGCAGGGTGAGCTTGTTGAATCACGCTCAGCCCTCTAAGCATTTATACAACCAGAGAGGAGGAGCTAAAACCTCCACTTAAAAGAAAGAACTCCAGCCACCCAATTATAAATGGTTTGAAGAATTTTTTTTGGACCTGATTGGCTAGAACACTTTCTTAGGGCTAGTTGCCATAGTTTCTTGCACCAAGATGAAAGGAGCAGATTTCAGCAGAACTGAACTGATAATGCCTTTTCTTTTCTTGTTTCTAATGCTGGGAGCTTGTCCTAATCTGCAAAGGAAAATATATAGAACCCAACAAATGATCTGCGCTGGGTCTGGTTAGGAAACTAGACAGAGTAGCTAATAGTTTATACACACACCCAGAAAAGAACACCACTGGGCTCAGATGCAAGTGTTTCATCAGCCATCTAAACTGTGTCATTGTACATTTATGTCTGATCACTCTATAGAAGGGGAACGGAGAAAATACAGAGCATTTAAAAGATGAATCTTTTACTATATTGTAATTTTTTGTGGGGGAAAAAAAAAAGAATTTAAATGTGCCATTTACAGAAACTGCAAGGGTTTGTTAATGTTTTAATTTTCCGAATTAGATATTATTTCCGTCTTGTTTGTTAAAATACTCAGTTATTCTTCTGACATCTCTGGGGTTAACAAAGCACATGATGGCGACGGAGCAGCCACTCAGCAATACCGCGCCTCCTCACAACAGACTGTTCAGACGAGAAGAGGAGGAGCGTGCAGGAAGGAGATTCCTTCACACAGCCACAAGCATCAACAAACAAGTTCCCCTCTGGTCCAAGATTCCACCATGTTCTCTGTAAACCTTTGATGTTCTGGTTCTGTTTGAGTGAGAAAATATGCTTGGCAGTTAAAAGAAGGGTTTTAAATGGTACTAACAAATGATAATTTATGCACACATGGTGGTGTTAAAAGTATGGCAAGTAACAAAAAACAAAACACGTTGTAGAGGCAAACTAAGTGCTACGGTGGGGAGATACAGTAATTCATTTATATCATTCAGTTGCATCAGAATAGCATTTCAATAGTTACTAGCACCTTATTCACCGTGGTCCCCCACCCCTGATTATCTCCCGTAGAGAGTGGTTCACTGTAGACTCTGGTAACACAGACAGAGGTGATGATTATACTGTTGATTAAAAGAATGATGATGATGGACTGCGAGCTGATGGCTGGCCCATAAGGTCATTCATCAGCTCACCCACCGGCACATGAGGCATTCAGGTACTCGTGTAAATGTCACAACAGACATAGAATGAAATTTACAAAGTCTTGAAATATACAGAAGTGAAATGTCCTGTAAGAATCATTATAAACTTGAAGTTCTGGGGTTTTTTTCCCGTTTGTTTTTTTGTGATTTGTGTTTTCTTTTCCATTCTTCTGTAGCTGATTAATGAGGTACAGTTGTAACCAGATATTAACACTATGTAAAAAGACGTGTCCATTTTTTCCCTCCCTGTCTCACATTGAATCAGACAAACAATTTCCTATTTTGGGTCACTTAGGATGAGCAAAGCTCCTTTTACCTACTAAGAACACATACTGTACATTTCCTCAATATTTGGAAGAATTATCTTGACTTGGGTCAAATATTTTGGCCATTCTTCTACTTAATTTTCTCGGAATAATTTTCTGGGGAACAGATCCTGACAGAATTGGTTAGATGTTAGAACTGAGTTTGGCTGCTACTCAAATGTAATTGTTTTAACAGGTGACACCTTTAGTTATCTGGGAATTTTACCCTACGTTTAACAAAACTTGTGGAAATCCACCGCCATCTTCCTGTTATCTTGACTCTTCAGATTTTTGTCATGATATTACACAAGGAAGTTTGTAATTTAAGGTGTTGTCTAAATTTCATCAACAATTAACTTTGGCTGTTCTAAATGACCTAAAAGAACTCAACTTAGACTGAGAGGAAAAATGGTGGTCTTTTTTTACAGTGTATGTAAATATCTATCTTCAAATGTTTATTTTGGTTATGTTGAGCGGATGATCTAGGGTAAAAATTTGCAAACTAAAATGGAGAGAGCCATATGTAAATGTGGGCTGTGGAATATCTCTTTAACTTATTTAAATTTTTTTTTCATCTTTGTTTTTTTTTTATTGATCTAACAACAAGCCACGCCTGTGTTGTTTTGATAAGGGGTCATATTCTGTCTATTGCTCACAAGTCAACCATAATCAATGAAAGTAAGGTATTATATGCAACATACAGTACATGTGAATGCAAGATTTGACTCTTTATCTCTATGATTACTTTAAACACTTAAACACCTGGGAAAATGAACTCATACATAAGTACAAGGGGTATAAAATAGTTTGCAGAAAATGGGAGCAGAAAACGACGACATGGGTCCAAAACAGGCAAGAATCTGAAAAGGAGCTCATTGGAAATTAGTGATGAGGTTAGCCATCATAAGAAACTTTGTGAAATATTTGTTTATAGTTGTTCTTTATAAATTAAGGAAAGAGAACCAAGACAAACTGCTTAGTCATAATATTTAAAAAAACAAAAAATCTTGGTCCCTCGTATTACCTTCAATGAAGAAAATTCTTTTAGAAAAGGTATGAGTTAAGCATAGCCTACAACCCACAAAGCTTTTTAATGATTTTATGTCTGGTCAAATGAGTTATTATATACTTCCAAATTTATTTTAAAGATGTGTAAAAACCCCAAAATAGACATTTAATTGCAGTAGCATAATCTCAGCCTGAAAAAATATGAAAAATCCAACCTTTAACTTTTTTCTTTGCTTTACAAAGTTAGAAATAGACGCTTTTTTGAAACTTGAGCTGTTTCTACTAAATAAATCTGGTTTAAGCATTTGAATTTATATTTCTTTTAAAACTTGACAAGGTCTCAAAATATTTAATGAGTAGTCTGTTACTTTCTGTGTCCCTTGTTCATAAATACAGAGGTCCATTTCTCTTATCCGCTCTTTGTAACGACAAGAAAACATATTGTAAGTATGGAAGATGTGTGTTGATTCTCGTAAATCCGGAAATGGCAAACAGAAACTACTCGGCCAAAATTGACTATATCAACAGTCACTGCAATGACTTAAAACACAGAAAATTAGAACTCTTACTGTTTACTCTTCTTGCTTGTAGTTAAAGAGTCTATTATTGTTATGAAAGTTTTAAAATTTTTAAAGTCTTGAATTTCTTACTGACAAGTGCAAACACACATCTAGAAAATCTAAGTTAAACAGACAAGAGATTGTGCCTACAAATGAATAACAAACTTTAACAGACTTATGCGAAACAGCCCATGTGTACATATGGCTCTCAGTGGAAGAGTGAGTATTAAAAGTGAGGTATTAAAATGTTGGGGTTGGAGGGTTGAGGATCACCCTGAAAGAGCAAATCACTCTTCTAGAAGCTGCACTTACGAACTCAAAACACGAGAGCAAGAGAGTGAATGAGTGAGAGGCAGAACTGATTTCTGTTCATCACTGTAAATGTGCGTGCGTGTGAATGAATAGGTAAGAGACTGTGTGAGTCACTGTCTGTGTTTTTGTTCCTTTGCTCAGTGAGAATGTGCGACCAACCGTCTGGCAAAACAAAAGCATTTAATAGCGTTGGAAACAACATTTACAATCATGTTTACCTTTGACTGGAATGACTTTAAGTGAACTTGAAAAATAAAATGTAAACTGAACAAACCATAACAGAGGTTATAACAGTGATCAAGATAACAAAATAATAAGCTTACAAATGTTACTTTTAATTAAACTGTTGTTTGTGTCTTTATTTGTCTCACTTTTTAGTTCCTCGTCTCCTTCCACACAGTGTCAGTATTTTCCCAGAATATTATACCGGGTATAAGGTTGAAGGTTTTCTGAGAAATTCAATTCAGTTTTCTGTTGATAATATTGTTTCCATGTACGGATATGTGATTTTACATATCAAAGTTGATGCTTCAAGGCGGGTAAAGCAGTAATACCTTTACCCGCTCTAAATAGGGAAGAGAATCATTTTAATCGTCAGATGAACATGTGAATAGCAATGGGGAAACACCATCAGTTAGCATCTGGAGTGTCTGAACTGGATAATGAAGAGATAAAGCTGCTCCTGATATAATATTATGGTAGGAAGGATTGTCTGTAATCTTATGCAACAGGTTTTGTCAAACAGGTGTGAAGTATCTAATCCCACAGCAAGACATGAGTGCAGCACATACAGGACACCAATAGAACATAATGTTCTGTGTAGAGAAAGTGCAGATTAAAAAACTACATTTGGAGACAAAATGATGCTCCTGTCAGAAGATTATAAACACACTCCATTGATCCAAATGTCATAATTATTTGTGACTTGTAAGGATTTATTTGAATTATTATTTTTGGTTTACAAAAATAGATAAACTGCTAAATATATGCATGCAGTTCCACCAATATTTAGTTAAATCTCTCTATGCAATTTGCACATGACTGTATATTTTATTACTTTGCAAAGCAAGTGTTTAATTTAGATGGTATTCTATCATGGACCCAGTTTTTAAAGTTCACAGTTTTTCATTATGTTTGAGTTCAGGGCTTCGGGAAGTGCCATTCCAGAAGCTTAATGTTAGCATGCTCAATTCAATCTAAAACCAGTTGAGATGTGTTTGAGATATTTGTCTTACTGGAACATCCATAGCTGTAGGTTTTATTGTTACGTTTATGATTCTGAAGGTCATTCTCCTTCATCATTATTCACTATTGTTCATTATTTATCATTGCAATACAGTAATGTTGCTGTCAGTTAAACAGTCAACTATGATGCCATCACCACCGTCCTTGATACAATGTACCTAAATATAAAGCCTCACCTTGACCACTAAAAAACATGCTCTTTGTCATTGTGTCTAAATAGCTCAATCTTCTCATATCAACTTTAAAGCTTCCTTCAGAAGGTATTTGGCCAAGCCAGTATTGGCAGCTGCACATTTCAGTTGAGGTAAAGGTGTCAGACACATCTTTATCACTCAGTACTTTCTCAGCACTTGATGTGTTGATGTTCCAGCAGTTTGTTCCTGTAGTCCCTTGATGTTCTCAGGATTTATTCAATCTAGGATCTAGGATCCAAGTTATGCAGTTATATCTGCATAACTTGGATCCTTGATCATCTCTAAGCTCCACTGATGTTGCTTTTTCAATGAATGTTTGACAATGATTGCTGTCAAAGCAAGTAGTTTATATGATTCTACCAGCTGCTCTCAGTCATTATTCTGAAGTCAGAAATGATTTAAGGATGAAGTTCTTGTGAATGTGACGCTCTGAGTTTATTGGAGAAAGAGCTCCACTGAATGTTGGAGCAGGCAGGCAGGGTATTGTGAAGAAGGTGGAGTGGACTATCCATGATGGAGAGTCGTTTGAGTCAAAGTTCAGGTTTGTTTTCAATTTTCATTTTTAATGAGGTGGAACAGTCTGCTCCCATATCTGGCACTGACGCTGCTTTCCTAGCACACTGCACCTGTGTTTCCTCAGATGCTCATTCGCTTCTCGTCCAAGTTGCTGTTTACTTGCTGCTTGAAATTTTTCAAAACCATTACATCAGATTGCAATGTATTTTAGTTAAATAACAACCGCAGGTGTATCTTGCTTCTTATTTTTATGTGAGAATTATAAACAAACAACTCAAAACTTTCCAATAAAAATTTCTGAAATATACAAAAGTGAATCTGTCACCAATGTAGCCAGCCTTCTTTTAACAGGTTTCACCCTTCCATTCATGAAGTCTGACCGTTTCTTGATCTGTTGATGATCAATTTTTTGTGCACTTTTTGATATAGAGTGTTGACCTTCTTAGACCACACCCTCCCTAATTACACAGATGTACTTAATCTGCTAAATCTATTAAACATTCATCCAGCTGGGAGTTAGAAAATATACTTAAACTGTTATGGTTAAAATATTCACTTGCTTAATAATTATGCACCCAGTGTATAAGATTGAGCCATGCATTGTATGGCATCCTTAAATCAGGCATCCTTTTAATCCCCACTGTAATACTGAGTAATGACCACATGGTGCCACTATTCAGTCATAGCTTCAGCTATTAGAGCTGTTCCTTTCTGAGTGCTTACCCTCTTTTAGAAAACAAAAAGGCATTAGACCAACAATGGCAGTTGTGTAACTGGAGCTGTTAGATTAAACAGAAATTCATTAAGCTCTGATGATATAACAGCTTAGTTTTGCACATGATGATAAGAGCAAAGCTTTTGGTTTTGTTTTAGCTCCTTCAGAAGTGAAAGTGTTTGTGTGCAGACTGTTAACTTCCACCCTCACAGAGTGAGCTGAAAAAAGCAGTGCAATGAATAGACATCCAAGGTCTGCAAATGACTGTGTAAACTCAAGGTCTTTCAGTCACGGACTTGAAAGCAGCCTTTCTTGCTGCATTCATTTATCACAATGAGTCAGGCGGAGAAGAAACAGCATTTACGTCTTCTGAGCGTCTTTGTACAGAGGGACCAATGTTATGCATGGAGAAACTTGTGAATGTGAAGCTGTCGACTGTAGGATTGTTCTGTAGGGGTTGAAAATACATTCAGAGGATGTTTTGGAATCTCAAGCATAACAGTTACTGTCAAAAACTGGAAGTTTTGTACATTTTTGCATTGTAAAAACAACAAAGTCATTTTAGTTGTGCTAAAAAATATGTGGTGTTAGTAAGAATGTATGAAATATAATGAACATTTGCTAAATGAGAGAATAGGCACTAAAATGAGTCTGAAAGTCAACCTTGATGTTAAAAAAGGCACGGTAAGGGACATCACAAAATATGAACTTAGATACTAATGTGACAGCAGAGAAAGGAAATGTGGTCCATGGGAAACTGAAAACAAAACCAATCAGGAAAAATTGATATTCATAGAAATGAAACCAAAATGAGAAAGTAAATATAAGTATAATTGCTGATAAAATTTTGTCACAATCATTCAACAGTTTGTTGGACTACTACACAGGACCTAAATAAAACTGGGGTTGAGAGGTATTTAAAGGTTGCACATATAAATAGTTCTAGAAGATATTGTATGATGATATTATGTTAAAATTAAGCTTATTGTTCCTGTTCAGAAAACTGTATGCAATAAATTTATAAGTGAATTCAAGGTGAAGCCCCATGTTAAAGCACTTTATACAGGCTGTGTTCAATATGTTTTGAAGGTTGAAACTCAGCTCATCACACCTGAGTGATTCCCTGGTAGCATGTAAGGAATAAATTTGGGTTTGGTAATTGTTGTGGGGAGGTACTACGGAAACAGCTAATTGTAATGCAAGCCAATAACAATATACTTCTCTTTTTATTGCATCTAAATACTAAAAGATGTTCAGTTTTAGTTTTAAAGCACAGAGAGTACCTTGTGTGCTGCCTGTTTAATGCTATACAGATGGCCTAAAACAAAAATAAACTTTATTCTGGGAACTTGGATTACATTTTATATGCTTGGCAGAAATTATGAATTTTCAACTGTAAGGGACTTCTTCCCTTTCCAGTTATAGCTCTGTTCTCTTAATATTTCTAATCAGTTTTCAACACCATGGAAACAGAAAGTATATCAGTCTTCTCCAACTGATTAACATTTAGATTTCAAAAACCACATGAAGTCATGGTCTGAAACAGGTCATCAAACAAGCCGTAAGATCCAGTTTGTATCCATATAATTTTCTTTTCTGCATCTTGAGACCTCATACATGCTGACAAACCCCACTCCCCATGTTCCCACAACCTGCCTGTTAGGTGTTGAGCCATGTGATTTGTGCTGCATGAGGTCAGGAGAGTGCTCCTACTCAGCCTTATGCTCCCTCTGCCTAAAACACCTGCTGCCTGACTCAAGTGAGAACGTGCCTTGCTGTATGGCTACCACGTGTATCTGTTCAACATAAGGGCCACCCCATCAATACGTTTCACTGGCTATGTAACATGCATAGACCCACACATAAACCCACGTTTATGTGTGGATCTCTGAGCATATGTTTGTGCGTGTGCAGGGTGACGCAGTATCTCTGAAAAACCTTTCCAGAAGGTGAGAGCTACTGAGTTACTAATGTCATGTTGCAACCCCTATCCAAAAACCGTCAGCCTACTTCATCACCAGCGTGATGCAATTATCAGTCATGTGTTGCAGATGAAGCACTAAGGGGAAATTTGTTCTGCCTTCTCAAGAAATAAGTACAGTAAACCAGATACTCCTGTTCAACCTCCACCAGTATTCTCCACCTATAAATGCATTTTGTTTACCTGTTTAATCCTGGCAGAGTTTCGGAGATTGAAAACCATCTCTAGTGATCAATGGGCAAGAAGTGTAGTACGTATTAGGCAGGATCTCCAGTCCTTCAAAGTGCAGCGTGGAGACACACAAGTCATACATCCATGCAGACATTTATGTCTAAGGGCAATGAAATGAAACCAGTGTACTCAACGTGAACAGACACATGCAAATGGTTTGTACACAGCATGCTAAAATTGCAGAGTGTGGATCAATAACTGGGATAAAAGAATAACCACTGATAACCAGTGATTTGGTTACAAATTATTTAAGGAAATTAAAATCAATAACCTGATCTGCCATTTGGAACGTGCCTAATTCAAAGTGTTCATTTTGCTTTTTATGGCCAAGTTAACTTTTATTATCCAGATATGTATATCTTAATAAAAACAGTTTTTGGTTTAAACCAATGTTATGGTCAAGGTAAACCTTCCTTTTAAAAGGACTATTCCTTAGTGCCTCTGAGCATTTAACAAGTTGGTTGTACTTCCTCAACCTGTCTGGAAGTTCAGGCTAACAGAAATTGATCGGCCATTGTTTCAGTGATACTTCTCAAACACTTGTATTCGCTGCCTGTGGGTGGAAATAAAAGTTTATTCAAAGTTCAAATCAATGTCTCCTACCAGCTTCAGGGGAAGTTACAGTGAAAAGAAAAGCCTCCTTGTGACTCTTGAGATTGACAGCATATAGGCAAAACTCTCAAGGAAAGGGCACAAACTCAGAAAGCTGGAAAATTTTAGAAGTTGGTGTAATTTTTATTAAACTAGAAAATGATAAAAGAGAAGTGGATGATGAAAAATACTCTAGTAAGGATAAGATTTAGCCAGGTTAAGAACAGCAATCAAAAAGGAATAAGTTTTTACTTAAAGCTTTCACTCCAAGATGCCAAGACTGATGACCACTAAGAATACAAAAAAGCAGTTTGGGTTAAAATTCTTTGTACAGATAAACACTGCAGGCTAGTAAGTTTTACAACAACATTAACTCAATGATCAGTTTTATTAGGTACACCTTGTCTTTAAAACCACCCTAATGCTTCAGGGCAAGAGTTCAATAAGGTGTTGGAAACATTCCTCTGCTGTTTTATGAGAATCTCAGATGTGACCGTGGACGCCATTGGCGTACAGTGAACTCACTGTCATGATCAATTAGTTTGAAATGATTTTTGCTTGAAGACATTGAGTTTGATCCTGCTTAACATAGAAATTGGAAGACAGGTACACTGTGGTTATTATGGGATGCATTTGCTCAGTAACAACACTCAGGTAGGCTGTGGGGTTGATTTGGTGTTGATATTGAAAGGTCCAAAGTGTCCTAATAAAATATTCCCATCATTATTACACCACAAACCTAAACTTTTATACAGAATTTTTTTCATGTTTTCATGTTGTGCATTCTTGTTTCTGACATTACCACCTGAATGTTACAGGTGAAATCCAGACTCATTAAACTAGGTAATGCAGGGGTCTCAAACTCCAGTCCTTGAGGGCCGCAGTCCTGCAACTTTTAGATGTGCCTCTGCTGCACCACACCTGAAAAGAATAATTAGGTCATTAGCAAGGCTGGGAGAACTGATCTACACAAGGAGGAGGTAATTAAGCCATTTCATTCCAGCGTTTTGTACCTGTGGCACATCTAAAAACTGCAGGACTGCGGCCCTCGAGGACTGGAGTTTGAGACCCCTGAGGTAATGTCTTCATAAACAGTTACTGTCTAATTGTGGTGACCCTGTGGAAGCTGTATTTTGTGTATTCAGAGATGACATTTTGCATATATCTTAGTCGTGAGGAGTAGTTATTTACTGCTGTTTTTCTTTATTCCAAAACCAATCTGTCCATTCTCCTCTGAAATACAAAATCAACAACTCATTATATGTTTTCTTTCCTTAGACTAGTATTTGTGAACCTGGAAAATAACCATCTGCCACTGAAAACCATTGTATGCTGAAAGTTTGTGAAATCAGATTTTTTTTTTATTTCTTTACTTTCACATCTTTTTTGACCATTGCAAACAGATGATATTCTTACTGTTCGAGTGTCCCTTAGGGCCTGATAATGTGCTCTCTCTAGCTGTTCATGTTTTTCATTTAAGGTTATTTTTTGTTTGTTTGTTTTTCTTGTTTTAGCTCGGCTACACCAAGTGAAAATATACCCATATACTGTTCTGTGAAGTAAAGTAAAGTAAAATAAATGTCAGTTTAAGTAGAAGAAGAGGTTTTATCCCCTTAAAGCACTTTCGTTATTTTGTAATGACTGGACATATTTATTTAATAGTGCACAAAGCATTATAGCTACAGAAATAATTTGATCTCTTCTCTTTATTTTGTAATTTTCTTTATTTGGACATTTTCCTAACCCTATTTCTGCATCCCTAACTCCCTACTTTAACATCCTCCATCTTTTCTCTCATCCTCCCTCTAAACAGCTGTCAGGCTTTAGTCAGTCGCCTCCTTTTGTTAGTCACTGCCTGGCCTATCCCTCATCCACTCATCACATACCCCCTGCACGCTCTCTCTCTTCCTCTCTCTCTAACTTTAGCCTTAATTTACTGTTTTTCAGACAGCATATGTACAGACCCAACAGAGAAGGACAATAACATTTACACTGTCTGGCATGCACATTCATAGAGTGACTTCACAGCACACATAGAAACAGAAACACCAAGGTGAAAGACATATCATGTTCAGTTTTCTGTGTAGATGTTTTCCATTTGTTCCTGTGTACCTGAAATGCTCCTGGCATTACTTAAGGCCTGACTTGAACCTGCCTGTGTGGAAAATTTCTTTAAATGGATAGGACTTTGGGACCAAGTTTCAGATTGACTTAATTAATTTAGACCTAATGAGTTAATCTGATCTTCAGTGTCGTAATTGGACAGCTAACAAGCCATGTTCTCCCCTTGTATCCGCTTATCGCCAGATTATCTGCGCTTTGATAAGATTTCCGGTGTGACAATCTAGTCTCTTTTCTTTTGTTGATCCCAACAACAACAGCGTATTCCACTGGTTCAGATAATGAATAGGTGTCAACAACAAAATACTAAACCATAACCCCACTTTGCTTACAGATTTTAAATTCAAAAAGCTGATAACTAGTGCAAATGACATAGAAAAAAATGCCTAGTGTGAAGGAAAATGTTCAACTTACTACTAAAATTTAGCCATTAGAGACCTTAGAGAGTATTTGACTCTTTGTGTCATAATATCTTACATTAAATCATTTTGTTAAAGATAGATTTAAAATCAAACTTATTTCAATTTGAACAAAGCTAAACTTATTTCTCTTTTAAAAGATCTGAAATGCTTATTTAAATTATGAGGTCCAGGCCTCTACTGTTGCCTTCCACCCAGCTCACATGGCGCCCAACTTCAGCTTCTGTTTTTGCTCGTGGGCTCATGTTGAGGGAGCCTGCAGGAGTGGGTAAGGCTATCTGCCCTCTGCATGCCATCAGGACCAGCAGTCTGACTCTGAAGGACAACTGGGAGAGAAACACTGTTGTCATAAGGGTACTCTAACCCCTCCACCGTGTTAAAGTGGGGATACTGTGGAGGGGAATTCAAGTGGCTGAAATTAACCCAAGTTCTGCTGCCCCTGGGCCAGTTGAATTCAGCTGTATAAATTGAGGTGAGCGCTGCGTAATTATGGAAGGGTTTACAGAATAGCCTCTGCTCTCCTGCGTTAAATTAACTTGCTGGAGTAACTAAATATCCCTTCTGGCCTGGGGATGCTTTGGGATTCCCCCAAATGAGTTACACACCACTACTGGGGAGAGGCATGTTTGGTTTCCCATCTGGATCTGATGGATGGATGGATGGATGGATGGATGGATGGATGGATGGATGGATGGATGGATGGATGGATGGATGGATGGATGGATGGATGGCTGCCAACATACACATAAAATATATAACTAAGAGATAAACTGATCATATGTAATTTTGGCATAACTGAAAATATTGCTTTTAATATTGGCTTTGGCAATTTGTTAGTAAAATCTTTTACAGATTCTTCTGATTATATTCAGTTAAACACTGTTTGTACTGTGCAATCCCCAGGGGCCTCATGCATAAGAGAGTGTGCAGTTTTCACACTAAAACTTGGCGTAGGCAAATTTTTGAAAAGTGCGGCGCACAAAAAAAAAAAAAAAAAAAAATCAGATGCATAAAGCCGTGGCCGCGCACCTTTCCTTTATAAATCCTAATTTGTTGAAAATAGAGCGCAGCTGCTGGTCCGCCCTGTCGCTGGACCGGTACCGGTACGGCTCTTTTGCTCAGAGCTCCAGGATGATCAGTCAGAGCAATCTAAACGCTCATAAACCATCATCAACATTTCCCAGCAGATCAATATGATCTCTGAACAATCGCTCCCTCTGAATCCTTCCATTGGCGATGTTCTCCATCAGAGCCTCCACAATTACGCAGCACAACTTTGCGCAGCTACTTATATACGTGTGATTGCATACACACCTTGATCGCCTTAAAAATAGTCAAACCTGTTGATTATTTTTAATTAGCAGGTTTGAGGTAATCTGCTGATCCAACCCTGTTTTCTTCTTTTAGCGAAAGCTGGTGCAACAAGTGAAGACGAATGTAAAAAAAGTAAACCAACTGTGCTTGTGGGTCTATACATATGGATGAATGTATATGTGTAGATGATGACTAGGCTCAAAGTAAGTAATATCACAATCAAACTGTTTTCCATTAAGAAGTTAGAGCATTTAATCAGCTTCAAACATTAGTCACTGCTTTTTTATGTCTCAGTCACTTGCTCAGCTAAGCCCCTTTCTGATCAAAAAAGCCTACTTCAACCAGATCTAAGAAATTATTAGGCAGTATAAAATTGTAACTGTGAGTCCTGATGAAGACATTGAGGACAGGGGAGGGCAACAATCTGTCATTCCAGTTCAGAAATACCTCACTTCAAATGTAGAACAGTGACATGGTTTTTTTTCTTGTAAACTTTTCAATTGTAACATTGTATTTTGCATGTTGATCATGTTAAAACTCAATAATTTTGAGAGTCAATCCTTAGACTTCAGCCGGGGTCAGACTCTTAAGTAGCTTTCCCAGAATTTCTGCTAAACCTATGTCACAGCTGAAGATTAAACTTTGTTATTGTTCCCAAAAATGTTGAACAACTCCTTTAAATAATGAGAGGATGTTTTAATCCTCAGGATTATTGGTCGACAATCAAAGATACATTTGGGTAAGTATTTATCTCAGAATGATTTTCTGTGAATTTTACTATTAAAAATCAAAATCCCCCGTTTTCCTCAATCCCCTTTCTAGTAACTTATTATTAAACGATAAACAGCCTCAAAAATGGTTAAATGCTCTACTTTTTGTTGCCATTCTTTGAAGAGCCTTTAAAATCCATGGCATTTATAAAAGCGAGTTACAGTGAAGTGTTGGGTAATGGAACATGGAGCATATGGCGCCCTCTTTTCTCGCTAGATTTCCTCTAAATCTCTCCTGAGTCTCATTTTGTCCAACTGTTTTTCTTTTTTTTTCTTTTTCTGCAAATGAAAAACAAAAAAAACAGACAGACCTCTTTACTACGAGAGCTCTAACCCCAAAGTAGTCGCTCAAATACCCAACAACTTTGAGGTAAACAGCTGAACCATCTGGCCTGCGCACACACTTATAGAAGCTGCTGGGCATGACTGAAGCTGTGAGCACGTTGGAACGTGATAAGTGCTGCTCCGGCCAAATTGAGGATTTAATGAGAAAAATAAATAACAGGATGGCCTGGTGGGACAATGTGTCTGTGAGAGTGCATAGCAGATCTCAAATGGCTGTGATATGCTGAGCAGTGTGTGGCAAGGCATGCACAATATATTTTATAAATCTTTTTTATTATCATTTCTTACAGATCACTGTGTTGGTTTTGGTTTCTGACAATTGGTGATGTTGATCCTTTTCTGAAACTGGGCCATAAAGCAATTCCAAGAAAACAGCTCTGGTTTCCCAAATCTCTCTAAAGAACTTTAGAAACAAACCTGAAACCTTGAAATGACTCATTGCAGGTGCAATAGACACTTTCCGTTGTTTTACACAAGGGGGATGAAGCTACATCAAGTTAACAAAGACATGATACATGGTGCCGAGTTCACAAGAACAAAATAAGATTTGGTTTTAGTCAGAATTTTGGAAAAATTCAAAACTGTCCCCTCTTTAAAAAGACATCAGTAATGTTAAGGTCACACAAAATCATGCTGTTTTAAAGCCTCTGTAATAAGTACAGATTTCAGGTCTCAGTTTGACCAGCCCCCTACAGTTTTTATGACTGGCTGGTTTTAATGTCAAAGAAGCAACAATTATTGTTAAATTAGAAAGTGTGTTCCAACGGGGAGCCACATGGCTCTCTACATACATTACTTTACATTAACTGCTGAATTAAGGTCACTACTGCCACAAAAACCTTAAGAAATAGATGTGTTTAAAACATTTGTTTGTGTAAAATGTCTCCATTCAGATATTTTTTCTTATGCATTTGTAGGGTTAGGGACTACAGCAACTCAATACCTGGAACCCCCGCTAAAACACTTAGCCGCTATCAGAGAAGCTAATTTCTACAGTCTTCCTTTCCTTGTCTTTGCTCTACAGCTAGTCAGTGGCAAGGAAAATGAATAATGCACTTAGATTGGATGCTTTGCAAATGCCAGCCAGTAGCGTGTCAAAAAGCCTTCTCACTAGATATTTAAGCTTTCTAAACTGCTTTTTCTAATATATATTAGATGTATTTTCTTGAAAAATTTTCACAAAATATTTGAAGTTGTGCTCCACAGAAACAAATTGCAAATAGGTGATTCTGCAAATATTGAATCACGATTAGAAAAGCATGTACCTCAGTTGTAAAGCAAATTTTCCCTCTTATTTCATCAATCCCAGTAGATATTTTGCACCCAGGTTGGTGTCAGGTTTTCTGTAAATTAATCTCTGGTTGCGAAAGATTTCATAGAACCTCCCACAAAATTTATTTTCGCCAGTGAGAGACTTAATAAAAAGTCAGGCAGTTTATTGGATTTGAAATTTTCACAAACAAAAAAAAATAATTTTTTTTTGCAAAAAGTAATAAATTTAGCCTTCTATGACATCTCTGACCTATTTATGTGAAAGCAACAGTGCAGCAGGTCAGTTTTACCCCTTTTGTCCCAATAAGCAAAATAAAGAATAGTTTTCAGTGAATGGTATCTCTCCACAAAACTGCAATAACGTAACTTTGAGAATGTTAAGTAATTTGTTCTAGCTGCAATTAGCATGAACATTAATAAATATTAGCAGATTTTTCCCATAACTCTGTACACAATACAGTTTGCCCTCAGTTGAATTGGGTATCACAAGACTTTCTGAATTAGAAGTAGACATAAACAAAGGTTTGCTCACATTTAGCAACTGCAAATGTCTTTATGAATGTCTCTAAATATTTCAGATCTTGAACTGGAGAATGTCAAATGGAGTCCTGACTTTTACCAAAAAAAAGATGTTTCATCGTAACTGGGCAACTCGAGAAATGAGAAAATAATTGTTTCAAACTTAGGTCATCACGCTGAAAGCAGACACCTTCTGACACCCATTATAAATCACGCGCTGACAGCAGCACACAAGACATCGTTCACAATGATGAGAAGTGTTGTGTTAATATTGTGAAATCTTGTGCCACCAGATCTTGTTACATTCTTATTTTACACAGTTACTCAAACACTGATCATCAGGCTGTCAGCCACATAGCTCAGTGAAGGTGAGGACATGTTTGCATGACACAGGAAATGGAAAACAGGAAAAACATTTCATAAAATTAGCACCACATGTGAGCACGAGCACATGGTTGAGTTTCATCCTGTGTCTAATTATCACACGTGTGTTTGTACATGGAAGAAAAAAGACGACATCAATCTGTGGAGCCACTCCCTGTATAAGCAGTGCACCGGTTTAAATCATCCTACTGGCTGCTGGACCTCAAATAACCTCTCTCATTTTGTCAAGACATGTGCTAAACCTCAGCTCATCTTCTTAGCTCGTGTAATTACACTCCAGCATTGGCTTAATGCTGCAAGAGGTTCATGTTTAGCTTTATTCCAGCGTTGTTCTCATGTCCTAAACTTCTATTTTTTTATGTGGGTATTTTACCTCAAGTAACCTGTTTGAGTCTAAAATTGAAATTCCAAGTAGGATTTTAGGTTTATCTTTATCTACAGATCAATCTTTATCTACCCACAATCTGAACAGTTTCTACAATATATCTGGAGAAAAAGTTGCAGAATAAACACCAGATGTCATATATATATATATATATATATATATATATATATATATATATATATATATATATATATATATATATATATAACTAATACAAACAGGTTTAAGCCTTCATGCTTTTGCATTTTGTTTCTTTTTGGTGATGTCAACATTATTCTATTAATCTGCACAAATAAGCTGATGCAAGTTCTTTCTTCAAAATGAGATTTCATTTCAAACATTCTTTGCTCTGGTTTCATAACCTAATCTATTGACTTTTTCATTGCTCCGCCATGACATGCCCTCCTCTGGCCTGACCCCGGCATCCACCAGATGCCAGATACACACCAACTGTTTTCATAATGACAATGAAAACTTGGGTATTATGATGACCATTGTATAACACAATTATGGCTATTACTGTGACAAATCTAAGTATAAGCTGATGCTTTCAAATAGGGAATTTCATAATATGGATTGAGTCGTTCTGGTTAATATTGATGATGTCCCATTAAAACAGTGGACTGCAATCTAAGTCCAGTGACCCTGAAGTCAAGTGTATTAGAGGCATCATTTTGTAGGAAAAAATATGTTTTTAATGACCTGCATGACACAGTTGAGTGTTATCTAATTCAAAGTTATGTTATCTAATATTTCAATCTGTCCAATGTAATCACTGCACTGATCCACTGCAGTCAGGGAAGGTCTTAAACTGTGTTAATGCTCATTTTGCTGTACGCAATGTTTGCTCATTAAAAAGTCACTTGTTTCTCAACAATCACTATTGTGTGCTTTTTGTCAATCATCTGTAACCATAAGCTGTATTGTTGAGAGGATGTTGCAAAATGCTGTGGCGTGTGTTGCTTTCCGCTGTGTGTTCTAGAATCATCAGTGTGTAATCAGAAATCATCAACAATTCGCTTTTATGAAGCCGTTTGAGCCAAAAACCAGAGTATTTGTGCCTGAACACATTACAGAGACACTGTACCAGTGCTGCTCACACCCTCAGTGTAACTGACATCCTAAAAAAAGCTTGTTTCTTCTCCTCAGATGGTGAGGACCTGGGGCTTTGGGCCAGAAGAAAAACAAACCACATCGTGTCTTGTGAGCTCTTCGAATTATGGCATAAGTTTTCACAGCTTTATTTTTTTGTGCTATCCAAACTTGTTGACCCTTTTAAGGTGAGCAGATAACTCTTATATGCATGATTGACCCATAAGTGGGTCAAAAATGACCTGTATTAGAATCAGTATGTTTGTCATTTCAATCGTAATGTATATTGTGTTATATTTGTGTCCATATAAGAATGATTTCAAAGTTCAAATTATTTTATCTTTAACATTTTGAACATTTTCAAAACACCTAATTAGCACCTAATTAAAAGGATTAAAGAATAAAATAAAGTGATCTTTTCCTGCAGTGGCATAGTTTCATGCTGACAAGTTTAGAAAAATCCAACTCTTCATTTGAATACATTTATTCAGTGAAGGAAAAACATCTCATATTAAGAAATAATTAAAATCACTGATGCCACATTTCTTGAAAAATAAAACTGAAACATTTTATTAGTCAGCACTTCACTTTTTTGAGCTAATCAGAGTAGAATATCTAATTATTAACCCAAAGAGGGCAATTCATTCAGGTATCGGCCACTAGACTCGATGAGGCCCCAAGTTTTTAAGACCAGAAAAAACATGAATATAAAAGCTGTTTAAATGAATTGGTGTTGTTTAGAGAAAGCCAAACTTTCAGTCAATGTTCTACAGTAAACTATGGTTGCCAATTAAGGAAATACATGTGAAAAGTAATCTCACTGCATTCATCAGCCCAGTTTAACCCAAAGATTCTCTGGATTTATATGAAATTAAAGACTACTCAATCAGTTGGAAACTATATTGTCCTGTTTTCTTATAAGGTATCTGTTATTTAGTGAACAAAAGTATTACTATAGCAATACATTTTTTCACTAAGATTCTATAAAAGTGTAAACATGTCACAAAGAGAACAAATAAGTAAAATAGACTACATTTAGACAGAAAAAACTGATGACTGAAATATTTGTGTTTAGAATTGTCCCAATTTCAATCTCCTCCTTTCAAAGACTTCCAACATTTAACCCAGCTGCATATTACTTATTCTTTTTAAAAATTTTTGCATCATATTTCATTCTAGGTTATTATGTAAAGCATAATTAAGCAGCCCGTAAAGTGCTTTATAAATACATGTTTTATTGTCACCATTATGATTATAATCATTATATAAGCCCTCTGGGGCTTGTTCAGATCTACACACCCGTGTGGGGTATGCATGCCGAACAATGTGTCCAAATCAACCCACTCCTTATGGGCACTTAACTTGATTCTTCACCATTTTCGTCATTGAGAGCATACATTGAGCTAAGGTTTTAATCCTGGTTTTATCTAAAACTCGGAATGATCATTTAAAACCCCACATTTAGGGGTTTTTATGATAAAAATGACTATGTGTGTAGGAGTGATGTAATGCATTAGAGACGATTTGATCCGATGTTCTCTGGGTCTTTGCTCAGGATGATCATATTTGGAAGAGTACTCCAGTAAAAGAGGAACACACTCAGTATGCACAAACAGCAGTGGACACATAATACAGAACATAACCTACTTAATCCACAACAATGGGAAAAGTAAAAGATATTAAAAATTCAGTTCTTTGTCAAGAAAGGGTCATATGTCTGTGTGGTTTTTTTTTTCTGTGGTAGGTGACTTCTTTACAGCTGAAAAACGTTTACAAGTCATGAATCAAAATTGTCACCAAACATTGGTTTTCAACACCCCAACGGCTTATGAGATCCCATGATCTTATGTTTTATATTTATTATCTTATAGGGTTCAGTTCTTTTCCTGCAATGCTGCATTAGGTTCATGCCAACAATATCCTCTGTCCTGGTGTCCTAATACTACAATTTTAAAAAGTTCACACTTGAACATCTGCCATCTCTTTCTGTCTTCACAGACATGCAGTGTCGTATTAATAGTAGAAGTAATCTACAGTATGTCTTATGAGGTCATTTTAAGGTTTTGTGGAGACTTCTAGCATCTTGTAGTCCGCTAGATTGGATGAACTTTCTTAGATGACCAGACCAAGGCATGTTGGAGTTGTTTGAAAGTTTCTCAACTTGTTGAGTCTCGTTCAAGATAACATCACTGGAAATGTCTGAGCTGTAGACGGAGCAAACCTCCTGTTAGCTCAATGTGACACATCAGTGTGTGATTCTAGCCAAAGTGGGAATAAGTGTCAAGATGTCCTCATTTATTCCTCACTGGAATTTGCATTTTCTGTTCAATTTTTCTTTGTTTTAAAATGTTCATAGTTTTTACTGTTTGTTTATTATATTACTTATTTCCTTTTTAGTTTTTTGTTAAATTGTTGTCAAATACAAATGCTTTTTAAATAACATGCAGTATTGGCTACATATGATTTCACATTAACACCACATATGCACATTTATTGAAGCCTTACTGTACTCAACCTCTCCGTTTTATAGGCCCATCTGAAAAGGGGTTATACAAGACATCCAAAAATAAAACTTGAATTAGAGAAAAGATTAAAGGAAATGATTGATGGACAGACAAATACATGACGACGTGGCTATGGGTGGAAGCAAAAAAGGAGATAAAAGAGGGGATTACACATATCAGCAGCACTAAGTCAGTGGGACGTCACAGAAGAGGGAGGGAGGGATGATGGATGATGGAGAAATAATCTGGGAACATCTGGACATGCTGTCTCCGAGGTGGTGTCTTATACTGGAAAATGTCTGTTCATGTGCTCTTCCCTTTTCTCATAGGCTGACAGAACAAAAATGTGACCAGAAATAGTTTATTGTTAATCTCCTGCTTAAAACACAACATTGTGTCCCGTTTCCTTCGCTGCTTCTTTATTCATCGCCTCTCAGTTAAAACGCTGCGTGGCAATCTCTTTTCCAACACTCTATTCATGATGATTTCCTGTAACATCTTTCACAGTCCTTCTGGAAACGGAGCCATTCACATCCAGGTGCAGCTCTCAGCAGTAACAGCAAAGCGAATAATGATAACAGACAGCAAGAGTCCTGAGGTGGGAGGACATGGGAGTTGGTGTGTACTTTGTAGAAAACACAAAATGTTTCTGACCACGTTATATTTGGATTCACTGACTCTTCCACCTGGAATGATATTGCTAGTTTTTGACCCTCCTACTCGATCACTCGCACTGTAAAACATGCACAAAACAAAATGTATTACTGGCAACTAACAGGTAAAAATGTTACCCATTGTGTTCTTTTCATGAAATTATCACAAGAATCATTGTGACACTTAGCATACTATAATAGCCAGAGGTATGCACAAACAAGGAAAATCAAATTGTAGAGTCATGTATTTAGATGCCAGACTCACTTTCTAATTATAATCATGAATTTTGGCTGCTTTTGTATTTCATAACTGTAATGTTTACAATTGAGCACCCACAGTAATTAGATATCTGTGCCGACAAATAAAGTTTTAAGATGTAACTGTTTTAAACAAAAGCTATGGTTATCTTTGGCCTATAATGTTTTGCTTTTTTTTAACCAGGACATTGCATGTCATAATTTTGACTCCAACCTCTTCTGTCTTGTTATGTTGACATACATGATTCATGTCGTCATGTTGTTCTTTTGGACTATGCTGTTGTTTGTGCAATGTAAACGTTTCATATAAATGTATCATTCTAGAGAACTACTAAACAAAGAAAAAAAAAACTCCTGGATAAAACAGACACAAGGCATCAAGGAGGGTTTGTATTATTTCAAACAAGATGGACAATCTGGTACCAATTGTGATCCTTGCTGGTCTTTTTGTGCCATGGCTTGATTAGTTGATGACATGCAGGTGGGAGAGCTGCACAACCTGTAAGTGATCAGCTCCACTTGAAGATCGGAAGAAATAAAAAAAGCAGCCATGGAAAACACAAAGCACACCCAAGGACTGACAGAAGTACACAGGTGAAATGAGGGCATGTTAAGAAATTATTTTATCTTGAGATTTGTTGTTGTCTCATTATGATCAAGCAGGTTTTAAAAATATATTTGTGAACAAACTAATTTTGACCAATGCATTTGTAAAATTTGATCCGAAATCTCGCAAAAACAAAAATGCCTTCCATCAGATGTTGGGACTTTTATGTTGGCAAGTGTTTCAAAATAAAATAGTCTCATAAAGGAACAAGACTATTTTTGATCAACATCAATGGCAGAAATCATTAAGTGTCATATCAGAGAAATTGAATGTTTTAACTGGATGTGAATCAAAACATTTTAGCAGCTTATTGTGATCTGAAAAATAAAGCCTATTTTCCACAGATACATCAATTAATTGGCCAGAAATTTATTGATCGGCTCTTAGTGGATCTGCATGTCTAATGCAGATCAGAAAAAATGGATTTTTGGTCTATTAACTAAGTTTCTTCTTTTTTTAACTTGATAAAAAACAGATAATAACTAAGTACATATGAGTTAATGTAGAAATGTGTTGTAATCTTGTAAGTCCTTCATTATCTAGTGTATTCGTAACCAGTACCTCTATGAAGGAAGATGCAGTTCATTATCTTCTCTTTCACATAATAATGTGCTTCAAATAAAAATGCACAGGTCAACATTAAAGAGAATCATAATGCAATATCATCTATGAAAGCATTAATTGTTATTATTTTTTATATTGTACTGGACAATTTACATTGAGGTGATTGCACACCTCAATGCAATCAGAATATTTGTGATTCTGAGCTGATCACATTAAAATAATAATAGTAGGAGGAGTATATTATTGAATATAGTAATATGGCAATAAAGCAGCATTTGTTGCATAAAAGAAATAAAGATTTTCTGTTGATAAATGTGCAGCGAGTGTTTTACCTCAAGATTAGAAATAAGTACTAAAGTTAAAATAATATATCTCTATTTATTCAATGTAGTCATTTTGAAATTGCAGCCATGGACCAGCAGACCCAGTAGTGTAAACCTTTTCAACTAAACAAGTTTTTGTTATACGAATGTATTATCTTGTCCTTCACTGCTAAGAAACAGGTGCATAACAAGGCCATTTTCAATCACTGGAGTCAAATGTGTGATGTTGTAGGAATAACAAGTACAAATGTCTGCAATTAAAAAGATCAGCAGACACATACACCCCCCCCCCCCCCCGCCCCCCGCCACACATATATATATATATATATATATATATATATATATATTCAAAGCATCCTAGTTCAATAATTATTTCATATATATATATTTATATATATATATGAAATAATTAGGATGCTTTGAAGGAACGTGATTGAATTTAATGAACATAAAAAACTGAACTCTGTAGGAGATTAGTGTTTGTAATCAGCTTCTGTATCCACAAGTGATTCTTTATGGCACACAATGCAGTAATGCTCAAGTGCACCAATTGATTTGTTATTATGAAGCCCACATCACAAGTTTTGGTTTGTTTCATTCTGGAACGGCTTCATGTTTCCATTAGCTATGAGATTATAGCTGCATTATATAGTACGCTTTGTTTAGAAAGTTGCTTTTAATCAACAAATAAACAAAATAGGGTCTATGGGAATGTGCATGTTTTTATTACTCATTTGTGATTTACCAGAATATATCAAAGCATAAAGAACTTACCAGAAGTGTTAATTTTTCCTTCCCAGAAAAAACGTAATGATGGCTTCTCATGAAAAACCTGGCCTTGTTTTCTTTGAGTCTTTCATATTAGTCAGAAGAGTCACAAAACTATAGAAAAAAGTCATTCACTTTCAAGGTTTTAACTGCTGTATCACATTTTGCCTCTATTAGGATGGTTCTGAGAACTGATGAAGTCAAAGTAAAATGAAACAAGTGAATAAATTCTATATATGTTGTATGTTAGTAAATGTGTTAGTATGTTAGTAAAGACAATTGGACATTTTCCTTTTTGGAAGAAAATGTCCAAAAAATCTAAAACAAAAAGTTCTTTCAAAGTTTTCTGGCCTGGCAAACTTCTGGTTTCAACTGTAATTAGTATCTAAAGGTATATTGTCAACAATCACAAAATTGGTACGAGTTCTGTGTGTGCTCATAACCCTCCGTGACCTATTACACATAATGGTTACCATGCTGTGCTCTTCATAGGCTGCTGAAAATTTGCAAAGAAGACAATGCCTGTTGTGGCAATTTTATTTATGCCACAGCGGGGTCTTAATGTTACTTAGGCATGCTTCAACGTTTCATGAAAAAGAAAAAACAGACCAAATCAAACAGAAGTTCTGCCTGATAAGTGCCAAAAGCTCATTAATGATCCTAAACCCGGTTTAAAACTAGCTGTCCCATTATGGTGCTGAAGTATGAAACCCCACAAAAGGTTTTTGCAAGATGACTCCAAGGTAGGAGGATTTCCAACACGAGAAAGTAACTAAAACTGACCATGTTTGAACTTTGGCTTGTCTTTTTTTATTTGTATGACTTTTAATGTCGAAAACAAACGTGTTTATTGCGAACCCAGAATCCGATTTGTGGGTGTCTCAGCACTGACTGCCATGGCTGACTCAAAAGAGAGGGATTTTCAGATTGACCGAGACGATTAGCAAATGTTGCATAATCATTAAGCCTGAACAAACGTTCTCTCTCCCTCTGCCACAAATTCAATTCTCTCTCTTCTCCTTCATTAATCCCCAAATTCCTTCTATTTTCCTCTTTTCTTTGGGTTTTGTTTGGACCTGTCTCAGGGCTAACAAATGGTCAGTTAACAAGTTTGTTCAGAGACGGCCTTGAAAGCCCGCTCTTCCCACGATGGTACATACACCCACCAAGCCAGGCACACACTGCTCTAATTGTTTCCCTTTGGACAAAAACAGAATTCTTTTTAGATCCATCACCAGGCAGAAACAAACAGGTTTTTGACACTCTCACAGGGAGCTCTGTGCAACAAGGAAACCTAACGGAAATTGTCTAATTGATAGCCACATGAAATGATTCCAATCACAAGGAGGAGCAGAGAAGAATCTTTGATCTTTTCTGAGCTAAAACTGGGAGCTGGATCACACTAGTTGTCGACTAAATACAGACATAAAAGCTAGGACAAGAACAGTAAAATAATAGCCCTAAGGTATTTGACAAATAATCAGAAAACCTGTTAACTCTGCACGTGTAGTAAGAAACTTGCAACCAGCATTACTACAGTTCAAAAAATCAGACAGCCTGGGTAAAAGCTTTGCGTGCTTAATTCTAAAAACAACAGCTTGCAAAACATCATAAACTTGAGGCACTGTGCCTTGTCATCTCTGAGTATTTTATGCAGTCATATTCAGTGAAATAACACATGAGTCTGATAAGGCTTGTTTTTTAGACTACCTGGTGAAAACAACATGTAAGTTGGAAATACATTTTGTTTAGCCTACATTTCTGTATTGTAAATGTATTGTTATTGGTCTGATGTAATATTCAAATCCACTTCCTATCACATGAAATCCCCCCAGAATACTTGAAAGTGTATGTGTAGCAATAGAAAAAACAGTGCAAAAAATCAGGGGGTATGAATATGTTTTGGAAGGCACTGTACCTCTGATCTATGAATCATTCACAGGTCCTGAAACTCAAGGAATGCACCACTGTGCATTTCTTCATGTTTTCATTAACAAATAATTAATAAACACTTGCTGTACTTGTTTGCTCATATTCAGTAATGACATATCTGTCAGATACTGTTTATCTGCTGGACATTGTTTAGTTTTGTTATGACTCCTCTTATCAATGTCCAGTTATTCAATTTACTCATATTGATGTACACAATAAGGTATGATGCTCAGACAAAATGACTTGACCAAGCTCCAAAGGAAAAAACTGAAAGTATCATCATCTCTTTTGTGACTCATGGGCAGATAGTGAACAGGTAACATGAGGAACATACAGGAATCAAAGTTCCCCAGCACCCAGATGGATTTTGTTCTGCTGGATTCCAAAGAGCATGTGTCTGACATCATATGTGGGATCATGTGTAAGATATAGACAGGAGGAGGTTATAGGAGGAGATCTTGGAGTAACAGATGATTCATGTTAGCCAGCACCAATGCTTTTACTGTATGAAGACGACACCAATGCATTGGAAACAGATAAAACTCCTTACAGATCTATTTAGATGGGCTTATTTCTGGAGAACATAGCTGCAATCCTTCCTTAAATTAAACATGACAGTCAGGGTTTGTTGTTGCATGGAGCATCACAAAGGAGTTGAGACTCGCATAGTGTGGCAAACAGAAAGTAGCTACCCAGTTAAAATAAATTTAATACAATAGAAAGCTTCCAGAGCTTATTCATTTTACAATAAAATAAATCAAGTACAAAATAAAGGCTGATCAGCTTGTCTGCTATGTTGCCTCACAACTAGAAGGTCATCACTTTCAGTCATGGCCTTTTCTGTGTGTAGATGATTTTTCTATGTGTGGGTTTTCTCCAGGTACTTCATATTCCTCCCACAGTGAAAAAACTTCCATGTAAGATTAACCAGGGGCTCTAAATTACCTTCAGGTGTGAGCATGGATGTTTCTCTGGTCTTCTTCCACCTTGGTTCTTTTAAGAACCTAAGATGCAGTCCAGGGCATCATTGGCTGCAGTTCCCTCCCATGGGCCATGTGTAAGAAGTTAACAAACACCAACTTTTCATCAATTGTACTTGTGAAATATCACTTGATTTTAAACTATTTTGTCAGTTGTTTTGATTTGTTGTTGCTGCAGTGGCAGTTCGCGTATGATAAGTCACAAATTTCCTAATTTCTTATGGGCTTTGAAACCGGAGCTGATACATTTTTGACTATCTCTGGGTAGGCGCCTTAAGAAATGTTTTCAGGAAGTCCTCTACCAATATACTAGTCAAGAGACAATGAAAAGTCAAACTTGTTTATTTGTTGTAACATTCTTGTTAGTGGCAATAATTGGCCACCCAAAACAAGCAAAACAAGCAACCAAAGAACTTACCAAATGCTGTTAATTCAAAATAGCTTTTTCTGCTATTGACTCATGTCTGGTGTGATTTATTAAATTGGATAGTTGAAATTTAAAGAAACAACACTCCATTTTATCCTTTTAACAAATGTAGTGGATGGGTGAATAATGCACAATCACAACAGTCTAACATCCAATAGATATGTGTCAGTTATTAGTGAGTATCTTTTGTTGTGTAGTCAATGAATTTAATACAATGTGTGGAAGTGGGAGAAAGAGCAGTACTCCTGATCGCTAAATTAATCTCAATAGGAGCACCCAGAGACAAGCATAACACAACAAATACATGTTGCATGTGCAGTAGATAAATGACACTTTGTTCCCTGAGTGCTTGAGCTCACCTGCACTCTGGCACCCTGGTGGTGAAGCATATTATTTGTATCAATAGCCCCTGCAGATAATCAACAGCATTTCAGAGCTTAAAAAGAAGAAGCCTCATTGTGTTCTTGTGTGGCAGATGGAAAAATTACGATTCTGAGCTGATGTTGCTTCACCTTTCCTCTAAATTTCCCTGTTTGCTCTTCTAAATCTGCTTGTCTCCTGAAAACAAATCAAACTTACCGTAACCCTGTTTAAACAAACAAGAAGAGGCAAGCTGCAATTACCCATAGCAGAGTGCAATCACTAATCTGGCATTAAAGACTATATCTCTAACGCAGGGGGTTTCAGATTGCACTGCCAGGAATATTGCTGAGCACATCCCAACATCAAGCAGCAGAGGACAATGCAGCACCTTAGTGGTTGAGTCATGTCGGGGAACACGTAGTGTATGGTGAGGTAAACACGAGTAGTGTTTCTGGTGATGCAAATAGTGTAGTATCAGTGGTCCACCTTACCGGCACTCATGATGTCACCTTGTTTAATATGATAAGACAAAGTTCCACAGGGAGGTTCTTGTGTTTTTGTCCATGAATACCAAAGTTCACTGACTCTTTGTGAACTTTGAGAATTTATAATCTGTGTGTGCATTAATTTACAGCCCTATGTACACTAACAGATACCTTCCACACCATGATGCACAATGCAAAATGCACATCCATGCACAAACAGGGACAATGGTGGTTTGATGCTGGCACAATACGTCCTGTGAGAGCCTAGAGAGCGTCACTGTGCCTGTCTCTGTGGGAGTTTAATTTATTCTACAGTTCCGCAGAAAGGAAGGTTTCAGAGCTGAGTTTCATGTTTCTTATTGTTCGGCCAAAATAACCCAGCTTTCACAGTATCTTCTTCAGAAACACAGTTGGACTTTGCACAAACCCTTATGTAATAAAAGTTTTATCAGTGCATGATAACAGTTACAAGAAGTTGCCAGGTTATTATTTTACAACTCTTTCTCTTCACAATGTTCTTATCTGCTCTAGTGAAAAGTGCACACTCGCACACCTTTGCAATTGAATACAGTTTGGCATGATCAAATGCACGTACGCTAGTTCTAGTGACTAATCACGGGCATGATGAAAATATCACGTAACATTGGCATTGTGCGAGCAATTTGTCATGTTCAAGGCTTGCTTTCTTTTAACATCAATATAGCACTTTTGACCTCTTTTAGAAGAGTGGTTGTGTAACAACAGTCAGTACTATGAGAAAATACCACCAGTTTTATATTGGATTTTACTCGAGAAAAGAAACAGAAGCATCACAAAATGTTGTTTGTGAGCGATCGTGGGTTAAAATGGGAGATGGAGACACAGATTAGACTCAACTGCAGTAAAATGAATGCTGGTCTGTCCAGTTGTACTGAAAGACAAAATGAGACCACGATAACTCATTTCCACATTTAATGTGCCATTTACAGAGCTGTGCACCATCTTGGACTAAGCACATTCTGAATTACTTTCAACAATCAGTCTTCAGTATGCTGAAAAAGTTAGTATGTCCTTGTCTGGCCTTCTAGATTTTCACCCATTTGTTTTCTTGAGCTGCAACCATAGTTTGCAGAAAGCATATCATGGGTCTCATTATACAAAAACCTCAGTCATTAGATGGCAATATAAATGTTCAACAGCACTCCATTTATTCCATAGGACCCACAAAAGTATGCGACATTACAAAACTATTTATTTCTCCAAAATGACTGAATGGACAATAGAGAAACTTCAGGAACAGTGGAGATTGCTGCAGGAATTTCCAACTACCATTCGTGTTGTGACAGTAATCTCCTGCATAACTCATTTGTTTATGATTAGGGTTGTGGTTACTAAGCAGAAACCTTTTCTTCAAAAGAAATCAACTAGACCTCACAAAAATGTCCCCAAACCTTGTGGGAGGATGTGCCTGAAACTAACCTGGCAGTTTTAGGCCGTAGCTCCAAAAGGTGTGTTTGGCAAAAAAAAAAAAAGAAAGAAAGAAAAAAACAGCAGCAATACCAACAAATGACCACACCTACAGTGAAACATGTTGGTGTCAGAATCTTGTTCTGGGATTAATTTTCTTCAGACGGTGCTGGAGTTTTTGTGGAACAGAATGCAGAAACGGACTTGTATTTGCAAATACAAGTCAGCTTTGAATCCAAAACTTTCAGGAGTTGGTTAGAAAGGAGAAGACGAGGAGGCATTTCGGGAGGAGGTTTTCATCACATTTAATCTAAGCATATATCTAAATTCATGACTAACTTCATAAAAAAATAGGGCTAAAGTTTTGGAATGACCAAGCCAGAGATCAGAACTAACTTTGAGAGAGAATCTGTGGACATGATGGGGACTCCAACCAAAGACGATTACATGCTGAGTTTGAATCAAATGGTGCTTTAATAAAGTGTTAATATGAACAATATATGAGCAGTTACCTTGCTGGATTGCTGCAGATTGTTTTCAAATCACTATGTTCTTTAGTTTAACTGCACAGGATATAAAAAAGGAACAAAATTACAGAAAAAAATCTGGCATTTTACTAGGGGTGTTTATACTGTTGGGAGCCAAGCGGTACAAACAAAAGCAGCTCTAACACTTTCTTGAGTTACTATAGATCCCTTCTGAGTATAGGAGAATGTTTAAGGATACCTCAGCTGGAGTGTGTCACTGGGGAGAGAGTTGTCTGTTTTTATTTCCTGGACTTATCTTTAGGGGTGTAATTATGATAGAGTGGTGCTTTTTACGTACACCTTACTGTATCCATGTTTGAAATTCTTATTTTGATGTAAGAAAGGAAGAACTTCTAAATTTGTTGATCTTTTACGGTGTTAACTAATGAGGATGTTCAGTGGCGTGGTCGCCAACACTAATTACATCCATACATCACTAATGTCGTATGTGAATACAGTTTGGGTTCTCAGGTAAATTAAGGAACACCAACTGTGACAGACAACATGACAGTGCATCATTGTAAGTGGGTAACTACTGCTAAGAAAACTAAAGGTGGAATCTGGACTACATTTATGTGTCTCTAACTAAATGTCTAAAACACATTGATTGCATTTTAAACCTCAGTGTCTCTTTACAATGTAAGAGGATATTAAAAATATGATTTGAAGTGTATTAAACTTGTTTTAGCACGTCACCCGCCCTCCAGGCCACCTTCATTTGGATCATCTTGGAAATAGGCCACCATAAAAACTTCTATGTAGAGACCTGGTCAAAATGGGACTGGAATGTTTTACACTGATTCTTTAAGCCTTCTATCTCTTTCTATAAAATAAAATGGGATTTTAAGTCTTCCCAAAATAATTGAACTCTCATTGTGTTCTTGTCAACCTATTAGAATGAATCATTCCATTTTATGATCAGAGTGTATAAATAAATTTCTACCTATCTATTTATCTATCCTGGGGAGGATCTGTCCAACCTTCCCAGGATGGGCGGATATTTCACCAAGATTTCACTTATTCGGTTATGGCTGATTGATATTCTCAGGCTTACTACCCATTAATGAAGGCCGTAATTACAGTCTGCCCCCCCCCCCGCTTGCGTCCCATGTTTCTGTTCCTAAACCCATCTTTCTCCTTCTGAAGAACTCTTCCTCCCCTTTCATCTGCTGGATTCTCAGCTTGACAGAAACTACAAAGAACAACTATTTTATTGGTATCTGACTCAGTATGTACCGTTTGCGTCAGTGAATTAAATTCAGTCAGTCTGAATCTGTCTGATCCTCCTGACCTCAGGGACTTTAAATGGCCAATCCAGGTTTGACTCTAATAACTCGTCCTTTTTGTTGAGACTCCCATGGACTGGACCCTTCATTAAAGGCATTGGGATCAAAGCGGAAAGTGACCCAAATGCAATTTGTTCTATGGCTACCATTCAACCTAGCTCATAAACAAATGTACAGCTTTTATTTTCTGTGTGAACAATGTTCTTATGGTAGTAGAACAAGATCCGGTAAGCATCCTGCGGTGCAATGATATGCATAAGTAGGGCTTAGCCTACTGTTAACTGTCTGATACAATACGGACGGTTGGATATAGGTCAAGGCAATCCGTTTGGACAAAGGCTGACAAGTTGAACGAGCAACATGTGTGTATGTGTTTTAATCTGGTCTATCCTTTACTGGGTCAGACAGACAATCTGAGAGATGCTGGTCTCATTTAGTCCACATTTCGTCATATAACCCAGAAAAGTCAACAGCAACAGTCATAAAGTATCTTCAGAGCCAACAGGAACATGGAAGCATCTAATCTAAACGCTCTTGGAGCCCACCTAAAACTCTGAAACAAGCCACCCAAGCCCCTGAGACTCATGAAGTTATGATCTCACCAACATGGTGTTTTCCACTGACATCACCAAGTTAAACTCCTTTTATTTACATCAGTAGGATTTCTCACCAGTTTTTCACTGGACCTAATATCAATAATTGGGTCGCTACCTCTGATCTGTCCTAGTTCTCCCTTACTTGCAATGTAATATGTTTTTAAGACAGGAAGTAGTCCATGGAAGTAGCCATGTTCATGGCTCATTTTATCTCATTTTTATTACTTAAATATACTGTCAAATGACTTGGGCTGGCTCTTGATATAAAAGTTCTAGTTTCAAAACCACTATTTTTTGTCTGTCTGTATGAAGCCAAGCTAAGACAGAAATACCCTTCCCCATGTTGCTGTGCACTTTCACGTAACTGACTAATAGAAGACTGCTTTGCTTTTTCTTTGATTACAACAAAAATATCATTGGGTTGAATTATTTTTAGTTTCAAATAACACAGATGTCCAATTAACCCGTTAAGTGTCATGCAGACACTGGTTTCCTCATGGACCCATTGATTTGCATGAAAGTGTTTTTGGGGTGACAGTGAAGGTCAACATGTTAGATATGTTTTAGTTTTTGATATTCTGTAGTAAAACCTTTTAAATAGATCATTTTATACATTATTGTAAATTTTATAACCACAAAAATTTACAATAATTAATTTACTTAAGGTTATTATATGGTGAGAATTTCACACCACACCTTGCCTAATGACTGCAGCCCTATTCAACAGTGTACTTGTTTTTTTTCTCTGTTAATCTGCATAGTAACCCTGAGCTGTTTCTGCCCCCTCAAAATAAATTTGGCTTTCTCGGGGTAAGGATCGAGTTACACACCTCACCCTTTTCCACTATCCAGCTCTCTTATTCCCTCTCTTTGCTCTCTCAGTGACCCCCCCTCTATAACTTCTTCAATCTCTCCAGTTTCTTCAAACTCCTGCAAACATTTCCTACATTTCAATGATTTTATTAGCTTTTTTAAAAACAACAAACAAAAAAAATGCTAGCCTCATGCTCATTTCCTGCAGTGTGTGTTTTCTATGCAGTAAAACAGATGAAATAATTAGAATCATGAACTTGTAATTAGCTTTTTTTCCAGGCACACTCATAATAGTGGCATTTGAAATCACAACCATAATATCAGGGCACGGGCGCGTGTGTTACTGAGGGCAGAAGTGTGAAATTAAGCTTGCCAGAGTGTAATAAAAGCACAGTGAACTTCTGACATGACTTGAATGTGTTTCATTGTATTGCTGTTGCATGTGTGTGTGGTGCACTCATTAGTCCATGTCTTCTAATGAGCACCACGGGTGGTTTAACACCTCGGCCCTATAGACAGTTAAAGTGGGGCTGTGCCAGGCTGAGTCCAGGCAACTCATAATTACAGCGGCTGGACTGAGCAGACCACAGTGCATTAAAAGCCTCTCTCTCTCTCTTCCTGTCTACCATGCCCTGTTCTTTAATTAGAAATATCAGAGCTAACCTTTTGTGTATCGTTGCTTGTTTTACTGACCTGCTTCTGCTTAGACAAACAAGACAAACAGATGGTGGGAGTTAAACCGGCAACCCCGCTGGCAGCGATTCGCAGTGAGGGAATCCAGTGTGGTTGTGATGGAGAGAAGGCTAGTAGAGAGATGATGCAAAACTACAGGGACTAAACCCATGACCTTGATTTTAAGCATGTGTGTGCATTTGATAAAGCACATGAATAGAGCTTTGCAAACCACCGTGAAGGGATGTAATTAAGATGGAGGTTTATTGAGAATACTGAGGAAAAGATTGTCAAAATATAAATTATACAACTTGTGTTGTTACAGTATGCGATGGACTCAAAGTCTTGTGTCGAACTTGCAAAAAAATAAGATAAAATCAATATGTGTGTTTTATTATCAGCAAACTAGGTTGTTTAACAACCTCGGGAGAGCTTAGTTTGAGAACTTTTTCCTCAGTCACAAGGTTTTTTTTATCACTTTGTATTCACATCATGCACCGACTTTTCTTTAATCACATTTCAAATTTCCAACACTCTTACCTCTACTAAAATTTCCAGTTCACTGAATATGCAGTGCTGAGCCATGTGACTTAGAGACTAATCATTTCCAAAAGGAGACATTTGATTGAATTACATCAAGGTTGTTTGGTGGATTACCTATATGCCCATATATGGCCATTTGTTGGAAAGGACACTCAGACAAGCAGTTTGACTTTTGTTCTTGCAAAAGCAAATGATGCATAGGTGGTCCAGTCAGGTTGTTGCCTCCGTTGAAAAACATGCACTGCATTGAATATGATGCATATTACTGGGCTTTTGGAAGTCCCTCTACACAGAGCGGATGGAAAAATAAATGCATATACAGCATATCTTGTTGTATTTTGCATTAAACACAATTCTTCTCATTTCAACCCAAAGTGTTTTAACAGCTTTTCTAGACTATCCCAAAGGCTCTTCCTCTCTGCAGCCTTCCAAAGTTTGGGAAAAGATGGTCTCTGTGTTTTCTGAGACACTCAGCACCCCACGGACAATAAGATCAAATAAAATAATGAAAGAACAAACAAGCCTCTCTGCACAATCAAGCTTAGCAGAGTAAGCAAGATGAAATACTTTTGAGCTTTGTTGCTTTCTGTATTAAAGTGCCAATTGTTACATTGCTTGTCTCTTCCGAAAGAACATGATTGTAAAGCCATCAATCTCACTTATCTCTCAGGGCTGCTGGAAAGACCTGCAGAACATTTCACACTGACTGGACCAAGAGCTTGTCTGCTCCATTTGAGAAGTGCCCTGAGATTGCTGCTGTCGTAAACTGGCTCTATGTAATTTAACAAACTGAAGTCAGTTGACTCGAGCTTGGCCTGCCTTGCACGGTAACTGTATATATTAAACTCTCTACAGTTCCGTGCACACATCCTCCTGGATTAGCTCTTACACTTCCCTCACTCTGGCTTTATTATAACCAACTCTTACGGTTCTCTGAAGGGCAGCATGTGGACAGTGCCAAACCATACATAGAGAGTCTGAGCCACAACACAGACTCAAACCTCACTGATGCGCAGATCAATTCCTCTCTGTTGCTACACGATGTAAAAAGTTTTGAAATTATTTGTATTGATGGGACAAACACAGATTTCCTCAAGAAAATCTTGTGTAGGAATCTCAATCATTTTAAAAGAACTATAAGAAGTGTGGAGAAATGCACAGTTTCTAAGTTTATAAAAAAACTATCTGTCAGAAAGATTTTGTGGAAATAAAATATCCGTGAAAAGTTTAATTCAAGTATTAAATATTAGCACTAAGAACTAACACGCTAAGGTTTGTAAGAATTTTTCAAGAAATATTCAGAAAACTGCTGTTTAAAAAAACATAAAAGAATTATTTTCATGGCTATCTAGATGGGATTACAGGTATTAACCCATGAACATAAAGAATAGGACTCATCATAAATGTTAAACTATTAACATTAAGGTCTTGAATAAGATGTTCCTTCATTACCACAAAAACCTATGGAAGTATACTTCTTACTTCCTAAAAGAAGTAATAAATATATGTGTGTATATATCAATTTTTATCCATGTTTGTGTTATTTTTTTATAATTATTATTTTAGTTTTTGTATAACCATCCTCAGCTTAGTAGCATCCTTCTTACATATCCTTTTTTTCACTTTCATCCTACAAGTAAGTTGTATTTGAGTTTTCCTTCTACATTGCTACAGGTATGAAATGGAGCCTTGGGATAAATTCAAACTGTAAGACTCTACAGACTCCCCTACATCATCCAAACGGTGCATCTTGCATGTTTACCACAGCCCATCAGTGTTTTACTGTGCCTCATCAAAGCCAATCATCAAACAAGCCTTCATTTACATGGACCTCTATCCATGGCTCTATTTGCCCAGGAGCTCAAACCTCCTCTGTCTCTGCTCCACCTTCGTGAAACTCCTTCAGGCTTCCATCCACTCTTTGACCTCCATCAACAGTGTCCGCCCACGTCTTCTGCCAGAGTCTGAGCGCCAAAACTTTAATTCATTCATGTCAATAAAACATTATAATTGCAGCTTCTCTCCATGTGAGTATATCCAGGTTGAAATAGGGATAGTAATAAGCATTTCTAGTCCAGTTAACCCACTTCTATAAAATATCTCTCAGGGATCGGGTTTTTATTCTTTGGATGTAAAGCAAAAGGAAGGAAGTATCATGTGAACTGAAGAAATTATAAAAATTGATTCTCAGGGAAACAGTATAATTTATTATAATACCACAGTTTTCCATCTCAAAGATGTTTACAGCCATAACAGGTCTGACATTTTACAGGTGAGGCGCCATTTGGATTAGTGGACAAATACTGAGAGCTAACAACAATAATCCGAGGTGATTTGACGCTCATAGCATTTAGCTGTAAGCCTGTAAAGACCAGACTTAGAGCGCTTTCTTTTCACACTTTATCAGCTTTCTATAGATGGGGCCCCTATAATGCAATTGGTTTTAATGGCCTAATAATACAGACTTCCAAGAACATTGTAATCCAGCCGTAGGCTATTCTTTTACTGCTAGTTGTTCACAATGTTCTACGCTACGTTTGTGAGTTACAATGGGTTTCTTACCTCCACTGCAGACACAATGATGCATGAAGATGAGAAGAAATAGAGAAGCTTTGAAATTGGGACTTGTAGCTGAACATGGGAGGTTTTGGGATATGATCATTTTGGGATATGATCATTGTATGAATTAATCATTCGTAATGCATTCAAGAATTAGGTTTTCAATTATCTCATATCTAGGACAAGTCAACACCCAGATCTGAGCGATCCACATGTGGAAACTGTTCCAAAATCTCAATAGATTTGGCCAACGAGTCTGCACAGACGGTAGCAATCAAAGCCAAATATGATCAAAAAAATCCCTTTTATCCCTCAACACGCCCATCTAATTTGGATTTCTTTCTAAGTTGACTTTTATCTTAAGTGTCTTTATCATGATTAAATCTAATTGCAAGATGCATTTTCTGAACAGCTTCATTTTAATTTCTGAGAATGTGCCAATGTGCTGAAGATTTTGCTTACAAAATATCATTCTTTCAATAAACCTCCCTTTCTTTTAAAACTGAATGATCTCAGAGTCATTTCTCCTCAGCTATGAGACTCTTCCCTGGCAGGATAAATGTGTTTCTGCCTTTTTCTTAGTGAATCATGGTAGTTTTATTCCTTTGCTTCATTCTAGTAAGGGACGCCATCTGTTAGTCATTAAGAATTTGGGTGAAGACCACCACCCTCTTCTGTCACTGCCTGTTTTAACTCCCTATAATATCCAAAGTCTGACCTGAACTTCCTCAACCCATTTTGGTCATCATTTTGGTGCTCGGATTTCTATAAATCACTCAAGCTAAGCATGCCTGTCTTTGTGCATGAATGACCTTTTGCTGATCAGCTTTAGTGATGGTTCAAAACATCCACGCATGAACATGCTGTCCATGTGTCCATCTGCCACGGACAAGCATGTGTGTGTATGTTTGCTTGTGTGTGGTCTGCTTAAGCTGCTGTATGAGGACAGACCTTAGCTCTGAGATCAGATGAGGACATTTCTGAGTCCACCTACTGACTGTAGAAGGCAATGTGACAGTTCAGATTGCGCTATTTTGATTTATGAAAAAGGAAATCTAGTTTTCATCTTCTATAAAGTAGACACATCATTATGTGGTAACATAACGTACCTGCTAGCCTACATCAAAAGTAATGTATGAATTTACTTCTATCAATGGAAGTCAAAAGCACATGATTGTCTATGTAGTCTTGAAATAATGCTTAGTCAATGAAATAATTTCTACAGTTTATTAGTCTCAAAGTGGCCCAAAATAACCTTCAGCATGGGAGATACCTTATTTTACTTTTTTAACTTTTTAAACGCATAGACAGAGTTTGTAAAAAAATATATATATAATGAGTGTTTTGGAGGGAAACCTTTCTTGCGTTTTTTTTTTCCTGCAAAACACAAGTATAAATGCAGTATGCAATACATAGCTCTCAGATATGGATCACCAGCAGGTTAGCCCAACCTCTCTAGTAAACAGAGGAGAAGTGAATGATCACATGAGCCAAGGATAGTTTACTGTCTATAGATGGAGGAGGTGAATTGTTTTACTCCACAGCTTTTCAATGATTCATGGAAAGTCAGTAAGTGGATTGCGTGTTTATAGAAATTATGAACAATATTTAAGAATATGTAGACCTTACTCTGTTGCATTATTGCTCCATTACTTCATTTGTGCATTTGTAGGTATTAAATTTGTCAAGAAAACACTTCTGCTGCTAAACACTGTCAAAGCAGAGTACAGAATGTAATAGAAAAGCCAATGTGTGTTTGTGCTAAAGTCTGATAGGCAGACTTTACCACCCACTTGTGTCACTTAAAAGAACCTGGTTTAAAAGATCACCATGGCGACAGTTCTTTGCCCAAGGCTGCACACAAAAAACACACAAATACACATCTGCTTGACCAGAAAATACATCAGTAATTAGTAAGCTTCAATTTCTAAATTGATTTCCAGGTCCATTAAAGACTGTCTCCACAAGAATCACATCTGGGTTCTGGTGTAGAGGGATTTCTCCTTGCACCCATTATCACATTCACCATTTTGATCAATTAATTGTTGGGATCTTTGCAAAATGGCATATACAAAAAACTGTTCATCCCCCAGAGGTGCATGATGATTGTCAGTGTGACTGCGTCGCTAAATGGTAGTAAATCTGGTTTTGTTATGCGATGCTGCGCTTGCTATAATTGCATTGACAGGTGTTTTTTTGCAGCGGTGCGTCAAATTTACGCCCCACTTCTTCTCAAGAGGGAAAACAACAGAGGCATGGATGATTGATCAGATAAGAACAGTGATCAGTTTTGTGTGCATGATTGCTTAGGTTGAAGCCTCTGGTGTAGAATGGGAATTAGGACAGACTCCTGGCATGGTAAGTGCTAGACTGAGCGTTCTTGACAATTAGGCAACTGTGCAATTATGCAACAATCGTGACCATGCGAAATGATGGACAAAGAAAGAACAGAGAGACAGAACAGGAGGCTGAGAGAGAGCACAGCATGAAAGGACTGGAAAACTTCCTGAAAAAGAAAACAGAAAATCCAGTAAGAAAAAAAAGGTTTTGCAGCAGAGACAGATTTGAATGTTAAGTTATATGACATGTTAGGGGTTTGCAGAGAAGCTGGGGTGAATCTTGTTTTTATAGTTTCTACACAAGTGATCTTTTGTAACAAGTGAAAAAAACTAGCAAACTATTTTTGGAAGGAGGGGGTGTCAGCCAGTGAGTGTATGCATTTGAAGAATCCCTGTGTATCCATGGCATGCATGCACTTTGACCTTGCACCTGTAACATTGTAACCTTAGCACACAGTGTGTGTGTCCACATGTTTGTTTGTGCATGTGAACCACTTGCACCTAAACTTGTTTAGCAGCAGGGTTTTAACTTCTTGGCTTCTGTGACTTGTTAATGCTTTTGGCCTGTTGAGTCATTTTGCATAGCTTAGATTCATGTGAGTGAAAACAATGTGTGATCTGTGACTGGAACAACAAAATCAATAAATGGAGATCTGGGTATTTTTTGTTTTTGAAATAACATATAATAGCTATAAAACATGACCAACACCACATGAATATGTAAAACATGAATGACTTCCAAAAAATGCTGGAACATTATTAGAGGGATCTCCTCCAGTCCATAAGAACATAAGAACATTATAGTGGAATGGATCTCTGGTGTCAGGTGATAAACCTTGGCTCACTGTCATCACTCCAATCTGTCTTGTTGGAAGTGAACAAGGCAGAGATCAAGGCTGCCTTGCTGGCAGGTCGAGTTCTTACACAACAAACGTGTTAAAACATTACACATTACGCCGCTAGACTCTGTCCTTTCACTTCTCGCTTAGCACAAATAGGCACAATCCTATTGAGGGTTTTAACTAAAATGTCCAGAAATTTACCATCTGACCCCCCGCCTTTAAATATTGACCAGGCCTTAACTGATGCAGGAGTAGGTAAGCATTATGAGCTGTTTCCTCATTAACCTGTTTGTTTCTACAATGCTGTGAAAGTGTGGTTGTCCCCTTACAGTTTTCTGCTCTTTTATGCCACAATGACATCAGATAAAGATATGTATATCAGACCAAGATAAAATTAATAAATGCAATGAGAAATCCAAAATATTTTGCAAAAGATGATTATATGAGGCATATCTTGGTATCTGAGATGTTGGACTTGGATCTCTCCCATGAATGTCACTTTTTGACTCTTTCTTATTTCTTTGACACCATTTCCAGACTGATGGGTGTCAGTGAATATGGTTCTAATTTCTTCCTAAATTTCTTAGGTCTGGGACATAATTTGTTGCTTTTCAAGATTTACTAGTCTACTTCTTGTCAGATCTGACTGTAATCAGTCCTGCGTGTATCTAGATAACCTGAAGTAAAAAATTGTTGTTAATTAATTATATAGCAAGAGAGTAGTACTCTTTGTATACAGTATCCTCATAATTTCATTTCGTCTTTTAATTTTATGAATTAAGAACTTTGCATTCACTCGGGTTATCTCGGTTTGATATTAAAATTTGTTTGATAAGATGAAACAATCAAAAGCCTGAATAATTATGTAAGAGAGAAAATACTTTATTGCAACACTGTATGTAATTGGATTTAGCATGCAAACCTATCAAGCTTATTTTTCGAGCAGCAGAATATTAAGAATGGTCTTAAAGTGTTGGTGGTGCTGGGTGGCTCATTTCATAGATCATTGTGTAGAGACTATAGTTCTCGTTCTGGTTGTCCTGTGTTGGATACCAGGTCTGGTGGTATGTTTTCCCCTCTCTCTCCTCTCTATTTCCTCTCTTAGTACTGTTCAATAAAGGCCATTTGTGCAAAAAAGCAGAATGGTTGTAAAACGTCTTTACGTTTTTAAGACTTCCATGAAAAAACAGGTGCATTACCTTTTAAATTCAAATGCCATCACAGTTCGTCATGAACCCAACCAGGCACAGTCATCATAACATAGAAATATTTTGCCAGGAGGAAAACAAGCAATCACTCTTCAGAAGCTTGCATGAAGGCATGTAAACCAGACAACATGCACACATGCACACCCCATCATCCTCACATGTAGACAGGGTTATGCACACATGTACCCACCAGCCATGCATGCCCACACTCAAGCACATGCATACTCCCACGCTCATCCTTTGGAACCCTTGGAAGAAGGCTCTCACACTTCGCCCCCGTTGACTACATGTCAGTCCATCTGGGATCATTAACGCTATGTTAATGAATATAGGGACGGGGCCCAGAGCATGTGAGGAAATGACAGGGAAAGAAAAGGCTGGAAGGAGTTGGATAAAGAGGATAGAAGGCGAGAAGATGGGGGAGGATAATGGATTCTCTCCTAACAAAATGCACTGTTTGAGAGACTTCTAGGGCCAAAAATACGGGCATGAGAAAGAGGAGTCCTGTTGCTTGGAGTCCTGAAAGCAACAGGACTCAAAAACGTGAGGAAGAAACCGGCGGCACTTACAAAGCAGGGAGATGCAAAAATAAAACAACAGAAAGCAGAGTCACGACGAGCTGTACTTGGTATGTTCTCACCAGGGGCAGATGAGAGCTTTATGGAAATAGCTGAACAGATGAACAGAAGAAAGGGAAGGAAGGAAAGACAGCAGAGACAGCAGATGAGCCGAGAGAACAAACAGGGGTACAGACAAGGAGCTACAGTATAAAAAATGATGGCAGCTGAATGGGCTCTGTGGTTAAATATTTCACCAGGGTCTGTTTGTGCCTTTGTGGGTGTGTGGGCATGTATAGGCGCGCGTGTGTGTGTGTGTGTGTGTGTGTGTGTGTGTGTGTGTGTGTGTGTGTGTGTGTGTGTGTGTGTGTGTGTGTGTGTGTGTGTGTGTGTGTGTGTGTGCGTGTGTGTGTGTGTGTGTGTGTGTTTAAAGGAGGACAGAGAGAGCTAACAAGTGGAGTGTGCCTGTTGACTGGGAGAGTTAATGATTCCTGTGGTCTGAATAGTGAGACAGTATTAATCCTGGAAAGAGGAAGGTTGCTCATTTACCTCCTGCTGACACACTCATGCAGCAGCATCTATGGTTTGTGTGTCGATGGAGTTTGTTTTGATTGCTTTATGTGCTGCATGGCTGAAAACAGAACAGCTTCCTTGGCAACTCTCCAGAAGATGCTCAAAGCAGAACCGCAATGTTATAACGAGTTTATCACAGCAAGAATGAACATTTTCCCCACCACTAGCAGCTGAACTCAGTGAAGCAAGAAGTGTGCCAACAAGGGGGGCAGTGAAGGACCACCTGTACGCAGATGAATGGGCTTGAACAGAGGAGCCAGAAGACACAGGGAAAGTGTGCCAATATGCGCCAGAGGGACAAAGTTGGGGGGTAAAGAGGACAGAGGGCAGCGGGGTGACAAGCTGTCCAAATGGAGGTGAAACAATACCAAGTGTTGACAAGCTTAAACTAACAGTAATGACAGAGTTCGGACTTACAAAAGGCATTTTGAAATGCAATCTGTTATCAGTTAGAGTCAATAGGAAGACTATTACAGTGATTTCCAGCCCCTTATCCCCCTTAATACATAGAATAAGATCTTCTAATGTCAAATGTCTCTGGAGTAGTTGGCAGAGTAATTTTAGATTGTGAAATGTAAAAACAATGATCCTGAAGTATCAGCAAAAACAATTACATTTCAGAACATGAGAAAAATAAATAAATAGAATAATTTGAATAGAATAGAATAGAATAGAATTCAACTTTATTGTCATTGCACTGTCACAAGTACAAGCAACGAGATGTAGTTTGCATCTATCCAGAAGTGCTCTACGAGATATAAATATTTATTCACAGATGTACAAGACTATGTATGTATGGACTATAAGGGGTTATAGCAAGAGATATACTGTAGATATTGTGTATAAATATAAATATGGGAGCTATATGCACAAATTACACAGAATATACAAGAATGTTAGGGAATGGATTATAGATAAATAATGGCAGATAAAATTTACAGGTTGTATGTGTGTGTGAAGAAAACAGTCTGTGATGCGTGTAAAACTATGCTCTGCATGTCCTGTTTGAACAATGTGTTGTTTTGTTTTACTTCCATAAATATAGTTATCCATCAGCAGATCATTTTGTTTTTGGGTTTTGTTTGGGGACAAAAATCTCATATACCTAATAAAACGTGTCTTGTCCAGATTTTGCTCAACACATCAATCAAAAGAAAAACGGTAAACTTCAGTAAATAATTTACAATTGGATTATATTCAAGGATTCAATTAATTATACAAGAGGTTGTAGCAGTTTGATATTTAATAACTGCTACTTTGATGAGGATATTTCTTTTTCTGTCAGCATAATTCTTCAAATCAAATTAATATAGAAAATATTAATTCAAGTTAAGTAGAAAATGGAAATATGCCGCCATAAAACAAAACAGGCAGCAGCATTAGAAATCAGAATACTCCTGTAAAAGCCATAATGTTTACACAGATTGTTTCACAAACTTGTTTAAACGGCTTACAAGCCCTTTCTCTCCCATCCCTGTTTAGTAATTATTATGGTTTGGTGTGGCTTAACACCTTCTTTTTACCACCTCTTTTCTTTTACTGATTTCTCAGTAACTTCTTTTCAAAAGTTTCACTCTACCTCGTTTTGATTGATTTTTTCCCCTCTTTTAATAAGCCCTTCTACGTCATATTTCACAGTCTGTGTGTGTTTGAAGAAAACCCTCTAAGTCTTTTGACAGAGGTCCCTGGCCAGCTCTGATCCCTGCCTGAGGCCAACAAAATGCCAGCAAAGAAGGAGTATAACAGAGAGGCAGGACTGAAAATTTAATAGGCTAACAGGCTGAGGGGGATCTGTCTTTATGTATGTTGTAGTGTTCCATGCATTCAAGGGACTTTTTTTTAAATTTATGCAATTTTCTTGTCTTCTTTGTCTAGTATGTGTGTAACCCAGAAAAGAAAACGACCCTTTCCTCTAATTTTATTCACTTTAATACACTTGTGTTCTTTTTAACTGAAAAAGTATTATATAAAAGTAACTGCACTTTCCAGAAGCTACGGTAATTCTAAATATTTATTATGTTAATTCAATGAGAGCACGACCCAGAGAAGAATGAATGATTTTCTCTTCAGCGGGAACATCATAGTGGTAACAAACCAAACTAAAAGAGGAGCTGAACCCAAAAACACAATTTGACTTAATGAACAACTTGAAGGAACATTGAGCTCAATAGGACTTGGGTTTAATTTTTGATATACTGGCTTGTTATTATTATAATTGTTTTTATTATTATTATTATTATTATTATTATTATTGTTGTTGTTGTTGTTGTTATCATTATTATTATTATTATTGTGCTTGCTAAATGTGATTGTTGAACTATTTTATTTGATCTTTTTCTAACTAATTATAAAAAATTTTTGCTCATTTCCTGCCCCCAGCTAATTCATTTCACACTCACCTTAATTCCTTTTGTAATATTGCAAAACTAGCTACTGGTCCATAACATCTAAATTATTTCAAATTATTTCCTGCGACCAGGAATACATGAGTCTCATGAGCAGTCAAAACTCTGTGGTTTGCTTCCTTCTACTAAAACAATTATCATACACCTTGGTTGAAACAAAACTAAGTATCATCAGGAACCAGTAGCACCACAAGTTCTTTTTAATTATACAGGTTATGCAACTGTGGTATTTCAACATTAATCTAAATAACTCGTGGTAGATACCGTGAAGCCTAGAGACAAGTTCTTTGGAAACAAACAAGCCTGATTTCCGCCCGTTGAATGGTTTGTTCGGCTGTCAGTTCTTCCCCCAACTTCCTTTAAATCCACTTTCAGACCTGTCAAGTTTTCCATCTCCTCAAACGCTTCCCTGTCATAATTTTTTTTTTAACTTTTTTTTCTTTTTTTTTTGCCCCGATCTTGGCAGCCTGAGTGTGCCTGTATGGGCTGTGGGAAGACTGAGTGTCATCTGCGGTTTCTACTCACAACACTGTCAAAGATGAAGACTTTTCCTGTTTGTGTACATCCACAGAATTCATGTGTAGAGAAATGGGTAGAGCTGGCAGAGGAGACCCCAATTAGCTCACTGTCGGATGCTGCAGCAATAAAATGGAGGTGTATTTGTAGACTGTGAATTTCTGAATCATTCTGGTACATGTGATGCACTAGATAAATGGATAGTGAGGAGAACCCATGCATGAGCAGCGGAAGTCTGCTGGCAATGAGGGGACACTCAGCCGTCTCTCTGAGTGTTGTGTTCAAAGTGAGAACTGGGATCCTGTTGCTGGTACTCCGAGGTCAGTGAATCACAGGCTAGTTTTGGAGCTGCTGAGACAGTATTTTCATTTCTGACGTTCCACTTTGGAAATCAATCCATAGGTCGGACGTGTAATGTCTCCAGAGGGCAAGATGTTGAATATCTTACTTTGCACGACTACCAGTAAGCAAGAAATTGATAGTACTGTATACACTCCAATAACTCAGAAAATGACAGAATATTTGGCTGCCAAGCTATTTATTGTTGAGTCTCTTATGCAAAGAGCTAATAAGTTGTTGTCAACATGGCTTTGTCTTGTGAAGGAGGTGTAGATAAAGTATAAGTGCTTTTTAGAAACCCAAATCTGTTTGAGATTTCTTATTTTAATGTGAGAAAATTACGTGTTTCTTTAGTTGTCCCTTTGTGCTTGAACTAATCCAGACTACACCTTCAATTGCAGCGTTTCACAGTTGGTGATTGACCCTATATTCAGCAAGTATTCACTTCTAGTGGCAATTTAAAAAAAAAAAAAAAAAAAAAATCTAGAAACTTTTTTGCTGCTATTGGAGAGTTAGCACCAGCCCCGAAACATTGTGACTTACAGTCAAAATGGGATGTAAATGTAAAATCTCACGTCTCTGGATAAATCACAGTATTTGATTCATTTATTTATAGTGTATTTTACCAATTTCTTGTCCCCCAAACAGTTTTCTTTTTATCTCAATCAAGGCATCCATTCAAATTACATCCACATACAGTTTGCATTGTGTTACATGAAATTCAATAATATCATTATTTGGTCATTGCTTTGATATCTGAGTAGTTGTTGTGTAAATTGTGTAGGATTAGCACTTCACCTCCTCTGTAATACTTTTGTTGCAAGCTGCTGAACACAGACAAGCCTAAGCTCATTTGGAAAATTCTGATGCTGATTAGATTTTTTATAAAACAAAGTTTCAGTTTAAAAAAACTTTTATTCCTTGTTGGGATCTATTTCTAATGAAATGAACCACAAAATATGGATTAGTCAAACCTGTGGCTATGATTATCCTTCACTGGTCATAGAATCTTACGATTTGTGAAACCTTTGCTCCATTTGTGGAAACAAACAAAAAAAGTTAGTTTCACTCAAATATTGAAACTCCTGTTCACTATTCTGAACCCCGTGTTGTGTATTGTGTTGAATTGCCTCCTGTAGGTAATCTTACAGCCCAACTACTGATTAGTAGTATTTCTTGGTCTTTGTTATGTCTTGCCACTCCTATTTGGGAGCTATTACAGAGTGGAAAAGCACCCCCGCCCCACTGCCTTCAATATCTATCCTGAGCATGTGTCTTGGTGATCAGAGAGCTAAGACATGTGTGTGCTTGCCCAACCAAGCTTTGGGACAGCTAGACTCTATACTCATAACACTCAGACGCACAAAGCTCCTCACCAGATCACCTCAGCATGAGTTCATCCCTGCCCGAGGGTAGCCCCTCTCCTGCTGAGGCCACAGTCTCGCAGACATTCAACACTCTGGACTTTATCTCCTCCATCTGCCAACTTTTTTTTATTGTAGTTACCTGTCTGGTGACACAGCCAAGTGGAGACTCTGAGATAAAACTCACTGACAAGATGATAATAATGCTTTACTATCTGACAAAACATAATCTGTGCATCTGCATGTCTGAGCAACAACTTGCAGGAAAATTGGGCCCACACATGCTTAGTTGTAAAGATTTATAGGACTTAAATGCAGATAGTGCAAAACATTGAAGAAAAAACATGCAACAATCTATTGAGCTGCAAAAAGATAAAGAGAGTAACTACAAACAATACAGTTTAGTCCATATTTACAGGCTGCATCACATAAATACCAAGTAAGCACAACATGCAATTAATTGCAACACAAACTTCGTCATAGAGGCATCTAGCTTAACTTTAAAGCAACTGAGAATAGCGTTACGACACATAAAAACAAATATGCCATCACCAAATCAGACTGGCACAAAACATTGTCTGTAGGATTTTACTTTATCTTTGTATTCTAGATAAAAAAGAATTAGTGTTTACAACAGTAAACACTAATACTGCAGAGGAAATATTTTTAGCTTATGCAGTGATATAAATGGTTAAAATCACTTAAAACAACAACATTATGAAACTAATGCTTACATGTTCCCACAGAGATAATTATAATCCTTCTTTGTCATGCTATAACACAGACTGGAGACATTTGTCATAAAAAAAACTGTCACATGTTGTGCAGCTTGTTCCAGGGGTTTTATAACTTTAATGTAAGATTTTAATGATATAGTTCTAAATTTTTGTAGTGAGGTTCTCTTAAAATGCCATAGAAAGCCATTATCAATATAACTTTCTCCCTCCTGGCTACGTTTTGCAGAAGAGAACTTACTTTTTCTTGTTTGATGATGATATCTGTTGCAATTTATCACCATCTTTTCTTAACCTTGTCTTTGTTTTCCATCATTCTTATTTACCATCTATTTCAGTGATCTTAAATATTTTGTCCATCCAAATTTTTGACAATTCTGGCCATCAAGGGTAACGACAGTTTGTCAAGAGATATTATCTATATGCAGTGCATACACTATTGTTGCTTGAACTATTGCATCTAATCATGCGATATGATGACTACAATATTATGACATTAATATTGCAATTACATCAATTTGATGGGTTGAGCAGCTCCAGTATAAATCCAGTGGATCCCAGAGGTTGATGCTAACCGCTTTTCTGAGTGGCTAGACCACAGCAAACAACTGTGTGGCACCAATCCTAAAATTATCTTTGAGCTTTTTACAGATACTGTTTTTATTACATCCAAACCACTGTCATGTTTGCACTGGGTGTTTTAATATTAGTAATAGGAGCAAAATCTGTCATTTCAACCAGCCTCTGTTGGAGAGGATAAACAGCTCCAGCCAAAGAACTGAGGTTTTATATGGATATAAACCCTCGTCATTGTTCCTGGCATGATGCTAGAGAGTTGTTTACTCCAGGTCAGATATTAACTGCTTATAACCTTCACACAGAACCTCTCTTTGGGGATCCTGAACCAGCCCTTTAAGATACACCAAAGAAAATCTTAAGTTTATTATCTGAATACGCATACGCAGTATAGGATCGGCTTTTAACTGCTTAGGGCACCCTGCTGGAGTGGGGCTCAAAAAGAGCTTGAATTCACAAAGGACAAGTAGGAAAATACAGCAATGAACATGTACTAAAGAAAGCATTCAGAATTAAGTTAACTATTTAAAGCTAACTTAATAGGCTTTTGTTTGACCTGGGAAAACATTTATGGCTAAACTTTTTGCAGTTACCTTTTTATTTTTTGTAGTTGCTTGTGTTGCGCCCTGAACAGAAAAGAAAAGAAAAAAAAACATCTTTGTTAACATATTGTAATGTAACACAGTGCAATTCCTCTGTGTTTAGAAAACCTTGGTTAAGCTCCCTATTCTGGAAATATTTTACACAAACTATTTAATGTTATTACTGGTCATATTTATGTATTTTTCCTCTTCAGCTTAACTGAAAAGTAGATCTCCAGTTAGATCATTTAATCACGTATTAAGCACCATTATATTATGAGCTAAAAAAGTAAGTTTTATATCTTAATTATTAAAACTGATATGGACCAACTTCGAAAAAGAAATAATTCAGTGTCTTTTTCGAACTTGATGCTGATATGTACATACGGTATTTTTTTTCCTTTGAAAAGAAAAAATAAATCATCACTTGTTTTGCCTTGGAGCAGTTCTGTATCTGACTACGTTTCTTGAAAAGATTATCAGCCGCAGGCGAAGTGGAGGGATTGGATAAGGTGGGGAAAAAATGAACCTGTATCCTATTGGCTACTGAATAAGTGGGCGGAGTCACGATGAGACAAAACAGACAAGTTGCGCTCGTAAGAGACAGACAACAGCTTTAGAGTACAAGCGTCGCCTTCCACGAGTGCTCACTTTTTTACGCGCATTGAAATCTTTCACTGAGGACGTTTTCTTTAAAAATAAAAGTCTAAATATTTTTTCCAATTAACCGGCTGAGGAGAAGAGAACAGAAGCCATGGATGTGGTGTGTCTGATGTGTTTGGCGTTGACCATCGGTGCGTGGTTTGCCTCCGCGGAGCGGCACAGCGTCTATTGGAACAGCTCAAACCCAAAGTAAGTGCTCAGATCGGGGCTACACTTTCTCTTCCTGCAGCGCGGAGAATAGCAACTTCTAAATTTGATCAGTCACTGTGCACGTTTCATTTGATTGAAACTTTTCTTACCGTTTTTGCTATTTCTGTGTGACCACATCCAAAACTGGTTTTAATTGTTACTTTCATAATACCGCTAAGCGTGTAGGTTATTGTTTGGATACCCTTTATATTAACTTTAAGGATGCTATTCAGTGGTAAATTTTACTCCAGGAAAAATAATTGATAAAAACACATCTGGATACTGAAGTATGCATGATTTTACAAAACGCAAAGTTTGTTGTTTATTTTAATTTAAATAAACCCTCCTTTTATGCGTATTGGGACTAATAGCTTCACAAGAAGCACAGGAATTCTGGACGGATTAGAGGTTATGAGAGCTGAGAAAGTTTTGACAGAACTTGAGAGTCTGAAGCAGTAACATTTCATTCCGCCCTTTAACTGTCAAACATTTAGTCTCAGTCATGCACAGTATAAGTGAACACTTTGAATGTGGGACAAAACAGGAAAAATGCAAATATAAGTACTCAAAAAAACATGATTAGTAACCTTTTGCCCCATTTGACATCATCAGAGGAAAGTGTGCATTAAAGCTTGGTATCATGAGAGTAGTTTACAACAAACTGGAAAAACAACGGGAAAATCTGAATGATATGATGCTTTTCAGGTGGCTAGGTGAGTTTGAGTGGTTAGCAGTTTTAAATATGTATATTAGATCAGAGAGTGGATGCCTTGACAGATGGACACATTCACCACTATATTTAACTGTAACACATAGACTCAGACATACTCTAATAGTAAAAAATAGACTGGCGAGTATGAACTTGGCCCATGCTGTCTGCGTGCTCTGCACCTGTGTGCGTGCGTGTGTCATGAAAAAGGCGTGTCTATTAGTAAGTGGGAGTTAGCTGCCTAATGCAAGACAAGAAAGAAAGAAAAAAAAGTGTGTTTTTCCATCGGTGAGGATTTGTATCCTGCAGAGACCGTGAGTCACATATAGTGCTGATGATTTTGTTTTGAGGTCAGAAATGTAATGCTATCCGGCCACTCAGTGGGATCGATCAGGCTTGACGTATCTCAGCACGATTTATTGAGCTTTTAGCGTGGGGGGGCGAGTCATCTCAGTGAGTATTATTTTGAAATCGAGCTGAAGGACGGTCCCCGAGTTGTTGTTTTATTTTTTTTTTATCTGCTGCCCAGAGGGGTCGATTAAAACCCATCATCGAGAAGCAAAAAGGGCAAAACCATTACGGACAGTCAGTCTTGTCTTGAATACATTAGTTACTCTGTAATTGCCCTTCATCAATGAAAACAAGGGTGGTTAAAAAGGGAAAAACAATGAGTGTGATAATTTAATTGGAGAGCTGAAGGTAAATGCAGTGTGCAGTGCTTGCATCATTTGTAGTGATTCAACAATATGCCTAACACCTAACTCACCTCAGACAGACTGAACAGGTGGGGAAAAATCTGGTTCACATAAGGCCTGAGGAAAAAATGTGTAACCAGGGTCTGATAAAACAGAGATCAGGGCTAGCCTTATTGACAAACCTTGTGATCACTTAAATGCCCCCTGCTGGCCTTGGAAACCTAATAAGAGTCTTAAATTCATAATAGACAGGCTGAATAATTCACTGATTGTACAGATAGTAAAGACTGGCATCATAAATGGTACGTTAACTGTCGTAATTCAAAGATACTTTAACAGCTCTAAACTAATGAATGAATGTTATTCAGTGGATTCTTTGTTAAACTTTCACTACCACTAGAACTTTAGAAAGTTGGAAAATGTACTCAAAACTGTTAGTACTCGAAAAATATTTGTCAAACATTACTTAACCCTCTATGGCATGGCGTTGCCCTCAGGCAACAAACCACATAGCTGTACCTCACATTGCTCCTTTATTTTATTTTTTGGGGGGCATGATTTTTGACATATTTTTGTCCAAAAAATAGTTCTTTTATGAATATAGTTTTTGTTTGATTTGTATTTCATTTCTCATAATCAGTGTAGACAATCTTGGTGTTCTAGACCAATGTTACCCTGAGGCAACAAACCCAAATCTGGTTCCAGGAGGTGTCAGAGTCCGATTTTATGATTGACATGTAATTAGGGACCACCAAGCTCCCAAAGAATGCAGGAAAATATTTCTTCCCCACAAAAATAAAAAGTCATGCCATAGAGGGTTAAAATGACCATTGGACACCCTGCTGTTTTCTATATAAATAACTTCAAATTATTACTGTGGAAACCAACTTAAAACTTAGGAAACCAATTGACAAAAGCAAGGTCGGCGACGCTGAGGTGGCTATGACTTTTACTAGAGGTGTGTCCCAATGTGAAATTCTGTTTGTGGGTTCCTACAATCTAAAGTCGGACCTCGAATGGATATTGGAGCTCATTGGGATTGAGTTTAAATAAGACGGGGCAGGCAGATGGAGGGGTAGGAGAACGAGAGAATGGCCCGATCAAATGGAAAGTCAGATCTTGTGCGCTGTCTCTAATCCGACCCTGGACTATTTCTGCTGTCAAATGGGGGTTGCGTAACCAAACGAGGGGGTAAAAAATGATAGAAAAAGACTAATCCCTTCTTCTGCGTGTCTAAACATAGACTGACACAGATAAACTAAACAGAGAATCAACTTTTAGTGTCATACCCTCTATTAATGTGCCCCAAATGTTAGGAAATCAAGATAATTCTTGGTCTTATTTTATTTCCTTCCAAATGTATTCTTTTCACTATTTCTTTTTCTATTGCATCCCACCTGCCCTGAACCATTCCCATGTGATCCATCAGTCTGCTGTTAATCAGACTGCATTGATCCATCTGTACGCTCCACAGATAATTGATGCTAATTGATCCTTGGCCTAATTGTGAGGCTGCACAGATTTATCTTACAGGAGGAGGACAGTGACCAGATGGCAGCAGTCTGCTCATTCATGTTGGGTACTATAGAGGCATGAATAATTTGCCATCTTGTCAGCAAGCCTAAGGAATTGTGGCCTAATCCCTCACACTGATTTGATACACAACTGTGTTTGCATGCTACTTTTTCTTACGTGACAGGTGAAGTCCTGTTTTTCCGCTACGTGTCTTGGCTCGTACAAGCGCTTACTAGTGCTTCTAGGGGAGAGGTTGAACTTACGCTGGCCCTTAACTGGGTTTAACTGGCAGCAGGCGTATTTTTGTTTTGGACTGACAGCACATGACTCCACCTGAACGTCAGAGAGCGAGAAAGGAGTGGCCTTTTTACCGTAGGCAGCCTCACCGAGACTTGACGAGTGTGTGACTCACACACACACACACACACACACACACACACACGCGCACACACACACACACACACACACACACCTGCACACACACACACACGCAGTCCGCTTGGGGGGTGTGGGGCAAAAAAGGGGAGGACTTGGATGTTAATATTAGCCACAGACAGCATTCCAGCCTACTGTTACTATACTCAACTCTGTCAGCTGTGCGTGCAAGTGTTTTTTTCTCCCTCTGTACCTGTCTGTTCCTCTCCCCAGCTCTCCAACAGCTGGGTTTCCTCCCATTTTGACCCCAGGCCTTGCAGTTCTTTGTCTCTTTTTCTTATTAATAGTATACGTCATCTTATCTCTGTTACAACACCATCATCATCCATCTTCAGTGGACTGGGTGTTCCAGATATAATTTATCAGGTGTTTGGTGTAATGTAATATTCTGCTTATCTCAGCCTTGATGCTGATGCAGCAAACAGGTCTGCCGCTGGACTATATGTTCCAAGTTGTAAAGGTGGTTGATGTCACCCCAACCTGAAGATGCACCGATTAGAAGAACCAATTTCCAATCTTTGATTTTTGTAACCCCAAAACCAATTATCTGATTGGTTTTAGAAATCTGATTTCTGTTTAGAAGTTCTAGATTATCTGCTGTATGCGAGAGCTGTTGCTGTTAAACAGACAAAATTACAGAAACACACTTAAAACCCGTTTAGAATCTGAAATCATTGCTTAGCATGGCTAGTGCAACGAGCATTACTACATATTAAGTATATGCTCTTTCCATTTCTTCTCTTCACTTTTTTAATCTTTATTACATATCCACCATCTCCAGAGCCATGTACTGTCTTCTTCTATCCTCACCAGAATAAGAATGCAAACCCATACTAGCACATCCTCAGTCAGATTATAGTTTCTAATCTGACCACCTGACCTAGAAACACCAAATTTTTATCATCCAGCCACTATATAATGCAAGATGTGGTGATGTAAGCTCTGTTCTGTCAGTCTCACAATAATCCCCCTGATGAGATTCATCGTGTAGAAGCACAATCAGATACACACTGCTCTTCCATTCATAATCAGGGCCCTTTATCAGCATCATGGCCCAGCTGGTATAACTATCCTGTTGCTTTATATACAGAGCCAGCCTGGGATGCTAGTAAATAGAAACTTATATACTTGTGTCTTTATTTTGTCCATGGAGATAGTGTTCTGTCATTAAGGTATCCATGCACCTCTGTTATTTGTCTTCACTTCATTCTCTTGCTTCCTTATCTATAGTCCAGACTTCCCCCACACACCCAGACCCCCCCTCCCACTTCTCCCATCAGTTTCCCCTCTTTCTCACAGACCTTCCTCTGTTTTGGCCTCAGTAGTTTTCCACTATAGTCCTTCTCTGCCAACACAGGAGAGGCCACTTTACACATAATGTTGTCACATTACGAGTGAACAAGATTATATATGTGTGTGTGCCCGGGTCATTCATAGCATTTCATGCATACTTGTATAGTAAAGCAGACTGGTGTCTACAGGAAGCTCACTGTCGCCCCCTGAAGTCAGAGCTGGGAACATTGGGACACTTGCTCTTACAATTACAATAAGCCCTTATTAAATCTTTTTGAATAAAAAAATATATTTGATGAACAGATTATATTTTTGTGTTCCCCACTCTCAAAGCATATTACAGGAATAGGTCAGGACTTTTGAAATTATGTTGTCTTAAGTTATGAGCACTTAGTAACTCTAAAAACATCACAGCTTTATATCCACACTCTATTTTCATCAGATTTACATTTGCTGATTATTTGCAAAGAAGCCAGTAATTATTTACATGAGTGTTACACTGCAAACGTTTTTTCTGTATGAAACATGTACTAAAACCATGAAAAAAAATGTAAATACATTTTGGGTGTCGCAGTGAAGGGGAATGAAATAGGGGGAGAGGTAGCAGCCTGGGTATAGGTTGAGGTGAAGAAAGGGGTTTGTGTTGAGAAATTAGCCTGGATGAAGAGCTCCAGTTTATTATGTCAGCCTTAAGAGACAGGACAAAGCGGGAGAAAGCGTGGGGGTGGGCTGGATGTGGAATAATAAAAGAGAAAGGGAGACTGAGGGAGGAGAGAGTGGACAGTGATGGATGAAAGGAGGGAAGAGAAGCACTGTTGTTGACATGGGTTAAGGTTCTCAACTTGCATAAGTATCTTTATGCATAAATGAGACCCCAACTCAATTATAAACTGCAACGTTGAACTCTAAAGATGTAATAAAAACTAGTTGCAAATAGCTGCAATGGTGGATAGTGGAGGAAGAATTCCCTCCTGTTAGATTACGATGGAAGCTAATATAGAAAGACTTTTTAGATTGGCTATTATGTGGCAGCCCGCTATGAGAGACTAAAAACCCATTAGGCCTCCTGACAGCTCGTGTGAAAGGAGGTGTGAATCTGTCATACCGCAGCAAATTAATAGCGTATTAAGTTCAGACTTCACAGTGAAAGTGTGATAAAGCAGTATAAGAAATTTGATGAGTATGCCTTGTGAGAAACCATCCGAACCGTAACCCCCCTGCCTGGTTGTGACATTCCAGAGTGTGCACACTTTCTACTGATTACCTGCACAGCAGATGCAAGAAGGATAGGAGGAGGGGGGTTTCTGGCTTTCTCCTTGAATGTTTTGTGTGTGTGAGGCATATATCACCGATGCTGACTTGGATGGTAGCGTCTGTGAGCAGTTGCGACTCTGAACTCTAACCCCTCGACCCTGACCAGCAGTTTGAAACTCTCTCTGGAGAGGCGGCAAAAGACAGGCGTTCCTCTGTAAGTAGTTTGCCCAAAACCAGTGGGGGCTCTTCGGGGGTGCAAATGGAGGTAGGGGTGGGAAAAGAGAAGAGGAAAGCAGGAGTGACAGGAAGAAGACAAAAACAGAAGAGTATTGCAATGACAATGGCAAGACTTCAAAGCATCAAAGAGACAAGTGTTGAAAAAGCCACCTTCTGCAACAACCATTGCAGCTGTTTACTATTTTATAACCCCCCTGTAACCTAACAAAGGGTGCTGGTCATTTTATCCCCTTTGCCAATTTTTGAGTACCTAATATGTAATTCATACATTTCATACCTAATTTAGACATATGAAATGTATGAACGGGAGGGTTTATACCCACCTTGGCAACTGACAATTCAGAGTAATTATTTGTATTTTACTCTGTGTATTGCATGGAAATTGTGGTTATTTAACTTGAATAAAGGATATCTACAAGCAGGTTATTATTTTGGTTTGGTTGAATGCCATTTGGTTGGTCAGCGGTCATAATCTGTCATATTTCAGAAGAGTGAATTGGCCTAGACACTAATCAGAACCAAAAGAAATGGAAACAAAGCAAACACTCAACTTTCAGGAAATGATTTGCTTTTTGATTAAAGTATTTAAGATGTATCTCCATTAAAAAATTAATAATTTAACAAAATGACACAGAAGGAAGAAATGGTGACACATGAAAAGGGTTTACCAACTGGTAATAGGCTAAAGTGACCAGGAGACTCTTATAATACACACCTCTTAGTTGATGACGCAAAAACTGGAGTAGCTCCGCTGTGAGAAATGACCTGCAGAAGGGAACAAAGACAACAACCTTCAACCTCCTCTGTTTACCCACACCTCCATCTCATGTAAGACATGAACACACAAGGGACTATGCAAGGCCTCAATGAGCAGATGTGTTCAGGAGCCCGGGGCACCACACGCCCTGGATAAGGGTCTTCAGAGAATCTCAAAGGAGAGCACACACTCAAAACCCCAGCGCGTAGGAAGAGGAAGCGGTGTGTAAAGTAGGTTTTGAACAACTCACACACACCTGGCTCTGAATCGCTCAAAGGACTGAGCTATCAGGTTTATTGCATCTCTCACTCTCCTGAGAAATCCCAGTCGGAGGTGAGCGTAGATGCGGGAAGATGAGCGAACAAGTAAAAGGAGGTTGGTGGAATTGGAAAGGTTTTCATCTTGTGGTGACATTCGTGTTGGCCAACCGAGATGATACAACCAAAGGCCCCTCAGCCATACGGATGCACACATTAGACAACTCCACATTAGTCAGGGCAGTGAAAGCTCCTCGGAGGTTTAAGCAGAGAGGTTGAAGGGGCCCTGTAGCCTTCAGGCAGTCTGTCTTCGGGGAGGCAGAGGGTATAATTACACCCCATTCATTCCTCCTCCCCTGCTTTTGCTCATAACACATTGGTCCCAGACCCCTAACAGCTTTTTATTAGCTAGACCATTGGAGGAAGGGAAAAGGAGGAGGTGAAGAGAAGGATAAAGAAGAGTTTTCTTAAAAGCCCAAGCCGTGAATTAAATTAGCAACAGAATCTTTTTGTTCAGTTGGCTTTTGACAAGACCGTGTTTTAATGCAGAGCCAGGCCAGACCGCTAACAAGTAGGCGGTGTGGGGAGGAAAAATAAGGTGTATTCCATACAATTTTAAGCTATTCTTCACTTCAGAAGGAACCACTTGAGACCTCCAAACGCCTTGTTTGCTCCAGTCCTGTTATTATGGCTTGGGCATGAGAGAACAGCGGAGGGAAGCGAGAGGAGATCTGAGTTTATTTGGCCAATTTCGCTGCTACAGATGTGTCTATTGTTTCTGCAGAAGCATTTGCTATGGCATCCAGGCACAAATGCATATTTACACACCTTTGCAAAAGAATTTACACGACAAAGACCTTTACTTAGGGGGAAAAAACCCTGATTATAAGCAGAAGGTAGTAATCAGTCTTATTAGCCCTGGATAACAAGTGCAGTGCTGTGCTCTGCTAACAAAGCGTGTTTTGACAGGTATGTTAGAGCTAACCAATGTATTACAGGCTTATGGAGGAGAAGGAAGGAAGGAGGGGTTAGGGGGCCCTCACATGGAGCCTGGGTGTCTGACTTGGCTGGGGTGGGGGGTCCTGACAGGAGTCACAACAACAGGTCGCTAAAAGGAGGTGGGGTGGGATCAGAGCCAGCAGGTCTCCGGCTTTGATGACAGCGTTACTGCAGACATAAACAAAGGCAGACACACAGGAGCTGTTTTCTTGTCACTTTTACGTGCTACAACATGCTACAAGCATCCAGATGCACCTTTTTAAAGGGTTAGTTTAGGATGTAAGGTTCTATTCTAAACTTAAAATGTTACATTACATGGTTAAAGTGGACTCCTTGCGTCTTAAAAGCAATCGAATCTCAAAGAGATTGTAGTAGTTTATTCAGACACTATTTCAGAAACATTAATTAGTCTTTGTTTTGGAATCAGGCATTTATTAATGCAAATAGCTTAAAATTATTTATACAAAAAATTGCACCAGCAGCAATAGTGAAGTGAAAAAGTAAAGTATTTCCTGTCAGTGTAATAACTGTTTGATATAAAATAGTAGTATAAATGGTAAATGGCCTGCACTTTTATAGCTTTTTATAAAGTCCAGAGAACCCCAAAGCGCTTCTACCTTCAGTTATTCACTGAGACATTCACATGCAGAATGTGTGCGGAAAGAAAAGAATAAACTACGGTTTCCTTAAATCACTGTAATATTTCTGTTTTTACAACGCTTTACTTGTAATCCAAAGAGTTAGTATTACAGGAAACACTTAACATGTTCCATTCTCAGTGCGCAGAGTCTTTAGGCCCTCTGAGGATGTAATGGGAGTTGTGTGCAAATAAAAACCTTTCATCGCCTCCTTTTTCTGGCAGATCTTACAGAAGGAATAACATGTCAACTAGACGGCCTCATCTGCTTTGTGTTTGTAGAGGCAAGACTAGTTAATTTAATTTTTACATATAAATTGCCCCTTCTCCTCTAAACCCATTAATTCTGCTCCAAAACCGGAGGCCCCTACTGATTAGCAGAAAGCAAATGCATAACAGCAGCTTTTCGGTTCTCACTAAACAATCTCAGATGTGCTTATGGGGATTAAAGGGGTTTATGATGATGTGTCCATACTTTATCAGGACACGGGAAGCATAGGATGCCAGCAAAGAGGCTTGAAAGAAACAATAAAATTAAGTAGAGGGTGAAGACAAAAAACAGGGATAGTAGAATATGACAGCAAATTACAAACATTCAGGTAAAGAAAGTGTTTAAACAGAGACTCGGGATGCCTACAACAAGGACCAATATCTTTCATGACTGTGTGGCTTTTATGCTGTATTTTTATGTGTGACAACCAGTGGTGGAAATCTAGAGAAATCAATTAGAGAAATCTCTAAAACATTGTCTTTAATCTCATTAAAAAGACATCAAGAGTAAATTAGAACACTTTAGAAGTTTTTAACCTTGCTATACCGTAATGCCTGGAACTGACCCACACTTGTGGTTGAATAGAGAAATATTATTTGGGGAATGACGTAAACTTATTATTTTCCACTTACTTAGTGGCAGTTAAAAAGGGAAACTCCATTTGTGAGGAAAACACAATGGAGAGGTGTGCAGTGGGTATAGTGCGACGTTTGTAATCTTCTGGGTGTGTTTTCTTGTCTAAAAACAACATAAACAGGTCAAGCCTGATTGGGCTCCTTCTAATTCTGTTGCTGAAATCAGTTTGCACACGCTCACCGAAACAAAAACCTCCTCACATTGTGTCCTGCATATTTAACCTATCCGTTGACACGTGTTATTTGTGTGAGACTGTTGTCAATTTGCCGCACGTTAGAGAACAGATGATATGAGAAAAGCTGGGGCATTTGTCACTAACCTCTTCTCCCTCCTTCTCTCTAAAGCTTCCTGTGGGATGACTACACGGTGAAGGTGCACATCAATGACTACCTGGACATCATCTGCCCCCACTACACTCACGAGGAAGTACCATCGCATTCAGCAGAACGCTATGTGCTGTACATGGTGGAGAAGGAGGACTATGACGTGTGCAAGCCTCACTCGTTTGATCAGCTCCGCTGGGAGTGCTCCAGACCCTTCGCTCCCCATGCGCCGGAAAAATTTTCAGAGAAGTTCCAGCGCTTCACGCCCTTCACACTGGGAAAAGAGTTCAGGGCGGGGGAGAGCTACTACTACATCTGTAAGTCTCACAAGAAAAATGAGAATGTCACATTTGCTGTGATCTTAGACTTTTATTTGACTAAAAACGTCCCTTATTCTTTCTTGAAATCTACAGCCAAGCCAATGCATCACCATGGCAGCGACTGTCTGAGGCTGAGAGTCGATGTCGTCGGACATAAAGGCTCTGCAAAGGCTAATGGAGACAAATCCAAGGCAGAGGAGAGCCAAAAGGAGGAGGAAAAAATTACATTTATTGTTGCTGGAGGAGTTCACAACCCCTCCAACCGACTCCCAGCAGGTGAGGACTGATTTTAAACAAAACAGCTCAAACTGGACTTGGGCCTCAGATCAGCTCAAACTGGGTGTGTTTACCATTCCTGACTGATGAAATCCTGTGCTCTCTCCCTTCTCTCAGATGACCCCGCTGTCATGGAGCCAAACGTCCAGAGGAGCATTGGCAGCTCTGCAGCACAGCTGGTGTCTTTGTCGTTCTTTTTCACCATGACCCCCGTCTTATTAGCCATGGCGCTGCACTGAGGCCCACCATTAATCCAAAAACAGACATTTTCAACCCGATGCAGGATGTCGGGACATGAACACTGAAATTTTTTTATACATATCTATTTGTGAGTTTTTTTTATACGAGCATGGACAGTATATGTTGTTCAGTGTGTGTTTGATGTGTTTGTGTGTGTGAGTGTGGAGCGTAGATCGCTCCAAAGAAGAAAAAGACCTGCAAGATATTTTTTTTCATCTTTAACTTTCTTTCTTTAGTCTTGAGGATGAAAATCCTCGATTTTGACAATTTAAGATGCACACACTTTTCAGTCATCATGAACAAAAGCTACAAGCAGAATGATCAAAATATGAGTTTAAAACCACATCAACCTTTGTGATCATGTGTTTTCCGATGTTCATGCCATTGGTACAGCTGTGCATTTTCTTATCCTACTCTGTTGTTTTTTCCTCCTCTACATGTAGAGAAATTATTGTTTTTTTTACTTGTTTGTAATATTGTTGTCAGCAGCTACCAAAGTGGTAACTATAATGTAGGATATGTGTAATGTTGTGTAGCACTCAGCTCCTTATTCAGCTTCAGTCAACTAAATATCCCACGTTTCCATGTTTATCAAAGAAAATGTTTGTCAGAAGGTCAAAATGGAAGAAATTCACATTATTTTAATTTGAAAATAATATTTTTAAATAGAAAATATTTTTATTAATATTTCCCATATAAAGATATTGCAACCTTTACAATCCAAAGAGCAATTAGTTCACTAAAATCTACCTTCAAAGACCAGGTTGCTAAATTACTACTAAATACGAAAGTTTAATAATTAACAAACACAAAATTATTTCTAAATTTGTTTTTGTTTATCTAAATCTGTCAAAAACTATCAGAATTTTTCAAATGGCTGTTTCTTAACTCCCACCTCCTTATGTATCAACATAATTTCTCACAAGGATGAGAATTACTAATAAAGGGAACAAAAATTATTTGAAAAGTTGTTTGACTCTGGTTTTAGGAGCTGAGCTTCATCAGTACTTCATCTCATTTGTTCATTTATCCAATCTTGACCTTACCTGGTACACGGGTTTGTGTTTTAATCCTGCTCATCAAACCTCAACGTGAAGGGTCTTCCCAGAATAAGGTTATTTTCCTGTTAAAAACACGCTTAACTCATTTTTGTTGATGTTTATATGTAAAATTGTACATAAAGAAAGTTATGAGAAACTGTTTTAAGATGTGAAAAATCTTTTGTGAAATAAAAAAATGAACATGCAACAATGACTAAAATCTGTCTGGTTTTTATCATTGTTGTGAAATGTCTGATTGCAGCAACCCACCTCGGATCTTTAAACCCCTAGGAGACTATAAAGATTTTGATGGATGACACAATATTTTGGCAAAGCTGTCCGTCTCTCGCCTGATGAAGCCTCTCCAAGTTTCCACCCTCTACGCTTTCCAAACCCCAGTTTTCCCATCCCCTCTCCTTTCATCTCCAGTGTACAGCAAGACCTGGCTTAGATTTCACAGTCTCAAAACTAAACACTAGAGCCCAGAGGTCGCTTGAAAAGGAACCAAGGAGTCCAGGAGAAATGGGGCCCGTAAGCTAACTGACAACCAAGTGTAAAGGTGTCACGTTTGTGTCCTTGCCCTCGGTCTTTTTCTCTCTTTTCCTCATTTTAGCTTCTTCACACACCTTCGTTTGAGGTAAAGCCGAACATCCTCCTACACAGCTGGATGTTAGAAAGAGGCGCACAAAAGCTCAGGCCTGCTAACCTCAAGGATCGCTGAAAACTGTCAAAAGTCACTACTCCTTGTAAAACCACGCAGCATACATAGTCAAAGTCAGGCCGTGAAACAGAACTGTTAGTTTTTCCATGATCACGTCATGCCTACATCCACTGCCTGATGATCACACAACCTTAAAAATTATTGTGTAATTGCAAGAATAGTGTGTTCAGAGGGTTAACACAGGACAGAGGTCAACTTCATGCTCAGTACAGAAACCAGATCTCGTCACTGCATCAAATTGTGGATCTCTGCAGCTCCTCCAGGGTTACTGTGGTTCCATGGTTGCTTGTCATATCAATGGAGTCTTTGCCCCATTTTGGTCTTCATGACGCTGTTTGTTTTCTACAATTCTCAAACCTCTGAAGCCCTCACAGTAGCTTGTCAACATCGGCGTCTGAATGTGTGCATGAATGGATGAATGATTGAATGTAGTATGAAGCGCTTTGGGGTTCTCTGGACTGATAAAGTGCTACACATCTACAGGCCATTTACAATTCACAGAACAGCTTGATTTATGCTAAGATTAAATGTTGATCTCACAAAAAATCCAGTAAAATATATAGACATTTGTAATTGTAAAGTTTCAACATAGGTATCATTCACAGAGTAATAATGCTTTTTGCAAAGTACCACAAAAACATTGATATTACAAATATGTTGGTTATCTTTGCTAACTAAAAAGAAGCACAATTGTTTGATTGATTTAGCATATGTAAGAATTTGCATTTGATTATTGATTCAGCTGAAACCTTATGTCATTTTTAGTCACAGCTCCTTTTGCAGCTGTCACTGCCTTCATTGATTGACTGACTTGTACACTGGCATTTCGACATTTTCCAACTCTTCCAGAGCAATCTGCTAAAGTTGTAGCAGGTTTAAAGGATGGTGTCTCAACACAGCAACTTTTAGTTCTTTCTAAAAGAACCATATATGTTCAAAGTTAACTTCTGGGGTCATAGAGAGATGTTTGAGGATAGTCCAGTATGTTCCTTTCCCAGTCAGTCTAGAGTTATTTAGGCTAGATGTTTTGACTAATTATGCTTTTGGAGGATCAATAACCTGAAACTAATGCTGAGATTCTGTCAGCATATTTCTCTCCACATAGACTTGATGGCCTCAAGATTTCATTGTTTTGTACAGATCCAAGGTTCCATGTGTTGGATGCAGCGAACCAGCATCAAACCAAGATCTGTATCCCGTTCTTATTCCACAGTAGGTTTGTTTAGAAGCTTAAGTTAGCTGACCAAGAAGCTCAAGTTTTTTTTGTTTTTTGTTTTTTAAATCAGATGAACACAAATATTTCTGAGAATCTCTGGAGCTCGTTAAAACATATTTTAGAGATTTCTTTTCAATATGTTTGTTTTTCTTTTTGTCATGAATGAAATGGAGCCCCATTTTGGTTCAAAATACAGTGAATGGTGTAGAAGCTGGTTTTGGTTTCTTCTCTTCTGCATTATTTGTCTGATCAACCTCAGCTTGCATTTCCTCCTCCGTCCACATCCCTGAAGTTTGGCTGCAGTTCCATGAACCTTTCAGTTTGAAATAATTCTAGTCACAAGAACAAACCAGACTAATGTTGCTTGGAGAAGATCTTGTTGTCTTTACATCTTCAATATTTCCTCTGAGCTCCCCAGACAGCTCTCTTGCCCTCGCTTTCTCTGATCCTTGATGGACCTAATAATACCAAACTACAAAGTAACACGTTTAATTAAGCCTAATTACAAGTGATAAGCTTGAGGCACTTGTGATACTAATTAAGGTCAAATGGGCTGCAACATGATGATGACATCTGCAAGGATTTTCTAGGGAAACAACTAGTCTGTTCCTATTAGGTTAGAATATCTTTATAAAATAAACAACAAATCATTTCTATTTGCAATTTTACAATATGACATTCAAAAATGCAGGTAGACAATTGTTTTTAAATAAATTTATTCTTAGGGATAATTAACCATTATTTCATTGAATTGTAAGGACACTAAGTCTTTGTTAGATACATGATTGTTTGTCTTGTTAAATAAAGCAGTAGCAACAAATTAGCTATAAATGTTGTGCAACTAAAGTAAAACACTTAATTGTTTAAGTTCTTTGTAAACAGACTTTGAAAGACTTGAAGAAGACTTTAAATTAATTGATGAAGATTCTTATAGACCCAAATAATTAAAAATCATTGACACTTTTGTAGCAGGGTTACAGTACTGTATTTCAATTTGAGTTTAATCTCTTGTATGTGTTACGGCCCTGGGCCTTATGGGCTGGGTTGCAGGTGTCTTGTTGTCTGTCTTTGTGCTCCTCCCCTTTACAGGTGCTGCTGATTTTATTCATTTGGAGCACCAGCATTTAAACCTGGCTGTCTTAATAATGTGTTAATAAACATCCCTTTTTATGCGCTTTAATCCCTGCATGGTCTCCCGTTATTGTTATGACCTTGAGCCAGTCGTAACAGTATGGCTCAGACAAAATGACAAGGCTGTCCTTACAAATGCAGTCCAGTAAGACTGATATATTTGAGAAGTCTTGTACTGTACTGGGAAAAGGGAAAACTGACCCTTAGAGATTTGTTTTAAAGTCGCACACAAGTCAAATTTGATTATTTTAAAATATGCTTTAAAATTTACAGTCTTCTGAAAGTTAGGGCACACCATTGCATATTCAGTTCAATGTTCACATATAGCTGTCTAATCAAATTCTTAATAAGAATGAGTTATTTAATATCAATTAAACATGCGAATAAAAATGCATTTTCTAACAGAGGAAAAATTTGAAATATCCAAAAAGAAAAACTTTAGTGAGACACTTCTAATGCCACCCACAGTCTCTGGTTCTCAGTCTGAGGAAGGTTTTTCCTATTCACTTCCCTTCACTTTCAACTGTGAGATATTTGTAAGTTCAGCCTGTTTTAAGACACAGCAAAGCATCTGAGTTTAACATCTACGCCAGCAGTAGGTCATATGATATTTAATTCATTTAAATGAATTAACTAATACACTGTTTAAGTACAGAATAAATAGTTTTTTCGACTTATTTTCATTTTGATATGAAACTGTATCTGATTACTTTGAAAGTAAAAAAAAATCCTATTATTGATCAGTTGATTAATTCCGGATTTTGTACTAGACTTAGTGTAGCAATTATCTTGTATTTACTGTTGAATTAAAAGTTTAACTTTACTTCTTTGAATTATTGATCGCCTTCTTCTCTACTGCTCGAGCAGGACCTTTACTTATCAGCGGCGTGACGTTTCCTGTGACGTTTTCTATCGTTTCACCATCCAATTGGTCAGTTCCACCCCTCCTCTAGTCGCACAGCCAATCAGAAGGCAGAAACACCGAGCACAATGATTACAAATACGGAAATCCTATTTGAGAATCCTGGTATCTCTGCAGCCGATATTGTTTTTCTGTACTTTGATAAGTTTTGGTTGAAATCACCGAAAGAGCGTGTAAAACAAAGGTGACAGGTGCAATCGATATCTGATCTCCACTCTATGGATTTGACTCAGCTTCTATCATGGGCCTGCATCGTGTTCACAGTCGGGATGTTCTCGACAGGACTGTAAGTTTTCTACAGTAATTCCACCCGGGTGGATGTTGTCAAATTGGTTAAAAAACGACGTTAGTTGTATCACTAGTTGCAGCTGCAACTTGTGCTGGTCTGAATTTAGATAAACGAACTCTAAACTTTTTATTGTTTGACAAAGAAATGCGCTGCAGTAGAGTGCGTTTACGTGTATTTCTTATGCAGATACTTTATATTTGTGCTTCTAGGACCGACCTGAAGAAAATGCGAGAATCCAAAAGTGCAGACAACATCCAGTTTCTCCCCTTTCTCACCACGTGTCTGAAGTAACTTTGGTGTTTTTTGAGCCTTGCTCCATCATCTGCACCGATCAGTTCAGTTCGGCTCACCTAACGCTGCTCCTGTTTCCACAGTAACCTGGGCTGGCTGTTTTACGGCACTCTGAAGAGGGATCACACCATTGTCGTAGTGAATGTCATCGGAGCTCTTCTCCAAATCCTCTACATTGTCATGTATTTCCTCTACACTAAACAGAAGGTAATACAAGACATGGTGTAAAATCAATCACATATGAAAATTTGCCAAGTTTAGCTTGAGTGGCCCTTCAAATAATGAGAAATAAAATGTTCCATTCTATTTTAAAATGGAATAAAAACTAAGATTTCCCATACTATTTGGTCTACACAAACACAGCAGCCAACAGGATGTACTTCATATAATTATTCCATTCAGGTGTGGTGCAGCAGAGGCACATCTAAAAGTTGCAGGACACTGGCCCTTGAGGACTGGAGTTTGACACCCCTACTGCATATAGAGTATTTTATTAATCCTTTTATATGACTAATTATTCTGACTTTGTGTTTGTTCCAGCGACTTGTGGTGCTTCAGACTCTGGCAGCAGCAGCAGTGTTGGTCTGTGGATGGTTATACTTCACTACCGTTCTAACAGAGGGAGAGGCTCGACTCAATCAGCTCGGTCTCACCTGCAGCGTGGTCACCGTCAGCATGTACCTGTCTCCGCTCACAGACCTGGTAAGGCACATTATGGGCACACATATGAAACAAGCTTTTTATCTTTTTTTTCTAAAAATCTCTTAGAATTTTTAAGGACACATTTAAATATGATGGGATCCTGTGTGGCTGAGGCATTTTAAAATGCTTATCAGAGGAAATTTAGAGAGACCATTTAACCTAACCATCATGTTTTTGGCTAATGGGAAGTAGTTGGGTACAGAGATGAGATCAGCTTTCATGATTCCAGAATTATAAGGAGATAGAGCAAAATGATGTCCATGGAAGACTTTCAAAAGCTTCTGGCACAATTTCACACACTTCTTACAATGATGTAGACCAAACTGAAATGTGTTGGACTGATAATAAAGTTGGTTTCCTAATACTTCAAGTACTGCTGGAGACTACACCAGCAGTACACCATGAGTGTTCACAGACCAAACAAGGTAAAACTATAAAGGCCAGTTTCTCTAAAAAACATATAGTAAATTATTGAAGATGTTTGTGAAAATATTCTGTGAACTGATGAAACAAAAGTGCAACTTTTGTCCTGGTACATCTGATATAAAACTTCTGTTGTATTTTAGGTCAATATATCACACCTACCATTAAACATAGTGGTGGTAATGATATGGTCTGGAGCTGCTGGAGGACCTAGATCTTGTACCATAAAACATAGAACCATGAATTCTGCTTTCTAGCAGAAAATCCAGAAGGAGAGTGCCCAGCCATCAGTTTGTGATCTTTTGGGAGCAATTGCAGTTTTAACATGTTAGAAACTCCCCTGTCGTTCCCCCCCACCCCCATTTTGATAAATAAATAATTGAAAACTCCCATTTTTTTCTCAGCTTAGGCTTGTCTGCATCTATGTATTTAATATCTAAAAAGCATAAAGAGAAGAAAATTGTAAGGGTGGAAATGTTGGTATCTTTTGTAACATTACCATCTACTTAATGCTTAAACAATGTTAACTTACTGCTTATTTGAGTGATGATTTAATTCTAAATTTCAAGGTAAAGATGTACTTTAACAAAAAATGTTTTTAGGCTATATATTTTTAATAAAGAAAATTGACTCTATAAACCTCTTAAAACATTTGTCACAGTCAATTGTTCTATTCCTCAATGAGCACCAGCCAGTCGCAGCTAAGTTCATATCCTTGAACTCAAATCAGACCCTATGTGCATCTACAGATTTGAAGGAATACATATCTTGCTCTTTTTCTTTTTCCTTTCGTCACTTCTCATAATGTTGTAGTTCTGTCTTCCATCCTGTTTGTTTCCTTCCATCCATCTGCGTCGAGCTCTGAAATGACCCCCAGTCAGTTTCCTGCCTTTCATTCCTCTCTGTTTTCCTGTTGTGCTGATTCTCCTCTGCTTTGGTGCTTCGTCCACTTGGTAACGTTCTGTTTTTTCCTGACACTCTGCACTGAAAATACTAACACCAAACTTTTCTTTCAACCTAACCCTCACTAATCCTAAGATTACACAACAACACAAAAACATCAAACAGACAGGAAATTTCACAAGCAAACTTTTGTTTAGCCTTTGTAATTGTAAGTTATGATGTAACCCACCCTGTAAATTGGTTACTGAGACTTTAAATGTAGATAAAATCACACAAATAGACAAGGATTAGGGTTTATTGTAAGCAGACAATTCAACTAGTTTCAGCCATTTCTTTGATTCATTCAAAAGACTTTAAAAGGGATAATTAGAAGTAAAAGTAAAGGAGACTACATGTTACAGCCCTGCAGGTTACTTGAAGACGCACATAAGAGAGAAAAATAAAACTAATTTACCAAAACATTCTTGCATTTTAAAATGTTTTTAGAAAGAAAGCACTAGAAACTGTTGACAGTTGTCTTTTTTTTTTCTTTTTTATGTTGACTTGAACCACAATTGTAGGAATGTTTCACATGCTGTTGAATCCTTGCCAACAGGAATTCGTGCAGACATGAAGGCAAAGGATGAAACATTGTACCAGCTGTTGTGATCTTATAGCGGACTATGACTAAAAAGCCTGAAAAGTACTTTGTCATTAGTTGTTAAGGCAGGTTAATAACCTTCCCCCTGGTGTGTTTGAATTAGCACAGGAGAGTATAAAACCCCCAAAACTACAACCACAGGTGGTAGAATAGCCAAATATTGTCCTCAAAAGTAGCACTACTTCACTATATTTTTACTCAAGAAGTCAAATGTCGTCATGCCAAAAAAAATCTCAAGTAAGTAGTTGAGTTTAATCTGACTTAATTTATGAAAACTGTGTAATCATACAGACAAGATATAAAATTCTGTTCATGAACATGTATGTTATCATATATGCAAGTGAAACATATTACATTTTGAAGTTGGTGTTCCTTCGACTTTCACACTTGCAATTCAAACTCGGACACACCTTTCTATAAATTTGTCTTTCATCTATATTTTTGGAAATTTAATCTTTCAAACAACCAGACTGCATGATTAAATTCCATCCTTCTACCAGTCAGCAGTAGCTCTAAGTCTTGTGACCAAGCAGTTTTAGAATAAAGATCTTAAAATGGTGGTAATAGAAAAACCATATTACCAACTTTCACTGGCATAGATATAAAATTTGCCTCTGTTGTTTCCATTTTCAGGTAGCAATAATCCGCAGTGGTAACGTGCAGGTCCTGTCCTTCCCTCTGACTGTAGCCACCTTCTTCACTTCAACTGCCTGGGTTCTTTATGGCCTGCAGCTAAATGACTACTATATTATGGTAAACTAAAGATATTCACACAGTCCATCCTACTTTCAAGCCAAAAATAAGTAATGTTGCTTCATGTTTTTCCTTTTGTTGTTTCCAGGTTCCAAACACACCTGGAATCTTCACCAGCTTGATCAGATTTTACCTGTTCAGGAAATTCGCCACAACTAGTCAAGGTTCACCTTCCTATAAGCCTTTGCATACATGAGGAGAAAAGTTTGTGAATAAAAGCGAAAAGACAATTCAAGCCTTTCAATTTATGGAAGAGGAGTTCTTCCATTTTTTTTTCATGCATATTAAGTGACACCATGTGTGAAGTGGTGACAACATAAATAATATAGATGTTTTACAAGGAGCTAATCTTATTTTTCTGCCGCTATATTTTAAAATGTGACCCTTGTTTTTTCTCTGTCGTCCCGTATGGTTGAGCTTGTTACTATGCGTTACTAGCATTTGCTGATATTTTTTTTTTCTTCTTTGTGATGTTGAGAAACGATTTGATGAACTGAACTCAGCATTATAGCCAAAGATTTAAAGGAGTTTGACTTTCTCGACTGCTAGTCTATTTATATATATTTACATAAATATAAATATTTTTGTCCCTTTGTACAAAAATAAGGAATATTTTGGATTATATCGTTACATATTTTTATGCACAACTTGAAGAAAGTTCTTATCTCTTCAGAGTGGATACTTGTGCCTTTTTATGTAGCCTTGTATATAGACTATGTCCTGCCTGTGGTATTGATATTTGTCCAGGAACCTTTTCTAAATATTTGGACCTATGCCTTTTTATATATGGGAAGGGTTTATTGAACTGACTTTCAAGGTCAAGCAGTTTACTTCTTTTTTTGTTTATTTTTATCATTTGTATATGGAATTTAATAAATGACACTGTTACAGACTTTGTGTTCTTGTTTTTGTTTTAGAGACTAAATGTTTTTGGGGGGTTTTCTGATAGCTGTAATGTCAAGCCTGATAATCTAATTCAACATTTTACAAAAGTATTGATATAGTTTTTTTGTTGTTGTTTTTTTTAACTATGAAAATCGGAAAAGTGCACCCAGAGTTATATAATTTAATTGCAAATTAAATTCTAGTGAACTGTGGTTCTACAAGTACTCCCGGTAGCTGACAAAAAATGTATGCCGCACTTTTCTGATTTGTATTTGTAAGAAAAAAGAACAAACTATCATTTTCCATCAGTGTCTCGGATATGTACTCTTGGTTTATCACAAAAACCCAAATTAAATAACTTAAGTTTGCAATACTCATGTGATGGTGGAGAAATACTTTTGCAATGCACTGTCTACATGTAGCTGATCCCTACATGTAGCTGTTATATTTTTAAAAAAGTCACCCGAATGAGAAAGTTACACTTGACCTTTTAATTAAGAAGATTTGTGCTTTGTTTTGTTTGCAGTAATGAGCGTCCACGCACATGTGTAGAGAGAAGCATGTGTGTTATTGGAGCGGTTGTACAATGGAGACAAAGGCCCTTTGATTGTGCAGAAGTGCAGGGAGGCTTGTTTGCGTGAGTGTGTCAATACAGAGAGGGCAGTGGTGGGAAAGGCCACGCCAGAGGTTCTCATCCCTCTGTGTGTGTGTGTGCGTGTGTGTGTGTGGGTGCGTGTGTGGGTGTGTGTGTGTGTGTGTGAGCGTTACGCTGGCCTCTCTTCCTGAGCTCAAAGATCCAGCCTCAGACAGAAAACACACAGAGATTACATAGCCTTGTGCTGGAGTGTTGTGTGTAATCTGAGAGAAAAGTGGAGGTAGAGGAGAAATGAACTACAGTTAGAACAAAAACAGGTGCAAAACAGTAAAGGCTGGGACAACAGAGAACCCAGCTGAGATGTTTAGCCTTGGCTCATTTTATTTGGGGTCACTACCTCCTGACTTTCATTTGTAAATGCTCCAAGACGTACATTGAATGTATGATTATTATACCAAGTTTTAACACTAAACTTAATACTAAACTGTTTATTGTTACACTGTTGACTTAATGGTAAGTAGGGCAACTCTGTGGCTCAATGGTAGAGTAGCTGTCTAGCAATTTTAAGGTTGTAGGTTTGATTCCAACTTCCTCCTGGCACTTAGCAACAAGCTGCCTACCAATCTGTGGAATGGTGTGTTAGATAAAAACTGTCTGTGGTGTATAGTGCTTGTAGTACCATAGCAAAGTGCGATATAAATTTACTCCACTTAATTACCGAGTCTCAACATTGTGTGTCTGCCTTGAATCTTGACGGTGTACAATGAAATTCAGCTTTTAGTAAATAACAATCTCTCATCATCTGTCTTCACATCAGAAACTGAACATGTAAAGGACAGCATTATGCAGATTCGTCCCCACAAGTTCAGATAATTCACTTACAATATGTGCCAACAGAGAAGAATAAACACATTTAAAAAGGAAATAAGTAAATAAAAAAGTTGCACAAGTTTCAGAAAATATATGAAATTGTGATTATGTGATTTAACCAACTAGTTGTTATGGACAATCCAGGGACAACAAACTCATCAGCAGTTTCACTGATACTCTTTTAAATTAAAAACTCCCACATAATCTCAGATATTTAGACATTAAGGTCCTTCCTCTGGACACTGCACAGAGCGAACACTTGATCTTACCTTGTTCTGATTGTTACAGTTTGTAAAACTTACAACCAACAAATATCTCATGATCTGGTTGGAGCCTGAATGTATTTTTTTTTACTGCTTCCAAAGGAGTTTTGCTGGTGAATAGCACCCTTGTGCTGATGAAATACACTCCTAGGCAAGCATGAACACGTCCATGAAAGCAAAAGTTTTGGCACTTTGCTTGTCTGAAACATCAGGTGTGTCCAACAACAACGAAGAAAAACATCAGACATAATCTACTGGAAACACCTGTTGCTGTCAGTCAATCTGGACAAAGTAAAAGTAAATTCAAAGTCCAACAAACTGGAGTTAAAAAAATGATCATAGAGATGCAGAAACTCAATCAAAACAGGAGTTAATCTCAGAGATCTCATTGTGAATTGTGAAAGTACAAAATTTGCTGTCACTGAGAGGTTATGAAGTAGCTACCAATGATACGGGACGAGTTAGGCTTGTCTGATTGGTTCTAAAACTTCTTTTCCACAGTAAGAACGTGACAGGACATGACTGTTTAGAGCAGTTGCATCTGACAGAAAAACAACACGTCTGGAACAAAGTGTCGGTAATATTAATCAACACTGGAGACGCGTTGGCCATAATGCTCAGACAAGCATCTCGTATTAATAATCAAGCAGTGCAGTGGAGGGATGATGGTTTGTGCTTGTGCTGCTGGCATGAGGCAAAGCACCCTCCAGTTACTGAGCCAAACATGAACTCCTTTAACTGAAATAATATTCAGGACCTTGAGAAAATCGCATTAATAAATGTCTGCTAACCTGAATTAACTGATCCAACATTGTAAGGACATAGTGGGACAGAACTCCACATCAAAGATTGTTTGACAATGACTCTATGACTATAAAGAGAAAACATTAAGTTTTCACTACTTGAAAATCTTTCAATTTGCTTTACGTTTTAGATCATTTTTACATTTTGGTTAACTATGCCTTATACATGTACAGTTGGGTAAGTTGAAGGATGTGTAAAGCTGTGGACCAGTTTCTGAAACCCTTTAAGAGTGTATGGTGTCATCGTCTGAATTATTACTTTATCAGAATTCATAAAATCTTTTCAAGTCATTTACAAAGCAAATGTTGTACCCGTAACAGGCAAACAGTTTCAAATCTTACAACTAGAAGATCCTTATCAACATCAATTATGAAGTTTGGATTTCAGGTTTCTGATTCAGCATTTTCTTTTCCAAATCCAAGCGAACGTGACTTGGAGTCAAAATGATTAAGACTGGAGACAACAAACACTTAGCCAGCGGGACAACAAGGTGGGACATGATGGTGCAGACGGGTGAGTCAGAGCTTAGATTTAACTAGGGATGTTTGTGAGCAGAAATTAGTCATTTAGGAGGAAAAGGAAAGGGGGTGTAGCTGCATAAAATCAGTAAATGATGAGCCCTGGAGAAGATAAAGGAGTGTTGATTGTTCTTTTTTCTCTGGTGTGGAGAGATAAAGATCATTGATGTCGGAGAGACAATGCCACGGAGTCAGATAGACTGAGCAGACACACCCCTCATCAGACGCCATGGCTTTGTTGTGAAGACACAGCATGCAAAGTGTCAGGCAGGAAATCAAAGTTCAGTCTTTACGCTGGTCAGTGCACGTCTTTGCTCCACAGCCAGTTTACAACACCAGATGTGTGTGTGTGGGTAGGAGTGCGTGGGGGGTGGGGGGGGTGCGCGTGTGTGCGTGTGTGTGTGTGTGTGGTGGGCCTTGAGGGGGGGACAAGTAGCTGAACAATGAGAAATCCCAAACAGGATCCCTCTGTTTCCGGATGCTCCTTAAACAACACACACACACACAGTCCATCTAGCTGCACAGATCCCTTTAAATGTATCACACAGCCTTTATCTGTACTGTATGTTGTGTCTCAGAGAAACTCCCGCAGGCTCCCTTCACTAACACCAAGTGTGCATTCACATGCCTATTTATATCCTTATGGGCAAACTCTGATCTATGGGTTTTGTTTCCACAGTAATTACACACAGCAGAGCCTCAGCTAACGTGCAGTCTACTTTCAGACAGTGTGCAAACTCAGCATATAAAACACGCACGCTCACAGAAAGCTCGCAGGGAAGCAGTCAGCAGCGTGTGCATATCAGTAAACGCACACCTGTCCCAGCTGCTGTTTTCAAGTGGACAAGGGATAAAAAGAAATGAGCTCCCCCAGTTTTCCTCCAGGCCCTCCCCTGCAGCCCCTGTCATCCTCGACCCTCAACTTGTTTGTCTTTATCGTTCCCATGGTCAGTTATTGTTCCTGCTTCTCCCTTATCGCACCTCACTGTGTTTTGTCTTTTTGCAAGTCTTGTAATCTCTTATCTGATGTAGTGCAGAGGTTCAAAACACAGCCAAAAAATAGTTAATATATGGAACTTGCTCAAAAGAATTGCTTGAGACTGGAAAAGAAAGCTTTAATTAATTAATTAATTTTAGATTTTTTGTAGTAGTAGTAGTGTAACTTTCAAATGCAACTTGTGTTCTGTTGTTTTCAAAAATACTTTGCAACGTCCTTGTGTTTCACCTTGTGCTGATGGGCTTCATCAAATGCGTTGTTGTTTTTAGATTATGTTTTGTTTGCTTTTATACTGTAATTTCTGAATCATTAAAGCTTGGTAATGTTTCTTTGCTTTGTAGTTGTCGTTTTGTGAAAAGTTTTGGACATTTTATCTTTTCCCGAAATGTTTTTGTTTTATTTTCATGTTTTGTGTTATTGTTTCTTATTGTGTCTAATATGGATTTCTGAAGAATAACGTATTGCTAAATTTAATTGGTTCTCATTTGTTTTTTGTGTTTCCTCAATTCACAGTTTATGTTTGAAATCTTAAAGAAGAAACATAAAAGGTAGATATTTATCAAAGTACACATATAAAGAAAAGTCAGATATTCAAAAGTTGAAAGGTTTGTTGAAAGCTAATCACATAAAACATATACAACATGCATTTGGAAACATTGCATGGTTTTCTCAATTTATTTTGACATACTTGATAGATTCAGATTTTTTCAATCATGTTATTGTCAAGAAAAAAAAATCATGTTGTACTCTTTACACTTTTTAAATCTACGTTTCTTACATGCAATTTGTGTATTATAGAAAACAGAACATTTACAGCAGGATTTTGAGTAAAGTTCTGACTTGGTCAGAGGACTCAGAAATTCGCATATGAGAAATGATACATTTGAACAATCATTGACTCAAAGCAAAGCTTTCCCCTCCATCACCTGTTGCTGCACTGTGCTGGTCAGTCTGCAACAAACATCCCTTTGCTATGTCCTGCAAGACAGACAAATTAAGTCTAGTTGCAAAAACAAACTCTTTAGCTGTCAAGCTATAAGCTGGATGTCCACGAAGGAGAAAGCTGCAGGCTGTCTGCTCGAGCAGAAAACCTGACAAATTATCCAGCTAACATACCCTTGTTATACTTTTGTTATTCTAAAAAGTGCAGAATGGCATGAAGGACTATTATAAAGCATAATAACAAGTTTATCTGTAATCTAACTGCATTTAGAGGATGCCTATTGCTATTTTTTTAATTAGAGCAAAAATAATTATTTTTACTGATTATGTTACTATTAATTTAGCAGTGGGAATAATTGTTTTTTGTAAGCAAAGGTAATGAAGCCATGCTCTGGATCTTTGCTTCAATGATGCAACAAAACATGTATCAAGTTGATCCATCTCACCCTGGAACCTGCCTAGTGTGATGTCACGTTGAAGCACAGAGACAGAATAAATGATGTGTCAAGCACATTGTGGTCTTGGCTGCAAAAGGTTGAAAGAAAACCACTGCGGAGACGGAACCAGAACACCATGAAGAGGGAACAATAGTGGCTTTTTGCGCAATCTCGGTAAAGTCTCTGCAGGACTGGCAAACAACAAAAATGCAAAACAGTAAGAAACCTTTCAAAAGGTTCGGCTGAAATGTTGGAGCAGCCGAGGAGCAGATACCAAAGAGTTTTCTTGTAAGAAAAAAGTTAATTTTCTTTCTACTGTTATTTTTAATGTCTCTTATTACATTTGAGAACTTATTCTTTCCTAGAATGGTGCTGAATATAAAAAGTTTGAGAGCCACTGTTTTTATCTTATGTAGCAGATGCATATTGTTCCTACCTACACTGATCAGTAGTTTATAGTAGCTACAGTGCCTTACAAAACTTAGTTTCAACTCTTAATATTTTTTTTTTTCCAGAAAGAATTTTTTTTTTTGAAGCAAGTTTGTGGACTTGTTATAACCACAAACAAGTCTGATAAGTAATTTTTTCAAAATTTTGATAACTGACAAAATGTGAGGAGCTGTAGCCTTCATGTTTTGTACCTTCAGATCTACAGTGAAAATAAGAACTGCCAGACTCAACAACTCAAAGTTTTAGATGTAGGAGCACAAATGTTTCTTCTTACCTATAAAAGCAGAAAATCACTCCAGGCTCTTTTGATATAATCAGACTGCTCTCTCAAACAGAACACAGATTTAAAAAAAGTTCCATCAATGTTCAACTTCTCTCTCACTTTCTTTTTTTATTAGTGCCCAAGTATCTGCACACACTTCTTGTTTTATATGCAGTTGCTGCTTTATGTATATTTATGGCAAAGCATTTCAGGAACCTTTTGATTTTATGATAATTGTTTTCTCCTCGGAGTTTGCAGGTTGTGCAATGCCGTGTCTGCCCCGAGAGCTTAGTGCATGCATCAGAGGTTGGAAACAAAGCCACCTTTCTTTTTCTGCCCTGCACACATGCAGTCACATAGAAAAATTTGACTCTTCAGGTCCTTCACTTTTGCCAGCTGCCGTTAGAAGACCTTTGCTCTACAACCAACTGCTGCCAATGTGGGAAAAAGAAAAAAAAAAAGAGATTAACAGGGAGAAGCCCCTGTCTATCTGCAGGGCTTGACTGTGGTTCGCTGAGAGCTGTCAGTCTTCCAGATCGTTTTGCCTCCATCTCCTTTTTCCTCCTCCTGCCCCGTCTTGCTTCTGCAGCTGAAGCAGCGAGTGGAGTGATACGTGGACAGCTAGTCATTAGGCTGTCAGAAGAGTCTATGGAGCAAAACTCTGCTGGCAGGGATGAATGTACACATTTCACTTTGGGTATTCATCAACTGTCAGGTATCCTTCTGTTTTACCAGCCATACATGTGTGAGAATCACACACGTGGGCTTGACAGCAGGGAATCCAATAAAAGCAGAGTCACATGTTTGTAAAGTGTCATTATATGACTATAGCTTAATAATACGGAAATCAAGCTACAGAAATCTTAGTGTTTATGGAAATCTTAGTTTTTTGCTTTCTTTTTAGCAGAAAAAAAGTACAAGCGTGTATTGAGGTTGCAAGCCAACATTTAATGACTTTATCAAGTTAATGTATTCTTCAGTCTAAAAATGACACAAACAATAAGTAAATACCCACGCTACCCCAGGGACCTTCGTCTTGTCTGAGCTCGCCTTCCTGTTTGGCATCCATCCACAACAAACACTTGTCTTTGACCTGTGTGCGTGTGTGTAGGCGTGTGTGTGTGGCTTTGAACATGCTTTTCATGAGAGCAGGTGGAATTAAAGTCCATGTATAAGGTTCATAGCAATGATTAAAAAAGTAAGTCTGGAAGTTTTTTATGCAGAGGAAGCAATAAGTTCTGCCTAGCAGTTCCACCAACTTTCCATGTTTTGTAAAGAGTTCACACCTGTTGGAGCTTGTAGAGGCACTGGTGTGTTAGTAAAGGGAGTGTGTGTGTGTAATCATTGTGTGTGTGTGGGCGTGCACATGTGTGTGTATAGAAAAATAAAAACTTATTGCTGTAGAGATGCTGAGGGTATAGGCAGGAGTAATAGCTGTTTGGAGGGCTTTTAGTTTTTTATACATTTTATAGTACATCAGAGATCAAACTGCCCATGAAACATATTTACAGGCTGTCTTGGATAAACAAATATTATCGATGAAACTTTGAGTCATCTAATTTCTTCAGAAATTATAAGACTTGCATTTTATTTCTATATCCTGGAAATTTCTGTTTTTGTTTCCCTCAAATTCTGATCAGTAGAGTCGTCACAAGTGTGAGTCACTGATGACTTACCTCAGCTGGAAATTCCTGTTAAACAGTCACGTGTGAGGACCTACGCAAACGGTCATTAATTAATCTGATTTTACTGCTGTTGTTGTTGGAGGATTCAGGTCTAAAAAAATAAATATAAAGAAAATGTAAAAATAACCCTGTGATTTCATTAGGTTTATTAAAATAAGAAAAATAAGATAAATAAAATAAATAAAATCAGTGTCTCTACATTTAACTGAACAATTTATGAACCAGAGTTTTCGTTTAATCGTCTAGGGGCTTTTAATAACTTTTACATTTAGTAATCTATTACTTTTTTATTTCCTGTGGGGCCTATGCAATGTGACACAGAGGTCCAATTCCTTCACCCACTATAACATATGAAAGAGAAAAGAATATATATCAATCCACAATGAATATGAGCACTAATCTTCACAAATCAGCAAATGACTACCAGGAAATAATTATTGGATAAAAAATAATGTCTATATCTACAAATAAAGCAGTAATTAAGCGAGAGTTGAAGAACGATTCTGTGACAAGGAAAACTGGTAGAGGGCAAACATTTAACTGTTAAACACAGTGGATGATTTATGATGCTGTGGGCCTTTTCCAAAGACCCTGCAAATCTTGTTAGACCAGTAATATAGAGTTTTTGAAATCTAGGACAGAAAAAGAGAAAATAGATCATCATGGATCTTTCACAATTATACAGACACAGAAATAGTTCAGCAAACACAGAATCAGCCTTCCTTAGGTCATCCCAGTTTCCAAACAGTAATCTAACGTTTGAACCTTGTGAAATGCTATAGGGGGAAACTAAGTGTTGCTGGATTAGAAAAAGAGGGTTGTACAAAAACCGAGGTACCAATAGGTGTGTCTTATGTTATTTTGTTAAAAACATTTATTTTCTATTGAGGATTTTTCTTCCATTTCATAAATGTGTTCAAGTAAAAAGTTCAGTTTTTCTAGAGTTACACTAATAAGTGTAGCTCACACTGTCAACACAGCAAAGATGTTGAGTTTTCATCTTTTGCGATAATATTTATTTGGGGAGGCTACTCAAAAATCAACATAAAGTAGAAGTTTTTATATTTTCCTAACCTGAAGTAATTAAAAACACATAAGTTCAAAAGTTGTTTTAAGCCGTACTTTAGACTTGTCAACACAGATTTGTAACCAGACCAGGTGAGCCTGGATGGACCTGTTGCGTTTTTCTCCTAAAGGGTGAATTCAATGTTGTCCACAAATCAGAAACAATGCTTCCCCCTACTGGCCTTACTTATTTCCACGCTGCATGCTCTTGAATTTCATTCTTTGGTCTGTGTTTGTAAAACCTTTCGTGACTGTGAATAATTTTGGTGTTGTCTAATGTGATCATGCCTTTGTAGAACATGCCTTTCTGTTACTTTGTCTGGGTAAAGACAGTCTGTTTGAACAATTGTCCTCACTACAAGTTCTACTGGCTCTCCTCACCTCATTCAATGCTGCAATGCAGAACCACAGAGCCGTCTTACCAAATCTCTCTCTTCTGCTGGAGGTTTCAGGTGTCTTGATGAGTTTCCTGCTACTGTGCAAAACAAGCAGATTAAATTTGAACCCAGTGGCCCTTTTATCTGTTCCAACAGCTTCTGGTTTACTCGTGTGATCAAGGGGAGGCTTGTCCTTACATGCAAGGCTTTCTCTTGGATACAACTTTTATTTTCTATGACATATAAACAAAAGTTTGTTTTACTAAACCCGTTTTGTTTACAGTCAATCACCATGGGATGATTTTATACAGAAGGGAACAGTTCACCCTTCAGCTAGATTGAGCAAAACATGTTGTGACTTCTGGGCTTTTGGGTAGATATAATGCAGGTGTTGAAAACCGCAAGTTAATTAATTAAGAAAATTAATTAAAGGAAGGGCAAGCTGGGCTCTGTTTTATATTGTTCTCCTGAATACCAAAAAAGGTCAGAGCTGCAGTATGACCCTTTTTAAGTATGAGGGGTTTTTATGGATGTCTGGTCAATGAGAGTTTAAAGTAAACCGAAGTCATTACCTTTTGTAGAGGTCAAGTAAAGACTTGAACCATGTGGAGAAAGGAAGACCTGAGAGGATATGAGGACTTGTTGGTGCAGGAATATTCCAACAGATATGGGAGAGAAACGTTGTTAATAGGATTAAAAGCGAGTAGCATGGTTTTTGGGTGGATGCAGTGTGTAATGGGAAACCAGTTAAGTTCTTGAAAGATAGAAGTAATGTGGTAAACAGATATGGCCAGCAGGAGAGTTATGTTATGTAGGTGACATTAAGCAGACTGGGTTACTTGATTTATCTGAACTGTGTGCTAGTCAGCAGGATTCCCAGACTTCTGAAATGACAGGAGGAGGAAACACTGGAAATGTCAATATTAATAAAGAATCTTTTGGCTTTGGAAAGGGTTTACTTTGAACCTAGAAGGAGAACCTCACTTTTATCCCGGTTTTAAATGGGGAAGCTTAGAAGGACTCAACACTTAATCCTAATCAAACATTGAGGAGGAGGAGTGCGTGGGAGAGAAGGAGAATGGTAAGGTAGAGTTGAATGTCATTTGTGTAGCAGTGTAAAATTATATTTAATTCGCAGAACATGTGGAAGGAGACTCAGATAAAACCAAATATTTACATTCATTTGGATTGAAATTTTCCTTTTTGAGTAAATTGGGATAAGCTAAAATATTTCTATTCTTTGTTCATATTCAGAATAAGGGATATTGGGTATGTACACTGAGACGACTATATGTTCAAACACTTTGATTTCTAAACTTTTTATAGGTTACTTCAAAACTTGTAATCAAACTGGAGGCACACCTGTGGATGACTTTTAAGGCAGAAGCTCAAACATTGTGATTTTCCCACTAGTAGCTACATCAATTGCATCAAAAGGAATAGATACAAGTTTTCAGCAAACAAAGGAATTTAGTTGAAGTAAGTTTCGACTCAAATCACAAACTTTAAACAGTAATTCTACCAACTGGTATGAAAAGATGTAAACCTCATGTAAGTAGAAAGAAAAAAATCTCTAATTATTAAAATTATTACAGCATTGTGTACAAAAAAGGGTAATCATAACTGACTGAAACCAGGTAGAGTTTAATCTGTTTAAATGTGAAACAATGAGAAAAGGCAATGTGTCTTCATAGAAAATATAAACACATTCTTGCAGATCACATATTAGTTTTCTTTTTAAACTATGATTATGAATATTTGTGATGCTATTCAAGGGAGGTATGTGACCGAATATGTAAACCAAATTTATATTTCTATGAACAATAACGTTTTTATCTTATCTATATAAAATGTTTGATAAGCAAGAGGGCACTGAGGACAGAAACTAAATGAACACAGAGATTTTTTGATGAAATATATTATGGATATTTCTCAGAAAAGGATTTATGACTTACATCTGTGCACACATCTTAGCACAGGGGCAAGGAAGATAAGTAATTTATTGATGGCTATGGCTTTACTCATCTTGAAAATATTGACATTGTGTTGCAGTATTCAGGCTTTTATTGTTTTTCTCATAACAACATGGAAGCAGTCTGCCAGCAAGGCAATTTTAAAATTCTGAATGCTACAATCTAAAGCCATTCGAGTGCTGTGCTGGCATACAACAATAGGTAATCCATTCAAAACAGAAGAACACGTGTGGACAGATTCATGAGGATCCAAGAGAAACATGGGAGACAGAAATATACACCAAAGAAAGAGACAAAATACAACAAACTGAAACTCAAGTCTCAAACTGCAGTTCTCCACTGATGGAGACCTGCAAATTTTAGATGTCTCTCTACTTCAGCACACATGGCTAATATTAGCAGTGAGTAGCACATAAGAAAAGGGACAAATCTAAAAGTTGCAGGACTCTGGCCTTTAAGGATAGCAGTTTGAGAGCCCTGATGTAGACTGACAAGATGTTAAAGGACCACACTGACACAGAGCCATAGAGTTATTACAAGACTTACAAAATATTGTAATGAAACAAAATTTCCAAAATAAAATAGTTAATTGAGACAAAAATATCAGCAATGTAAATCTAAAAGAAAAAGTATGTGTAAAGAAAGACACCTAAAATTAATTTAAAAAATGCCTAAAACAAAGAGAGCTGAAATTGCACCACAAAGCAACCACACCAGATATAAAACCTTCAAAACCACAACAACACACTATTCAAAGTGAGAGATGTGCAATACATCTGTACGATAAACACATAATCCGCTCCAATCTGTATACATAATTTTATTGGAATAGTATCTCTTTCAGCGGAAGGAGACGGGGTTCATGAAGACTATCAAAGTTAAAGCCAGAGCTCACATGCATCCATCTTACACCCATATTGATCATTAAAATACAGTCTGAGCCAGTCAGTTTGAAAAGAGAATTAAAATATTGCAGGAAAAAAAAAACTTGCTCATTGACCAAACATACCATTAGATTATTTTTGTAATCAAATAAGTAATTTAATACAGAGAAAACAAATACATTTTAATTAATGAAAGTTAAAAAAAAACTGAAGTCTTTAGCTGGTTAAGCCCCTTGATATTATACTTTAAATATGTAATCATTATTATGTATGTGCAAATGACTCATAGTTCCAAGCTGAACAATCAACAAGTTTGTGAAAAATCAAAAATCCAAAGTATTTTCATATGTTTAAAAGTCAAGCAGTATAAAGAGAACATCACTCAGTTAGAGCATCCTTCACTTTGATTTCTGTGGAAATCTGAAAACACAAAGGCAGCCGTGAGCATTATTATGCGGCTTCACAAGTTCTTTTGAAATGCAAAAACAAAGAGAAAAAAGGTGCTTTTTCAGATACTGACACGTGTGCTTCTGGCAGAGGCAACTCCTAATATTCACATTTATCTAATCCTGGTGAATTCACATTAACTGTTTCTTAAGCTGGGTAAAAAACGAAGGTAGAAAATTAGACATACAGCATATCAGGTGTCTTCACAAGGTGACAGTCAAATATCTGCATAAGGAAGCTAAGTTACACTTATATGCAACTTTTGCTGTCCCTTGAGTCTGGGACGAAATAACAGAGAGCAAGCTGTATTTTTCTGTGTGAGAGTTTTAAAGTATGATAAAGGGGTCTGACTCACCCTGTTAACAGATTTCTGCATAGTCTAACACCACTTCAACCACAATGTCCATTAGATATTTTTGTCCGTTTAGGAAACAAGAAGCAAAAGAGATAAATTGTGTGTTTTAAGTGTAAAGGTAAGAGAACATCAGATATGTATTGTCTACTTCACAAATTGCACTGAAATACCATTTTCCATATATTTGCAGGGATGGAAGTTACAAGGTAAGTTAACACATATCATGAAGGGCATGAATGTCATCAAGTTTGCTGTTTTATTGATTTAGTTAGATAATTTTTTTTGCAGGCTAGAATGAGAAGACAATGCTGAAGCTCTATGTATAGAACACTATTATCCATTCTAACACCAGTCCTGCTAAAAAAAAAACAATGTTGAACAGTTCTTTGAAAATTTCAGTCGCGATTGAAGGTGTCAGTTTTAGAGCAGGGGCTTCTGACATTCATGCTCATGATGACTGCATGTTAACTCACAGGACATAACCATATTTGACCAGATAGATTAGATTGTTTTTAGCTCTACAAGTTGGACAAACTGAGTTTTAATGACTTGCACCAAGCACTGTTTATTTACTTGAATTTTTTTACTCGTGTTTCAATGGTTACCCTGCGTGGCGGAGGCTCCTCGATGCTCCGGTTGGCTACGAGGTCTTGCAGCTGTAGCGCTCCTCCACCTATGAAACAAAAAGCTGGACAAACTGGAGAAGAGCAATCCACGTGCCCCTCCCACAGCATACGCAGGGAGTGGGCATCATAGAAGGCAACCTGGCCTTTGTCACAGTCCAGACAGACTCCAAGTCGTGGAGGTAGGGGAGCAGTGTGGGAGTGAGGCTTGTTGCTATAGTTGCTGCTTTGAGAGTGCAGTGCTGCCTGGCTGTGGCTCTCGCTCTGGCTGTGAGAGGGAACGTGTCCTTTTGGGAGTAGGATCTTACCCATGCCCACGGTGAGGAAGCAGAAGGGAGGGGAGTCCTGGCCGTCTTCTGCATCGCTGTCATGGCCACTGTCTGGATCACAACTGGTAGAGGAGAGGACGCCATCAGGATGAGCGAGGGAGAAGTACGAAGAATTGGGAGATTGATCAAACTTAGCTACAATATCACTTTTTTAATCCTTTTAAAATACAGATCAATGTAGTTATTCTCTTTTTAGAATGCGCATATACACATCCTCCACATAAAAAAGAAAACATGAAAAAACCATCACACATGTGTTACTGTAACTGAGACCTTTGTTTGGTTCTGAGAACTGCTAAAAGTAGATGAGGAAGCAGAGTTATTGGCTGTCTACTCCTCTACAGTTCCTATACATTTTAATGTCAAAGTTTTATACTTTTCCACACTCAGTTACTCACTTTTCCATGGAAGGATGGGTAGACAAAGAACTTCTGTCTATGTCTATGTGCTGCCATCTAGTGGCCAGGAGAACTTAAATAAATAAATGCTTCATTTTAGTATGGAAATGGTCTGTCGGGTTTGGCATCTACAATGCAACAAATCTGACTGAGAGTTTATGTGATAGACTAATAGAAAGTAGAGCATATTTGTGAAGCAGAAGAAAATCAATTGTTTTGATTTGTAAAAAAAAATTGTTTTTTTTTTTTAATATCTGTGAATGAAGTTTAATTTATTCTTAACCAATTACAATCAAAGATGATCAACTTACAAAAAAAGAGTCCAAATGTGTCTAGATACAATTCACATGTTCTATGAAGACCTCAGTGAGTTGTAAGAGAACAATAATGAACAAACATCATTATGAAGACTAAGGAACACAGCAGACAGGATCTTGGTCAGGATGGAAAAGACGGATAGAGCTAAAGCACAATGATGACATTATTGTAAAATGCTAAGCCAGATGTTATCAGTTACTCAGTACTTAAGTAGCAATTTTACCAAATACTTTTTTACTCTTCCTTAAGAAATTTTGTGATACTAAGTCTTTGTGCAGCTACTTTTTAGTTTTACTTGCATAAAAATATAATAAAGTAGTGTTTTTCTTATTTGAGTACAACTTCTGGGTAACCTCTTGATCTGACTGACCTTAAGCACAGGAGAATGGGCAAAGCTGGTAGTTGCGTAGCCCAAAAAATGGCTCCATAATTTTTTTGACTCACTGAGGCTAAGTACAAATACACACCATATTTTTCCAATTTCAACATGAAAGGAGTGTATTAAAACTGTAGGATTTCCTTCAACTTTAAAATTATGCATTTAATTTGACAGATTTCAATCTGATTATCATGCATGAGTTAAGTGACTGCATTTTACAGACAGCGATGTGGATATGGTAAAAATTAAACATTTACCGTGGGCTCGCCATGTCCTGAGGGAGATGGAACCACTCTTGTAGTTTAGTCTCCTGTCCAACGCCTACCTGAAAATGAGAGAAGAAAGATATCACAAAGAGGTCTGACAAAATATGATAAATTTACACATTTAACCTGACATGAAATCACACTCGAGACATCTTTTTCACCTTCACCAAGTAGGACCCAGGCTCCACAGAGCACGCCCAGTAGTGTCTGCCATGAGTGACGGCCAAGTCGGCCACAAGGAGGTCAGAGGTTAAGTGACAAGAGGTGAGAGTGCGGTCGGCGGCTTGGAGAAGGGAGAGGCCAGGCACACTCCGGGCATAGGTCTGGCCTTTACCTAGCGCCAAACGGTCAGCATGTAAACCCCAACGAGAGTCCAAGGAAAAACTCAAAACTGGATGGACAGGAAAAAAAGAGGTGAATCAGGAAAAAAAGGGAAGCTAAACAAGTCAGACTTCAGACAAACTATGAAAAGTATTAATTACAAGTAACTGAAAAAAAGATCAGGAGAAAAGCACATATTTGATTTGGAAAATGAGAAAAACTGCTAGAAAACAACAGAAATAAAGCCAACACTGACTCTGTGTATAATGTTTCAAAATATAAAATGAAGGAGTAAATGTTTAACGAAGTGATGAATATATCAAGAGAAAAAATCTCTTAAGCACAAACAGATATTTGAAAGTGGATCAAGACAGACCTGCAGCATGAGAGACAGAAGCAGAGATGTTATGGCGGGGATGACACTGGAATGCAGAGCAAATAAAGAAGTCTTTGTGCAGAAACTAAAAAAGTAGGAATGGAAGAAATCAAGGGATGAGAGAAAAGAAAATATCCATGGTTAGCCAGGTAAGTGAAGCATGGCAACAGTCTAAAACATTTTTGTGGGAATCAAAATACATCAGCCTCTAATCCACACGGTTGTTGCACAAAGTTTAATATAATGTCAACATTTTTCTAAACTAAGATTTCAGTTTTTACTCATTTTTAAGTAAAAATAAATAAATGAATGACAGATGCAACTGCACTTATCAGGATTTAAGTTTGGAACCTGCAAAAATCGGAAACAAAGAAAACCAACAAGCATCTTAGCAGACGTTCTTATTGGTAAACAAATACCAGATCCTGTGTACACATCTAACCTGGTGCAGGCGGCGTGTGAAGGTAAACCTCTTCACTGTAGTCTCCAAACCCAGCCTTGTTGCAGCCCCTCACTCTGAGAACGTACACGCTGTCCATCTGGACCCGGTCTACCACGGCGCTGGTCCCCTTCACTTCATTCAGACGCAGCCATGGTGTCGAAGAGTTTGGGGAGCTGATGCCGCCCCACGTGGCACCTGCTCGTCGCTGGTATTCAACAGAAAAGTGCCACGCCGGAGCCGAGTCCTGAGGCAAGCGCCAGCATAAAAACAGCTGGTCATAAGCTAACGTTTTCTGAGTGTCGATGACTGGAGCCTGAGGGGCTGTTGAGGAGAAAAAAAGAGACTGAGATCATGTTGCTCTTTTTCACCTTTTTAATATAATTTTAGGGGCAGATGATTCTTTTTTTTTTTTCTAACAAAATAGATGAGAGCCCACCTTGGATGAATTGCAAGCTGTTGATGAGCTTGACCTCTTTGGATGCATCAAGGTGAAAGTGTCTAAAGGAGGTGTCAGCAGCAAGAGAGAAACACTGCAGGTTTTCTATGGCTTTAATCAGCCTTAAGGGACAAAACAGAAAAGAAACAAAAAGAGAGAGCCACATTAACAAACAAAAGACTTCCACTGAGCTCCTGGTTCACCCAAAAAAATGTGTGCTACCTGCTGTGTGTTACTCTTGCGGCTTGCACAAAGCAGGGAGTGTCTGTCTCTTTGAGCAGCTCGTGGGTGAATGCCATCAGACCTGCCTGCTCCATCAGCCCCTGCTTCTCAAAGACCTGAACGGACAGAGCCTCCTCTCTTCTGCTCCGGGATCCCTCCAACGCGATGGCTAGAGTCCCCTGACGCTCGGCGACAGCTGTTCCAAGCTCTCGGATGCAGTGAGTCAGCTGATGCAGAGCCACAGTGCTGTTAGCCTGCAGAGAAACACAGGAACAGTACCATGAGTGGACAGGATTAACCGAGATCAGAGAAACCGTTCCTCCTCATAGACGGCTTTGTACATAAGCACTCCATCTAAAGAAAAACTGGTTGGCATTGTGCTCACTATTTCTAAACATACAGCAACTTCCATACTTATTGACATTGTTAATAATTTGTATAACTTCCATTTGCATTTTAGCGGCTTTCTCTTCTGCCTTAACATTATTCAATATGGAAGCAGATAGAGAGAGTTCTTGTCGACCAGTCTCTCTGGACTGTTCAGGCTCCTCTGTACTATCTTATGTTCTCTTTAGTTCGGATTCCGATTTTCTGTATGAATTTTGTCTTGAGGAGCCATGGAGGACTGATTTTATTTCTGATTTATGATTTGATTATATATTTTAGATCATTATCATATAAAAAGATCTAATGAGGGCCCATTGTTCAGTTATTTTCTGGCAGAGTGCAACAGATCTCTTTTGTGCATTAAAGTACATGATGGCATGCTTTCTAGCATCACTTATTGTCCTGCTTAGTTTGCAAGGTGACAACAATAAACCTCGATCCTTATTAAGTCTTGTTTGTCACAGTTCCAGTTAGAATAAAGATCTATGCTGAAAGGGCAGAAAATTAAGATAACCTAAAGCAAATTTAAGGTAGAGACAGTTTTGGGAGGTATAAACAATGGCTTAATGTTGAGTAGTTGTTGGTTTTAACAAATCAAGAACATTTCTTAAGGAATTTAGCTGGTGAGCTAAAGTGAGACCTCCATCTGCTTGATGGCAGCCTCCAGCTGAGTGATCTGACTCTGAATCGTCTCCTGATTGGCCAGGATGAAGTTGACTTCCTTGCTAATCTTGTCCTGTAAAACCAAAATAAAACTTGTGATAGTGGCAAGATGTTAACACACACACAAAAAAAAACTTAAACAAGGGCAAAGACTAAATATACTCACCTTGAGGGCCTGATAAGCTTGTGCTATGGGTAAAACTTTGTGTCCATGATGGACCCGACGGAGTTTACACAGCTGGCACAGCAACCGCTGACAGTTACGGCAGTACCACTGCAGCCTCTCCTGCTCGTGCTCTGTGCATGTTAAAACCTAGAATCCAAAAATGGGTTCAAAAGCACATCAGACATGAGAAATGCAGCCACTGCAAACTGGACTGAAAAAAAACAAGAGACGAACCTTTGGTCTGAAGTTGTTGGTGGGTAGAATGTGTTCGTGCTGAGCTCTAGGAGTTCCCCAGGGATGGTAGAGTTTGAAACATTCATTGCAGAAGTTTGACTTGCAGTCAGCACAGCCTTTAGTGGCCTCCAGAGACTGGGGAGGCTTACAGAAGCCACACATAATCGCTATGCTGCCCAGACTTATTGTGTGTCTGTACCTAAACACAAACGATGAGGTCATGACAAAATCCAGGAAAAAAATCAGCACAACTGGAGAAAGACTGGGCTCATGTGAGAGTGTCCTGCTTTCTTTTTCGTTTGGCAAACCACTATTTTAACTAGCTGACCTGGATATATCGACAGCACTCGCCATGTTAATGCAGTAAAACATGCAGCATCAGTTTGTGGCTTGATGAAGGCTGAGCAGCTGCAGTCTCCAACGGCTGCCCGCAAATCAGCTGACCTCCATAACCTTCTCTGGGTATTTAAAAAACATTTTACTTCACAGTTATGCCTAAAAGCTTACAAACAATAGCAGAACTGACAGTTTTATGGTCTGTTGTCCCACAGAGCACTGCAGTTTTCAAGCTTTCACTGCAAAGTGCTCTTTGGCTTAGCCTTTGATCAGGACTAAAGAAGCAATTCATTATTTAAACTCCTTCCAGCAAATGATTTCCCGTCTCATTTCTACAGCAGTGTTGCTTTAGTTGGTTGCTCATTGACCTACCTTGTTGCTAATGAATGTTGTTTAAGGCTAAAACAACAACCTTTAGTGCTTTTCAAAAATACACATATATTTTTTCACATTGCAACCACAAACTTCTGCATACTTTTTCATAGAAATCCTGGAGAATATTAGTGATCAAACACAATTATGAAGACCAAGGAACAGAGCAAAAGACAAAGACAAAGTCTTAAAGCAAAGTTAGATTAGAAAACAACATTCAACATTTGGACATCTGATGGTTCACTGTTCTTTACCTGAAAATAGACTCACTGCATCTACCAGGACATGTAAAACATGGAGGTGACACTGCAAAAGTGAGATTTTAACTCATGCATTTTTAAAAAAAAAACATTGCAAATATGCATCACCAACTGTGTCACATGGTAGTGCCAGCATGATTCTCAACAGACAGGTAAGCTTGTCAGAGGGATAGAAAAAAAATGTAATCATGGGGAAAAGGTGATTCCAAAAGGTAAGCCATCAACGAATGTCCAGAATTACAATTGATTGTTTCATGCAATAATATTTGTGTGTTAGAATCACACAAATATCAGTCAAAATCTAAAACTAATTGAGAGCAAGTTCCAAAGCTTAAAGCCTGATGTTCACAGAGGTTCTCCATCCAATCTGACTTAGATAAGTAATTTTGGTAGGAAGAAAATACACACGTTTTCAGACTCTAGCTCTACTGTAATCACAGAAAATGATGCTCCCACTGATATCTATTTAAAAACTGCAAATGATTTCCCTTTCACATTTATCCATTGTCTTACTATCACCAAATCGAACCCCAAAGATACATTGAAATGTGCAGCTCCTATGTGATAAGATGTGATGAGGAAAAAGAGGGATAAATTATTTTGCAAGGTTCTGTTTTTGAAGCTGTTGTGCATGCAAACCTCTCGACGATGCGCTCCAGAGTGAGATTACGGAAGCAGTCAGTGAGTCCTCTGTCCCCGAGCTCCACGTCCTGCTGACAGGAAGGACAGGGGAACAGCATGGGGGGAGGGGCTGCTTCCCTCCGCCTTCTCCCTGGGTATGTCCCACATACTGGGAGAGGGAAAACAGGTGTACAGGAGATGAAAGAAAAAGACAGACATCCAGAGAGGAAATGTGAAAGGGAGACGGTTTATGAGGATGACAAGCTTGCAGAATTATAGGACTAGATCATTTTCACAGTGGAAATCCTTTATTGCAGTTTCTGTGTTTTTTTCTCTAAAATGAATGAATAAACCATGAGTTGAATAAATAAAGCTGTATAATGTTCAGTGGAACAACAACCAAAACATCATAATGCATCATCATCTCTGCATTTTTACATAACATTTCACTCTCTCCTCACTCAGATGCTGATAAAGCTTGGTTACATGAGTCAAGCTTCCTTCTAAACTCTTTAAGATCCTCTACACAAACACAGACATTAAGAAATGGTCTCCTGTACCTGTTCTGAAGACCCGCTCCAGGTGGTCAGGGGTCCTGGGTACGGGTCGGCGTGCTTGCCGTGGAGAGCGAGCGTTGGGCGTGGAGGCTGGTGAGATGGGCTCCGCAGGGAGATCCGGGGGAGGATAACCTCTCTGCACCAGCATCTCCGCCGCACACAGCAGACACACGCTGTGCTGGCACGGGAGCAGAATGGGCTGCTTCACCATCTCATCGCACACTGGGCAATGCAACTCCTGCTCCATACTCTTCATGTTGGACTGGAAAGGGAAGGGAAGGAAAGAGAATAGCATGGGAAAGGTTCACTGAGAAAAGGTTCTGGTTTAAAAACGGCTGAGTCAAGCCACAAATAAACTGTGAACACCATGTAGAGGATGCAAACACATGCAATAGGAAAGGAGATTGTAGGTGATCTAGAACCCCAGAAGCCCCACAATTCCAGACCTCTCTAGGTATATACGCATGTATTCCTTAACTAGGAATTTATGGCAGATATTTCAAGAGAGGGAGGGACACACAGATGGAAGGACAGAAACAAAAAACATGTGTAAAAAAACAGAACTAGGAAAAAAGGCAGGGCATAAAGAAAGAAAAAAATGGAGAGAAAGAAGAACAAAAAGGAAGCAGAGTAAGATGTGAGAAAGGACGAATAGAATAAAGGAAAATGAAGACACAAATAAATAAAGAATGACAGATACAGCAGAAGAACAAGAGAAGGAAAGGAAGGGAAGAATGAATGACGAAGAAGAAAGGAGCAAAGAATGAATGACACAAGGGAGGAATGCATGATAGAAAGACACAATGAAGAAAGAAAGGAATCAAAAATGAAAGGAGGACAGATAATAACAAAGGAAGGATGACATTTAGACAATGCAATGTGGAATAATTAACTATTTTCTTTCTCCATCCTTATGAAGATCTTAATAACTGTAGCAGTAAATGGTAGACAGATTGAATACAACTGTCCCAATATTCTTGCTCCTTTATGGGGAAGTAGACGGTGCTTTATTTTATGCATTGTTTAGAGTAAACAAAGCATAAAATAAGCAAATAAGTGTATTTTGTGAGTCTAAGGTTCTTTGACATCCTTGAAGAAAAAATAAAGCCATCTAGCAATTCTTCAGGTCACCAATTTTAAAATTTAAAGGGACCAAAGTCTGTCTCGTCAACCTATCTCCATTGCAGCAGATAAACAAACCAAGTGCACTATCATGTGCTAAAGAAGCACGTATGTAAAAACCTTACTACACTTCCAGGCAAATTCTTGCTTTTAGGAGTTGTTACTTATGCCCACAAATGAGCTTTGTTGTTTCGGTTCTATCCACGTCAGAGGATTTTGGTCTGAAATGACAGACGTTGGTCCCAGTTCTGCTGTGTTAAATTACTGTGATCAGCAGGAATGTGATATAATTGTCTGCCTTTTCTGGGACAACATTAAGCACCTAATATCTATAAAACACAATTGTTTGTTTATTCAAATCATGCTATCTGAAAGGTGGCTGTTGGATGGAGAAGCAAGTGTCAAGACGTTGAATATTTCCATAGACAGTAAGCAGGAGAAATAAATGTATAGACACTAAAATATGACTATTAATTTTCAAATTATGAGGATTTTTTCTTTGTGACTACATATAGTCAGCTCCTGAATTCTTAGAATTTCAAATTGGCTTCAAATTTTCAACTTTCTCAGTCAAATTAAACTCATTCTATGCAAATTGGCAGTCTTGAAATGTTTGTCAGAAGTCCAGCTTGCTATGGATGTTCCCTTCTGGCCTGAGTTCATGAATTTTACTTCACGTTTTCCTAGGGCTGGCTCTGGAGCAAAATATATATTTTTTGAGAATTTATGGGAATGATACCATGTAAACTAATCTTCCAGCCGCAAATTGGGTTAAATTTTCTGTTAATTGTTTGGTCAACGAATGTACAGATTGCTTACCAATAGTAGGCATGGTTAATTTCGGTTCTCTGGCACTGTTGTATCCTTTTTTTCCTCTGCTACTGCAGCTACAAAGCGCAGCTTCCCGTTTCTATGACAACGTGCATCATCTCTTCCTTCTCGCTGTGTGCGGCCCAGAGCCTTTTATGCTACTTGCCAACATATTCAGCAAATTCTAGCCATCAAACACCAACCCAACCGGCAGCTGGGTTTGGATTTTTCTAAACGTTCTGCCAGTGTTACCATGTTTCTGACAAAATACCAGCGGTTTTACGTTTGGTTTGATACAAAAGCAATGAAACGTGTCAAAAAGAGAAATGCCCCACATTCCGTCAATGCAGTATCCTTTCGGTCCTTTCAATTGTTCGAGAGGTAAACTAAAAGTACAGGCTTGAAAGGGTATTAAAGCCCTATGTAATATGTAATGAAACTGCACATGTAGCTACTACTGCTAATTAAATTAGCGTCACACTCACACTGATGCGAACTAGCGCGTCCATGATTGAGGTAAAGGTTTCTAACTCCGCTTCTGCCATCCTGCTTCGAAATAAAGCGTCTCTGCGGTAAAATCAACCCGCTTTTCCAGGAGAAAACACCGACAGGTTGTCCTGGCTACTCCGCCGGTAATGCACAGTCCAGGCCTTTAACGGAGCGTCAATGTTGTGCTGTACACGCCGAGTCCCTCGGTATGTCTGTGAGGAGGGACTGGCCTGACTAATGGGGGGAAAAAAAGAAAAAGAAGATGGGGGGCTGGAAGCATAAAAGGGCTCTGGCTTCAACTATCATATAACAGAGGTGGAGGCACAAATTCAACAAAAGAAATAAGTCTGTATAGGTAATACAGAGATATCTGAATAATAAAATTAGAAATATATTCTTTATTTAAAAATATGCACGACGATACTAATGATTGTTCTTTTTCAATAAGCAATATCGTTAAATGTACCCATAAAAGTTTAAATTGCAGTTTCAAATAATCTGTGTCAAACTGCAGCAGAATCATACAATTCAATAAAGAACATTAAAATATTCCTTTTATTTTTTTTGTTTAAAATATCAAATGAATTTTTTCTCCAACGCAACACTGAAAATAAAGAGTAAATGTTTCCAAAGATACAGAATTTGTTGTTCGTGACGACAGGAAGAAAAACAACTAAAGACTTGCTGGTAAATTAATTTTTCAAACAGCAGAAATATTTGGCTCCTTTCAGGTAGCTTTGGCAATTAAAGAGCAAATGTTTTCAAATTCTCAAGGGTGGTTGTCTGTGATGTTATGATTGAGCGACCTAAATCTCAAAATGATTGGTTAATCCCTGTCCAATGGTATCCAAAAAGCAGTTTTTTTTCTAATTTGAAAAGAGAGAAACTATGTTTTCTTAAATATCAGAATTATTGAGAAATATTTTAAGATATTTAACATAATTGCTCGAACATATTATTTTCGGCCCAAACTGACATTCACTGTCAAAAATTAGTAATTAAAATATAATTTTTTTCCAGTTATGTGACATATTTTACATTGGAACTGGATTTGCCAGAAGCCTGTGTAAAAAGAACCCCACACAAGACCAAGTTTATTTATTTTAGAGTTTTGTTGTTGTTGATGTTTTGAACAGCAGGTGTCGATTAAACTGAAAGTTACAGCTTTGACATGATTATGTGAGTCATCTGACCGAGAAATAGATCAGAGTCTAGGGAGGTTAGGGGACAGAATTTCGCAGGACACCGGAACGTTTAAATATGTGTTTTAAGTCCGGTCAGTAATACCGAGCGTACACATGAAGTGGTTGTTGTAGCAACAGTTGTTAGCGTCAGCGTAGCAAACACGCGAAAAAATTAAGTTAGCTTCTTTCGTAAACGAAGGATATTGTAACCAGAACTTCATATCTCCGAGATGTAAACCAAATATAGCTATTGTTTGTGGAACCACAAGAGTTTAAACTAATAATTTACTTACTTATTAATTGTTAGCTACAAATTTTAGCAGTGTGCTAATGTAGCTTTACGGTATTCCAGTGTTTAGTAACTTGAGCTTTGGCTTTCGGGCGCTAGTACGTATTTATTGCTTCGCTGTTATACGTCTTTAGAAAGTGAAGCCAACAGTGCTAGTATGTCGGCTGTCAGCAGTCTTGTCCCTGCCCGGTTTCTCACCCTCATAGCTCACCTTGTCATCGTTATCACCATCTTTTGGTCAAGGGTTAGTAAGAAACCTTTTTGTTGTTGTTGTTTTTATTTACGATCTATTATGTGTATTTTACCAGTAAAACAAAACAAAACTGCTAAATATGTTATTAAAATATAAAATACTACTATCTAGTATTAATTAATTTCCCTTTGGCATTGACAAGGTATTTTTGTAACTAAAAATCTGTGTGCTGTTCTGTTATGTTGTTGGCTTGATTGGTTTATATATATTGCATGTTCGATTTCATTACAAAACAAGTTCATAGACCCACATTCTCCTTTAAAGGTTTTCAGCGAATGAGCAAAACACTTTTTTGCTTAATAAATATACTCAGAAGTGGAAGACGTTTGTCCCACCGTCGATTAATGGCCATCCATAATATGACACCCACTCTTCTAATAATGTGTTGACCCCTCTTTTGCTAGCAAAAGGGCCTTGACCTTTTGCTAACAGTAGACATATCATATGTCTATTGTGATATGTGGCAGCAGATTCTTAAAATTCTTTAACATGTGAGCGGATGCCTCTGTGGATTAAGTTATCCAGTACTTCCCAGTGATGCTTAATTGATTTGAGATATTGGGAATGTACAGTCCAAGTCAACACTCTAACCTTGTCTCAAGCTCCTAAAACCATCCTGAAGCATTTTTTTCTATTTTCTTGTGTACAGTAGCTGAATTAACCACATCAAATTGTGTGTATTTCTATTGACCAACATCCTTAATAAAAAAAATGAAATAAATAGTTTTAAAAAATTTATTAAAACAATAAGAAACTCACGTTACAGTAAATCATCTATCCAATAAAAAAGAAATGAAAATAATGTAAATTGAAGCAAAAAAAAACAAAACAACAACAAACAAACAAAGCAGAATTAAGCTGTAGAGTATAAAAAACAATGCAGCTTGTCACAAAATGTCTTTCATGTTGGAATTTAAAACAGGGTATGAGAGAAATGGTTGAAATACAGAGGCACATTAACTTAATCCCCCCATTGTATTAACTACTTTTTAGAAATGTTTATTTAGCTTTTAGACAAAGCAAGTTTATTACTAAAGCACAATTCGGCAATTTGTCAATTCAGCTTACTTTTATTTTAATGTTTTCCTTGCAGGAAAATAATGTGAAAGCTTGTTTACCTTTGAATTTTACCCAAGAACAGTATGACACTGAGGACAAAAAGTAAGTAAAAGTTTTACACAATTTTACACAATTAAATACACATCTTTTAATATATTCCTTTTTTTTTAGGTTGTTGGTGGGTCTGGGAGTCACCCTTGGTCTGTTTGCAATAGAGCTGACTGGTTTCTTTTCAGGAGTGTCCATGTTTAACTCCAGCCAAAGTCTTCTTTGTATCCTTTACATTGATAGTTGGCTCCACTTTTACCTTTATTGTAGTCGTAAAACTCATACTCATAAGTAAATATGCTTTTATTAAAGTGTCTTCTGTTAGTTGCTCTATTTTCTCAACAACCCTCAACCTGCCACAGCTTGAGATTATCAGTGACTTTTTAAAATTTTATGTCCAGTAAAACTCATTGGCTTGGTGGGTTAATCTAGAACCAGCAGGGATACAATAAAGTAAAGCATCTCATTAGAAATAAAGCACAACAATTACAGCTTTAAAGATTTTTCAGTCATTTTGTGAACAGGTTAAAATCCATGACTATCATCTTGTTTCTGTTTGACGTTGTGTCTACAATAGCAACAGGAGTCCATGCCAGTGCCTCAGTGGCTCTACTTTTCTTTCTATTTGAGCAGTGGAATTGTGACATCTACTGGTGGATCCTTGCCATTTGCAGGTTAGTGTGTCAGATGTATGTTTGAAGGAGAGTTTTTCCCTGACAAATGTTTCCCCTAAGCACTGGCTGCCCACTGCTGTGCATCTGTGTCCTTGTCCTTCTTTGTGTTTGAGAAGTGGGAATGCTGGACTTATTGGGTGATCTTTGCCTGCTGCAGGTTGGTGTGGCTCTGAGTTGTAGTGAACCAATGGTTCAGGTTTGAGTCTAATTTTGAATGAATGCAAGCCCTGTGGCTCTGCAGTGCTCTTACCTTACATTGATGTCCCTGTCTTTGTTTGCAGTGTCGTACCGGCCTTCGTGGAGATCCTTCTGTTTGTAGCAGTTGTTGGACTGAAGAAAAAACCCTTATAAAAAATTGCTTGTGACATTGAAAAAGTAACATTAGCGTGGGAATAGACAAGTTTCAGTGTAAGAACAGTTGCAGTTGGCAGATGATATATAATTGATGTAAAGAATAATGGTCTGATAAAAATGAATTCTACTCATGTTAGAAATCACTGCTTTTAGCAAATTGTAGTAGATTACATTACAGGAGCTGTTTTTGTACATATTTTGTATATTTTGAATAAAATTGGAAACAACTGCTTTCAATATACTGTTTATTTATTATTGTTATTATTATTATTATTATTATTATTATTATTATTATTATTATTATTATTATTATTATTATTTTACCAACACTTGAGTATTGAGAGGATTTCTCGGAGATGGAGTGCCTAAGTGCAGTCATTGAGATCGACTATCTTGCAGCTTTTAGATGCATCTTGTCTCCAGCGCTACTAAATCAAATGGCTGGATTCCCACATCAGCTCTGCAGAGGTCTAGTAACGGCCCATTGATTTGATGAAGATGTGTTGGAGAAGGAAGGCATCCATGGCCTAAGACTTTAATAAATTAGGCTGCTGTCTGATGCATTGAAATTATGTTTCTTGGAGGGAATACGTAATCTCATAACTTTCAACCTTTTAAAAAAAATCTGTAACTGGATAATTTAATGTTTAAATATTTTTGTTCTGAAACCCATAGAAAGATGTATTCATGCACCTTTAGTTTTTTTATTTAGGACTTTAAATTGTCTTGTATTGAAATAAAGCTAATAAAAAATACCATGTTTTATAATGCATCAAAAGTAGTGAAAAATCAAGCGTAAGTTTTTCACCGTTGATATACTGCATTATGCTAAAACCCTTTAACTGCCATGGACCCATTGACTAATGTAAACTTTGTTTAGAGTGATAGTTATGAGGTTAAAAAGCAGTTTGACCAAAATCAGTCCTCCGCCCACAAGTCCGTCCTGTTTTATATTCCGGATTATTTCAGTTCCTATTGCCGGTTAAATTATTTGGCTTTGCGAGAGTAAATCTTCCCACTCCTCTTTCATCTCAAGAATTTATAATTAACTTGTAGCCATGGGTATGTATTTTGATTTGATATTAATTGACAAAAATAGTTTCGTAGATGTGCAGTCTTTCAAAGGTTGGTAAATAGTGGGTGCTGCAACAGTAAAGCTAGCTAATGCTAATATTTTATGCTAACTAAAATGGCTCATAGAACAACCCGCAGCGTTTATTTGAATTAATCAACGTTTCTGCATAAGAAATAAGGTGTGTGTTTGTGCTGCTTTGTGTATACAGAGTTGTGGTAAAAGGATACAGCTTTGTTCAAATGCTAGTTTGAACAAAGCTGTATCCTTGCTTGAAGCTAGCTGCTACGTCGGAGACGTTTGTGTGCGAACACTGACGTGGCGTAAGAAGGAGCAGTGAAATTAAAATTAAACTGTACTACCCAGACGATGTAATGAAACGACGTATTTGATTTTTATTGTGACGACTGTTTTTTAAAATGTACTTGGCTATAACGTCTGGACGAAAATATACCAATATTCATTTAACTTTCTAATTAGCAGCTATTTTTTTCTATTCATAAAATTTACATGTGGTGTTCAGTCATAGTATGATCTAAACACACCATGTTTAGTTCCAGACTGCAGAAGTCGGGAAAAGTTTGGGATTTAATTAGATATTTTGTGTGTCTAAATAAGGATTAAAATTGAAAGCTGAGTATTAATGTTTGTAATTACAGACTTTTACATATCATGTAGTCTAAATCAATCCATCTAGGCACTTTATACCAATTTATGTCTGCTTTTGGAGGATCCTTATTTAAAGTGTGGTCACTATAGGCACATACATTACTAATGAACTTTTGTATTTACACTTAAAAAATAGCTAAAACGAGACATGGAGCTCCGAAAATTTGAGTCTTAATATATATATATATATTGGTATCAAAATATGTAGGATTCCTATATATTATAACTCAAAGTAGATACAAATACAAGATTTTGCTGGCTTGCCCTGAATTTTCTGTCTTTTTACACTGAATGTAACTCTTTTGTGATATTTCCTTTACAACAAGGTAACAAAAGTAGCAAATGTGTCTTTTTTATTGACTGTTATCAGTTAATGTACCCCTTACTGTTTCTTGTTTTAATATTATAATTGTAGGTTCATTGGATTTGTCTTTCGCTCATTACATTTCCTAGTTTGTGGAAGTCGTTTCAATAAAGTTGTAATAATGTAAATCTCATTTTAACCAGTGCTACATTGCTGTTTGTTTTATCTTTTATGTTTTTTGTCAACAACTGAAGGAGGTTAAAAACATACATTAAAATAAATTATCATATACTGTGCTTTAATTGAGACTAATCTATCCCCTATATTTCACGAGAACAGCTCTCTATTTGTAGCTGAATGAAGCATTAATAAATTACCATTGTTTCTTTTCATTGAATAATTTAATTATACGTTACTCCATTGAAGTTTAATAGTGTTTTCACTCTGTAATCATGTTCCCCAATAGTGATTATTGGGGGAAATAATTACATATTTTTTGTTGATCAGTTGCATAGCAAAGGTGTATGTATATTTTTACAACTGACATAGCCAAATATTTAGTCTTTTTTTTTTATTATTAAAGAAACAATATATATCTATGTAACTTTTTTGTTGTTACTTCTCTATACCACCAAAGATCACTGAGAAATTAAATGAAACACAATGAAAGGTATTGCAGTCAACAGATGTTCTTCATCCTCAGAGATCCGACACACAATAATATCAAAACCTAAGTTCCACATTTTGGCTCATCCTCTCCTAAACTTAACACATTATATGCATAAGGTTTGAATTTGAGTTCTGTTACTTCCTAATCTGTTGTGTTTCTTTTATAGCGGTGAACACAGGCACTTCTCTGGTGCTCTCCAGTCTGCTCTCTGTGCTGGTCTTTGCTGGGATGCAGATGTTCAGTAAACAGCTGGGATCCACAGAGTGGCTCACCATCCTGGGAGGCTTCCTGGGCTCTGTCCTTTTCATCTGCTCTCTCACTGTATCCTTAGGATGAAAGCAAGTTTTAAATGCATCTTTTTGTGAATTTCAGATTTTTACAGTGGTTCTGTAACTTACTTCCTGTTTTTTGGAGCATATGAATGCACAAATTCCTTGGGGCTGTTTCAACTTAACGTCATTTCCAGGCATTCAACAATCTAGAAAACCTGATGTTTGGGAAGGGATTCCAAGCCAAGATTTTCCCAGAGAGTAAGTGATGAAAGAATTAAAGCTTGACTCATAATCAGGACTGGGTTTATGTTTTTTCTTTGTAATGTGACTTGTGGGTTTGCTATGTTTCAACTTCATTTGAATAAGAGTTAAGTTTAAAATTTATTTTTCTGTATTCACAACAAACTATAACAAATGATGCATTTTGATATATCAAAATTCACTTCTCTTTCAGTTCTGCTGTGCCTGTTTCTTGCACTATTTGCCTCTGGTTTAGTGCATCGGGTCTGTGTCACCACCTGGTGAGTGGCTTTCTGCTCAATTGTTTTACTTCTTTATATGTTGTTTTTACCAGTTACCACCTAATCTTGTGCCCTTTTTCTATTTTTAGCTTGATATTCTCCCTGTTTGCCTTGTATTACATCAACAAGATATCTGCCGCCCTCTACCAAGCAGCCGTTCCTGTTGTAACACCTGCCAAGTCTGCCAGCAAGAGCAAAAGGAAGAACTAATGAATCTGAAAAAAAAAAAGCCAATTAAAATAGATCTGATGCTGATGTTTACTTTTGCAGATTTAAATCAGAAAAAATAATTCAAGAAATAATTCTCTAGATTCTTTTGGAATTCCCCAGTTTTTCTCACACATATTGAAAGTGCACCTAGGTCAAACGAAAGGCCTGAGAGTAAATCTGAAAGCGGCTCTCTACATTCCATTCATCTGCTTTTTCCAGGTGCTGGTGGCTATGAAGAGATTAACACAACCCGTCAGGTTTTCTGTTCACTTCTCAGCACCTCAAGCTGCTGTTTTGTCATATTTTGTAATTAAACATTGTGAAAAACGATGAGAGTGTTCTTCCGTCACTGGGCTTGTGGTATATGGGTGGGGCTGGGTGGGACGTACAGAGGATAGGTAGCAGGAGTCTGGTCTTAATCTGCAGACTTTTCTGCATGAATGACCACTCTGCACATGTTTCCTGCCCTTCCCACTGTCGGAGATCTTCTGTCTTTGAATACTTTCTTGTTCAAACATTTTTTCAGTTTGGAATGTCTTGGTCTAGTCAGCAGGGTTGATACAGGAATGTGAGGTTTCTCCATAAAAAAATGAAAAACGTCATCTTTTCACTTGATTAGTTTGAAATATTAACATGAAAACCAGTGAGCGAACCTTAAAATAAGTGTTGCATGTGCTTGTATCTCAATTACAGCTACAAAGATTTACTCTTAAAACTAGTTGTATTTTGTTACCTTAGGCGTAACAAATAAGAACCAAGGACTTATTTGTTTAACTGGATTTTATTTTATTGAATCAGAATGAGGATAAAAAACATAAATGCATGTCACACTTCTCAAATTTTAATTTCTAAGAAAATTGCAAAAGCATGACTTCAAATGTCCAGCTGTGTGTTGGTCTATCACATAAAAACCAAATAAAGCACACAGAGGATTATGGTCCAAGAAGTTCAAAGGGGAAAGAATAATTCAATGCAGGTAACAGAGTAAAAGTTGTTTCCCTTCAGGCATGATTAACACATTTCTGTGGCCTGTTCTATTGTTGAAAATGTTCCAGAGGTCTTATAAAGAGAGAAAACCTTCTTTTCTGTATAACATATTAAATTAAAATATCAGTTACTTTAAAGTTTTCATTCCTGCTGTTGCATTTGGGTGGAAAAACATGAACAGGGATGGTGCTTCCTACAATTTTTCCATTCTCTGCCTCCGGTATCCCCTCCCTCTCCCTCATCATGTTAGGCGTTTCCTGGATGACTGTAACTCCCTGTATAAACTATCACAAACCTCAAGCACTCTGCACTGCAACGTTTCTGCTCCATCCCGATCTGGTAAGGTTTTTACTATTACTTAAACAAAAATGTCAGTACCTTTATCTTCCAGTAGTTTCAGACTTTTATGTAGAGACTTACAGTAGTAATAGTCTCAGTTTATAGTGCTTTTGTTGTTTGTCTAGTTTTCACCTTTAATTTTCTGTTAAATAATCTTGAATAAATAAAACAAAGAAGGGGAACGAATGGAAGAAAGTTTAACTTTATGTGCCAGAGATGATATCTGTCCAGAGGAATTTGGTTTGAGTGCCAGTTGAACCAACACCCACATCCTCACTGAAGTATGTTGGTTTTAGGGAAAGCACTAATAGCTGATTGCAACCTCGCTTTTATAGCCAAATTAAATATAGATGCTCACTCTGCTTTAAAGACATGCTAAATAAAGTTTAAAGTTACTAGAATGGGTTTGATTAATGTGTTTTCAAGCTTGAAATGAACTCTTTGACACAGGACTGCAGATAAGTTCAGAAAGCTGAAATTTGACTCCACTCCTTTTCCTACCTCCTTTCAGATCTCTGTGCTGCAGCCATGACTGAGTTGGAGAAATCCATGGAGTCCTTGATCACGGTGTTTCACCGTTACGCCAAGGAAGGTGGGAATAAAACGACCCTGAGCAAGAAGGAGCTGAAAAAGCTGATTGAGAATGAGTTGCCCAACTTCTTAACAGTAAGGCTCTTTTGTCTCTAATGAGGGCTAAGATCCGTCAATATGATGAATCAGTGGATGCATGTAACTTCTTGCTTTTCTGCTTGACTCTGTTTCAGACCCAGAAAAACCCCGACACAGTGTCATGCATCATCAAGGATTTGGACCAGAACAAGGACGATGAGCTGGACTTTGAGGAATTTGTTCCCTTCGTCGCTGGACTGACAATCGCCTGTGAAAAGCATTTCGCTTTGCACCACGAAAAGAAGGGCAAGAAGTGAAGGGCTGACAAAAGACCTATGAATTGAGATTAAGAGTATTTTTCTGAGTTGTGTGACACATTAAAAAGTAACCTTTGAAAAATATTTACTGTTTGCTTGATTGCTCTATTTACTTTGGGTTTTTTGCCTGCATCTTGCTGTAGCTTTATGCAATGGCACATGCTATCATTTTAGGATGGAGAAGTTCTCCCAGTGCTGAAAAATAATTTTGAAAGAACTTGGAGCTTTGACAAGTTCACATCTGATACTCATCTTACACATAAATCCTTCTTCAGTCTTTAGCTGAGGCAGCTCTTCATTAAGCTGCAGGAATTTACTTATTGAGGGCTCAAAAGACTTAAGTTCTAGTAGGCCAATAAAAACCTTACATGTTTGAGTTTTAACAAGGAGCATATAAACCATGGAGCTTCTTCTGGGTGTTGTGTCAGAACACAGCAAGATGGAAGATGGGTATGTAAATCCAGAATAGGTTATCACAATACTGAGAAAGAAAGATTTTTTTTTTCTTTAAAATAGAAAATACTGGGTCAGTGTCTGCTCTGTTTTCTCAATTCTCCAGTTGATTTCAGCAGATTCCGGTTCACCATGAGGCAGGTTCTGGTGGAGAGTTTTTTTCTCTCTGTCCGATTAAAGGGGATTTGTTTTCTCCACTGTCGCTACATGCATTCTCAGTGATGGATTATTGCAAAACACATGACTCAATGCAGTCGGATGTCCATGTTGCAACATGCGTGTCCAGTGGGAGGAATTGGTGCAAAGTCAGTGACGTGATGCAACCTGCTGGGTTTCCTTAGACAGAAAACCTTTTTACTGACTACAATAAGAAATGGAACTTAGCTCCATTATTTAATAACAAGACGACATTTTTTGTGAATTTGCGCTGTATATAAAAAAACTGAATTGGATTAACCCAGATGGCTAAAAATAAGAAATTTTCATTCATTTTAAACTGAAAGAACATTGTTCAGCACATGTCAGCAGTGGTTCTCAAGGAAACTTCTCTGTAAATATTACATTTCCAAGTATTACAATGCTGATAGACATGTCAAACCATTCTACAAACAATTGCAAACATTTTCATTCATGTGTTGTGTGTTAAAAGTAAAAGACAAAAATGGGCAAAAAGTTTGTATTTATTTAAGCTGTGCATTTGGTTAAAGGATCCTGTTCGATCACATATTTCAAACAGGTCGTCACAGTTGGTTAACTTTATAGAAAGTTCCCCTTAAGTCAGAATTCAGAAAAGAGGCCAGTTTCTCACCTACTCCAAGACTCTATATATCTCTGCATTCATAGATTTGATGGTCACATTAAAACAAAATGGCTTAACTAGCATTTGCATTCCTGAAAGTGTTATACTGTACATTCTCTTTTAGTAAATCTGCTACAGTGTTAGCATAAAATGCAAAAAAATACATTGCTATTAGTTTGTTTTGCATTATTTTTCAATCATTTTCATTAATCATATTGCTATTTTTATTTTTGTTGTTGAAAAGGGAAGCCAATGCTTCTGTTGCTATAGAATTAACAGTTCACCCTCACTGACCAAGTTGCACCATGTGAAGGTGGATGATGTAATTCCCAGAAGGTGGGAATGTAAACTAAACATCCTATGTAGCCAGCAGCTTTAACATATTGGTAAAATATTCTTGAAGTTTTCCACATTGTCTATCTGTTCTAACAAACTCAACATTACAAGTTATCTATTTCTATTTACTTTGTAGATATCAAAACGTGGCCCAAATACCACCAGGGAAATTTTACCCCAGTTTGAGAACCATGAAAGCAAAACATTGTTCAAGTTTTCTGTGCAGATGATTCTTTGCTCAGCACAGACTGAAAGAGACAACTCAGGAAGCTTTAAACCAAAACCTGGATTACAGTTTCTACATTTTCCAGCTATTATGGAATGGAAACACTTATGAATATCTTGTGGTTTAAATATTTTTATTTTGGCCAGAAGATGGCGCCACAAGACTTGGAGAAGGAAACGAACAGACACCTGATGAAACGGTATAAATTTCTGTTATGTTTGTTGCTGCGTCTTGGTCAGGACTAACTTGAAAAATAGGTTTTTGATATCAACGGGTGTTTTTATCCTGGTAGAATAAAGGTTAAATAAAAAAGTGAAGTAATCAGTCTTTCAGGGGGAATGGCTTTTGAGTTGTTTGATTATGCAAGTAAAAATACCTATTAGTTAAAGAAATTGTTAGATTTGCTTAAATAATTAACTCTTAACAGGAAACCCTGTTCATTCTTTAGAGAAAATCGGGCTGATTGGGGTGTCAGCTTTACTACCCAGCATTTGAATTTGACTGATTTCATTGGCATGAATCAGTCAAATACATGCCAATGAAAATGAAAGCCCTCCCCCCCCCCAAAACAGAACAGAAAGAAATATAAAGAGGTGTTGAACTGTGTGCTAACATTCTTAAATGTTTTCACTTTAAGAAGTAACATAAATAAAGATTATATTAACACAAAGGAAAAACGTCTTTCTTTGGCATGTTTGTGCATGTCTCAAATACTTCTCATGTTCCAAGAAAATGTTTGGTCAAAGGTTTAAACTGCCTAGCGTTTAGCTACGGGTGTGTCCAAACATGCAAAAGAAAACGTAGACAACTACGCTGTAAAAATAAAGACATTTTTTCTGTCAATAGAACCATACAGTGGTAGGGGTGGAATTTTCAAAATAAAGGTATAAAGTGCAGTGGAAATGCTTCATTTTGAGTACAGCTCAAAAAATGCAATATCAAAAAGTTAAATGTTTCTTGTTACTCATTTCAGAAAGTGAAACTCTTATTTTGATAAGCTCATTACAAATAGAATGAAATATTTCAAACCCTTGTTTGTTTTTGTAATGTTCATGATTAGGCCTTTGGAGTCACAAAACCCCAAAATTCAGTGTTTCAAATATAATGTGACTATTACATGGTATCATTAAACAATTATATTTTCAATCGACATGTCAGTCTTCTGAAAATAAGGTTCATTCCTATGCAATCAATTATTATTCATTATGCAGTGCGACAGAGAGGATAAGGCTGTGGTTTTGCAAAGGTGTGATGGAAGCCCAGGCTGCTTTGACAGCTGTCTCCAGGTCGTCTGCAATGTTGGGTCTGGTGTCTCTCAGATTCCTCTTGGCAATACTCTGTAGGTTCTCTATGGCGTTCAGGTCAGGGAAGTTCAGGTCAACCGAAAACAGGAACACCAAGATCATTAAGTCAGCCTTTGCAGGATGGACAGGTGCCAAGTCCTGCAGAAAAATGAAATCAGCAACTCCTTAAAGTTTATCAGCAGAAGGAAGCATAAAGTACTCCTGATACATTCCTGGCTCTGTTTCTGGTTCCAGGTGGGATTCATCTCAGGGTGACGACTCTTGATGCACTGACTGCAGCTTCAGTCCACTACTTTAGAAGCCCTCCTAATTTCTTGAATGGATTTTGCATGACAATCCTCTTAAGGGTGTGGTTATCCCTGTGGAAGGTTCCACTATAATTCTATTGCTTCTATTTATATGCTATAATTAAAAAATATATATATATTAAAATTATTATAACTTTCTGTAAAACAGAAATTGTAGCTTTCATTACATATAGGCTATGTTCATCGAAACTACAAGATGTTTGAAATATTCCGCTCTTTATGTAATGGATCTATGTAATATATTCGTTTTTATTTTTAAAATAATAGTAATCAGTTTTTCTAGCCACTTGTGCTGAATTTATATTTTGCTATGTGGTTCAATAAAATTAGCTTCTGTTTGCAAAACCTAATATTAATTTATTTTCTAAGAAGTTGGAAAATGTCTGACTCTACTATGTGAGCCATCAAACAGGCTTTGTGGAAACTAAGCAATTCAGATGTTAGTTAATAAAAGCATTAATCCTTGGTAGCAAGATGTTTTGTACCTAATTTTCTCCACTAGATGGCAGGTAATTCCTAAAAGTTGTTCAGGCAATTTTTTGTGCACCAACTTAAGCAACTTCCATTTCACTTCAAGGAAAAACTGTGCTCACTTTATTGTCTTTGTTTTTTTTTTTTAAATTGTGACATATCTAACAAGTCCCTGGTGAAGGCAACAAGCTGAAACGTGTTCAACTAATAAACTTGTTTTCTAGCACTTCAAGTGTTGCTGAAGTCTTTACCTTCGGTAACAAAGCATGCCAAATAATGAGTCTGTCAGATTTGCATCATCTCAAATCTTGATTTCCAATCAGCTTCTTCAACCTCTAAGTTTCAAGTAAGAAGTTAAATTAAAATGCATTTCACTTTATTATATAAGTTGCTCTACAGTCTTTATATGGAGGGACTTCAGAAAGATTTGTGCTCTAGTAGCTCCTTCTAATTTATGTTTTGGTGCAATGGTTTGGGTCTGAACATGACTGGAGATCACTGGAGAACCTTTTTTCACTTACCATTTCCTTCTGGTAACAACCTCCACACCTTTGATGTTTGTTTTTACTCTTGAAGCTTCACTTTGCAGACCAATGTTCTCCAGAAAATACCAAAGAAGCAACAATTTGAAACATGTAATCCTAGGGTAGACAAAGTTGTAACAGGAAGTTATTATTAGATTTCATTTCCCTTTGGGATCAAAAAAAGAATACTTGAATTTTAATCAAATTAGTGGTGTGATTTGCTGTCATGTAATGTTTCCATATTGTTCAGTTTCAGACATGGAATGTAATTCATGTTCAGGCAGGATGACGATATTCCCTAAGGTGTTTCCTGATGACTCACCCTCTGTGGGAGTGGGTTTATACCTGATTGTGTAGTCTTAAAACAAAATTGTCCCTCCAGCAAGTTCTATGGGGGCAGGAAGAACTGTAAAGGGAACATGCGTAGGCCTACACATTATGTATTGCCAGAGCAATACATATGAGCCTGCATATTTATTGCCATTGTTATTGTTGAGTAGTGTTTTATTCATGGGAAGTCTTCATGGCATTGGTGTAAACCAGGGGTGTCAAACTCCAGTCCTCAAGGGATGCTGTCCTGCAGTTTTTAGATGTGACACAGGTACAAAACACTGGAATGAAATGGCTTAATTACCTCCTTCTTGTGTAGATCAGTTCTGCAGAGCCTTGCTAATGACCTAATTATTCTACTCAGGTGTGGTGCAGCAGAGGCACAGCTAAAAGTTGCAGGACAGTGGCCCTCCAGGACTGGAGTTTAACACCTGTGCTGCAAACTGTGTCCAACAACACAAAAGTTGATTGCGTTTTATCAGGCCTCTCTCCCAACACCTGTCCAGCCTGGGAGTCCCATCTGAAGCTGACGCTCCTGCTGTATTGTTCTTAGGGTCACTGAGGCACCAAGCCCCCTGACCACAATAAGATTGCAATCCCTGCCTGTGGGAAGGTGGCCCCTCTCACAGGTAGGGGGTTAAAACAGAGCCTGGAAGCTGAAGGGCTTTAAACTCATACCCAAGTAAAACTAGCTTTATTAAACAAAAAGATTTTAGATAAAAGCAAACACATTATGCTTTAATAATATGTTGTTAAATATTCACATATACAGTTTTAATGTGTTTCAAGATCAACTAGAAAAATCTTATTTAGTTACCAGACAACAGTATTGTCATTTTTAAAACTACAGCTCTGGATATAAACCTGCTGCCTTTCCTGGTAATAACTGAGTAATCCACATATAAAAGTAGGTTTATGTTCCAGCTCTCCTGCATCGCTTGTATTTGGTTCAGGGGCTTTTAAAACACCAGAGAAGTCTGATAAGTTGCCAGTGCTGTTAAATGAAGCAAGCACTGAACAAAAAAGCTATGCTCTCTACTGCACGGCTTCAACCCAAACTAAAGTCCAAACCAATGAAATCAGGCTTTAACTCATTTAAAATAGACCTGCTCTTTTGGCTGCAGCCAGAACTCGTCAACAGAGAAATGAGATTTAACCTGTGGATCACTGAGGAGAAATGAGTATGTAGTCAAACATGATGCATTTGTGCTAGCATAACAACAGCATCACTTTTTGAAAATAAATAAATAAATTACTGCCCTGATAAGTGTACTCCTAAATTCCGAGTCGCATAAAGATAAAAGCTCTTACATGTTCAGGTTGTGAATTTAACCCTGAGGAGGTGCAGGAGTCCCTCTCCAGCAGTGAACCTGTAAAGCATCTCCTGGACAGTATGGTGCTAAAAAGTTTAATGTTTTTGTCTTCAGCAACATACGATATGAAGGCTTAGTTTCCTTACCCTCTCCTGCATGGGAAATGTGATCAGTCCACAATAGGTGGAGGTAATGTGGCCTGATTAAAGAGTGAACTGATCCACAGAGGGAACTTGGTGGGGGTTAAATTGAAGTGAAAAGTGCTTCCAGCCCACTGCCTTGGAACAGAGGAGTGGAAAAACAAGAATGAGTCACACCAAGCAGAATAAAGTAAAAAGACTCAGATCAGAATCCTACATGCACAAGGGCATAGTCAGGACGCTCATGTATGGTAGATTTTGTAACATGAAAGCTGTATTTTAAAGAAGCATTTTTTTAAATATTTCTGAGTTACAGTTTTGTGAAAAAGGCATTAAGCCATTCTCCTTTTCTTTACTTTATGCTTCCAATCAGCCGGACTTTCTTAAAATAGTCACAATGGGTACAATGCGTCCATTCAGAGGATGTTTTTAAAAGTCATAAATGTGCAGAAGCCTACCAAAAGAAGGAATGTTAGGTCTTAAGACTGTACATGGAATAAGGAGCATAAAACTGTTTTTAAAAGTCTGCTTTTTAGAAACAGGAATAAAATCCAGCAAACCAATGACACAGGAGCTGAGCGATGCATTGTCCTTCAGATGATTATTCATTTGTCAGTTTATCTGTTTACAGTTGTTTGAGAATCATCATGACAGTGCTACTGTCATGTGTTGACCTGTCTCATTTTTTTTATTATTGCAACAAAATTGTATTTTTGCAGGCTACTTGCAGCAAAACACATACACCTTTCTGCAAAGTCTCCCGATCCCTACTTTCACATAGGAGTATGTTAAAGCCACAAGCTTCAACTTATTTAATGTTTTTGCCTGGCCAAGATAATGCAGTCCATAAAAAATTGCACATTGTTTTCAGAATTTTTGCAATAATAAACAGTAGAAAAATGACAAGGATATGCATACTCTTCTAAATCACTGTACAAAATAACCTTGCACAATGAGCCTACCTTAAGTTTCAGATCCGTTTTTGAGGCCTGGATGTGTCACTTGTTACAACAATCCAATTCTTGTGAAAATGATCACGAGGAAATGAATAAAAACCACCAGAGACCAATGCACAAAGAATCACAGTCAGAACTACAATTTCTTGGAAGCAGCAAACCTGAAATAAAACACAACCCTGATTTATTAGTAAATCCCCGGTCTAAATCAGAAAGAAATGTACTCATCACATGCATGCACACACAGAGGTTCTGCATTGACATAAACCCCTAACAACAAGTTTCCATTCCTTTCTTCAAGATTACACTGAGCTGGTTTTCATTAAAAGTGGAGTTTTCCAGCCTTAAGTGATCAACTCAGTTTGTAGCAGAACTCATGCAGCAGTTTATGAGCAATATACTCAAAATGATCTGCCTATAAGAAAGAAAAAAAGCTTGTAGGTTATTTCTGTACACAGACATAAACATTTGCCTGTTTCTGCTGGGGTGTTCTATACACATAAAAGACAGAGATGGTGATGTTGGCAGGGGTGGAGTGAGGCACATTTTATATGCATGAATCACTCATGGTGTGTGTATGGCTATTTCCATTCATGTGTTTGTGTGAGCCACACACAGCGGACCCACTGTTTAAGAGAAAGTCTTTCCTTTCAAGCCTGCGGCAGTCTCAGTTGGGACCAAGCTGCTGACACAAACACACTCTTCACCTGGTGGACACAAGCTGTCAGGTGAGTACCCAGAGAAAGCTTTATGAAGAAGAAAAAAAAAACAAAAAAACAAAAGCATGAAAATTATTTAATGCTGATTATAAAAAGTTACTAAATCTTGTAGTCTTACCTTTAATTATCTATTATTATTCCCATGCTTGCATGTATGATCTAACATTGCTAGAATACAATTAAAAGGTATTTCACTCTTTTCCTTACATTTCTTGCAACCTTAAATGTTAGTTTTTGTCCAGTCTCAACCATGGCCCGCCTGGACCAGGTCATCACAAACATTGTGGACATTTTTATGGAGTATGCTGATGATGGTGGCAAGAAACGTCAGCTGAACAAGGAGGAGCTCAAAAAGCTCTTCGAACAGGAAATCCAGAGTCCCGACTTAAAGGTGAAGCAGCTTAATTAAGGAAATATGTGCAACCGTTTGTGCACATCGTTGTTTTCATTGTTCCTGCTGCTGTTAACACCGTTACATTTGCATGTTCTCCAGGATAAAATCAGTGCAGGTGACATTGAGGAAGCAATGGAGATGTTGGACAAAAACCACGATGGAGAGGTGAACTTCCGCGAGTTCTGCCGGTGTGTGAGCGACCTCGCTAAATGCTACTACCAAAAGAAGACAGGAAGGGGAGGGAAGAGAGGCAAGGGGAAAGGCCAGGAGGGGGAGGAGGGAGAAGGCTGAAGAAACTATAAGGTCCAACCAAATAACAGAAAAATGGTGTGTAGATTTAATGTTTTCTTCAAAGGCGGTACTGCTGACTCTTCAAGCTGCTAAAAAACCCCAAAACTTTCCTTGTATACTGGTTTCTAAAGTAACGTGCATAATGTGTGAAAATAAATTATAGCTATGAAGTCTGACTCTGTCGTGTTTAAAGAGAAGCTCATCCAGCATTCAGCAGGACACCTTGACAGGGCTTTGTTGTGCACACATCACTGTCTGCTCCTCCTCACAGGGCTAAGTTGGATCTACTCTTACTTTCTTCAAATCTCTGGAAGGAAGTTGTCCTGAAAAATGCCTTGTTTTGGAACCTGTTCAATGTGTTTTTCAAAGGATGAAAAACACCCTTTTTTGAATGTTTGATCAAGGAATCTTGACTTCCATCTTTTCAAAGACTAAAAGCTTTTATTGTCTGTTTGAACAGAGGAAAACAAATAAAGGGAAAAGTCTGAACGGGTTGAGCAGGTATGTGTGCTGCAGACTGTTAGGAGTGAAGATGATCAAAGACTGTTTTCATATGTTTATACATGTTTTATTGTTGGTAATTAGCAACCATAGGTAGATAGATAGTTAGACGGACGGATGGAGGAACAGGCAGACAGACAGACAGACAGACAGACAGACAGACAGACAGACAGACAGACAGACAGACAGACAGACAGACAGACAGACAGACAGACAGACAGATAGATAGATAGATAGATAGATAGATAGATAGATAGATAGATAGATAGATAGATAGATAGATAGATAGATAGATAGATAGATAGATAGATAGATAGATAGATAGATAGATAGATAGATAGATAGATAGATAGATAGATAGATAGATAGATAGATAGATAGATAGATAGATAGATAGATAGATAGATAGATAGATAGATAGATAGATAGATGCTGACTAATTAAATGGCTTATGAGATGAATATAATTGCTGAATACACCAAATGGATTCTATGAATAAAAATAATCTTTAAACCTTGTATGCTTTTTTTCCACTTTTCAATCAAATGCTATGTTGTGTTTGTCTTTCATAAAAGAAACCAACAAAACAGTTTGTAGCTTTGAATTGATATGAATACTTTGCGGAGCAACGGTGTTGTCCAGGCATCACTGTCTTTTGGTGTCCATTCCAATTGGTTCCAAATCTAGTCCAGCTTCATAATATGTCTCCTTCTTTATGGTTAGCTAAGCTCATGAGGAAGGCTAGTTCAGTTCTAGGAGGTTCAGGTGGTGGGAGACAGAAGAACTCTGGCTAGAATTGAACAGTCCATGCATGAAGCTGTTGCTCAGCTAGAGAGTTCCTTCGCTGACAGACTGCTGCATCCTAAGTAGAGAGATATACACGGTACAAGTTCCTAGATGTGCAAAGGAACATTAAAGGAGATCCTTCCTAACTGTGACTGTAAGACTTTATAACCATCACTGCTCGCAAAAAAATCTAGGTCTGAATACCCCTGATGGTATTCGCACATTCATCCAAACTAGTCTTACTCACTTTTAAGTAACATTTCTGATGTTATTGCTTATCTGTTTTCCACACTACACTGATACACTGTGTTTTAAAGAGTCTGTTGTCATTTTAATGTTAAATATTAATGCACATTATTTACATTCAAATCCTGCTCAGTTGCATCTTTGGATCTTTAATATGTTTCTATTTCTGATAACTGTGCAGAATTTTCTATGTTATAATCCTGTACAGTCTATTATTAATATTATTGTAATTGTTAATCTTGTTATTTTTGTTTTTTGTTTTTACATATTTTTAACACTTTTGAAACTTTTGTGTAAACCTATGTATCTGGATTTCAGGTCAAGACTTGTCTGGTATTTTATGTAGACTTGCACAAAACATGAGAAGTCCATTACCACCATCTATAGAAACCATCATCTGGTTTGTAACTGCATTTTCCATCCTGCCTGCCAGGTGGAGGCAGTGTTCTATGCATAGCTGGTTTTGCCATTACACGCGGTAGTTTAAGCAGTGGAATTAATTGAAAACTAATCTAACAAAAATACTCATTTGATAGCTTTATCAGTTGGTAGTGGTGTAATAAAACATGTCCAGGTATTACTGATTTTATATGTTGCTTATCTAAGACTGCTTATTAGTTGTAACATTTCTCAGAAATCAACATTTATTGCAGGAAAACCTGAAGTCAGGTAAGAAGCTGCTCAGTATGAAGAACACAGATTCAAAATGGTTGCTCCAGTGCACAGCCCTAAGTTGCATTAAATGCATTGTGTTCTTTAAAAGTAAGAGACTTACGCAATAGGGCTCCAAGAGTAGCTTCAGAGTAAAGTGTAAGAGTTTTATTCTAAATTTAGTCTAATAATATGGGTCGGTTTGTGAGTCCCACAAAGCCTGTATGCTTCCGGGCTCTGAAAGACCACATTTTTACACCAAGCTGGTAAACAGCAGAGGGTGAGTGGGGATTTTACAACCACAGTGTTGTTGTGGGTGTGATGGTGTGAGAGCTGCATTTAAGTGTGTAAGATCTGAAAGCAAATATAGCAACCCATTTACTCTTCTCCCTCTTTATTTGTTGACCCATATGTAAAAGATTCATAGGCTATAGTGCTTATAAAGTTTGTATCTATTTTGTTTGAAATTTGTATTTAATGTATAACATAGTGAAACCATGTTCAAGATCCTTAGTAAATTAGTAGGAAATTAAACCTATACAATCTGGGTACTTATCAGAACAATATAGGATAGTAATTAGTAGAATAATGTCTTCAATCATCTGCTAAACTAAACTGCTGCAAGTACTATAGAAGATCCACTTGTGGTGTCACAAATGTGAGACATGTCTACAACTAAATCTCATGATAAAATTACAAGGAAAAACAAAAGCTGATAAGAAAAGCTGCTTTTAATCATATACCTAGTGTTTCTTAAATTATTGCCAGCGTTTGTATATTTGCAACCTATTTCGTTTTATTTAAGTATTTAATCCAAAGAATACATAAAACGGCAACTCATTCCATTAATTAATGAAAATACTATGGCGCTTTTGCTGTAAAGTCATCAAAAGGCCTATTTGCATTTATTTGCTTGAGCGTAATGAAAATATGGAAGCTGTACAGATAAGCTACACCTGGATTAATGATTGCTCTCCCATCAGGTGTGCAATTTCAACCACCATCCCCTGAAGCAAGAGCAAATTGTGAGTAAAGGATTAATATATTCTATATTTCAACAAAAAGAAACCAGGAAATCCAGAAACAGGTTTTGTGTTCCACAAAATGGGAGGCAATTCTCCGTATTCTTTTCATGTTTTAAAATACAAGCAAAAGACATGTGACATTTGAAGAGCGGTTTGTGGTTTCACGGAAACCCATTGTATGAGTACAGGTCTGGCAAGTTTGGCAGGTTAACCCCAAGTCAACAACCTTTTAAAAAAAGAGTCACTTGCTTACTACAGTGTGTTTGGGAAACCAAAAGATCATTTACATAATAAGAAATAAATGTAAGAAGTATTCATCACAATTAATATATAGTATTCAAATTTAAATAGAAAAAAAACCTACAACACAGACATCTTATTCAAAATGAAATGGCACCAGAGCCATTAATCTCACCTGAGTTCTGTTTTAATGCCAAGTGAAAATAAATTAATTTATATGAATAATTGTCATGTAGTTAAAACTAAACACCTAAATCAGGTTTGTATTTCATTCAGGTCAGCTTTTATACTCGCTGTAATATGACTTCACTTGCACAGAAGCACGTGAAGTTATGTAATAAAATAAGTCACCGTCTTTTGTTAAACTAATTTGTTCCATAAAAAAGCTCCACTGAAAACATTTATAAAAGCTTGATCACATATAATGACAAAGGAATCAAAAGAGGAAACAATGACTTGCTTATTCATTTTCACCTTTGCAAACTGAATTCAACAGACAAAACCATCTAATTTCAAAAACTTACATTTCTATTCTATTCTATTCTATTCTATTACCAACTAGGTGTAGCATTATGAATTATGAAATGAATAATTATCTCATTGTCATGGCACCTGTTAGTGAGTGGCATATGGTAAGCAGAAAGTGAACATTTTAAAACATACAGAAGACCCTATTATCTAAACTACTTATCTTTTTGCCACATGGCAAAACCCAATAATCATTACACTTTATCATAAGTCACAGTCTGATGCAGTTGTCTTATCCTTCTAACTTCCTGCAGCAGATAGCTTTGCTGCAGTTCCAACTCTAGCTTAATAGTAAGCAGCAACATTAAGCAGAGATTCATTGTGGATGTGCTAGATGTACTCTCAATTTGTCACTCAGACGAAAATATTAGAGTAGAAAATTTCAGCAATAACAAAAAAATTCAAAATACCTTCAAATTACTTTTAAAAACCGAGTTTCTGTTAAGGGTGAGTGTCTGTTCCTTTAGCAACCACCAGAGGTACAGCTGGCCTCGGGCAGCCTCCCTTCTGCCACTATCGTGCGAGTGCTCTTCTTTTTTCAGTTATGCTTGAATGAAGGTAGTTTCTTTTTTGGGTTGTTTGTTAATGGGAATAACTGCATCAACTGAAAAACTGTAAACTTCTTTTGTAGTTTAGCTGGGAGGAAAAAAATAATAAAAGCAGAGGTCAAAGGCGTTGATTTACTGTTAGGAATATGCCATCTCTGCCAAAAAGATGAAGAGATTTTGGTTATCAAGCTCCTCCGCAGCACACCCAACTCCTACGTTTTGTTTGTGAAACAGACTTCCTGTCTACTTTTAAGATCAGGCTTAACATATTTGTTTTGTTAAAAAACTATATTTAAAGACAGCACAAAAAGCGACAAAACATTACAGTATTTGGTGGATCCATGTTCTCATGTTGTTTTTGCCAAATTCTGACAATATTATTGAATGAGATTTGTTTGACCAAGCTACATTTTCACAAAATGTCTGCCTATTCTCCTCTGACTTCTGGGATTAACAACTCACCGAATAGTTTTATCTTAGAAAATAATTTCTGTAAACCTGAGAGACTATTGTGCATTAAAATCCCACCAGACCTGACTTTTATGAGAAGCAAGTGGAACATTGACCGGCATATTTGTGTATTTACTTGACACTTGTTTAAACGTAATGTTTGTTGCTTGTTTCATAATTGGTAATTGTATATTGTTATGAAAGCACTTTGAACTGCCTTGTTGCTGAAATGTGCTATACAAATAAACTTTACTTGACAGTAGAATGCAACAACCATACCACATTCAAAGTGACAGACATCTCCTCCTTTACAGCACATCTACATGAAACCTAAATGCACAAAGTTGTTGCCACACAATGTTTTATTGTTTTCTTTCTGTCCTCCTGATTTTCAGCCAGTTTTGGCATGTGGCCATCATCGGTTGCAGGTTCTGCAAGTCGAGTCACTCCTCTCCGCTGTCTCTACATGTTTGCGTGGCATTCTAGACTGTTTTGAGCTGAAGATATGATTATGGTAAATGTGTTTGCTGCCTTCGGTAAGTAACTCTGATAAACATGGAGGCATCACTAAGCACAAGAGTTTTCATACACAACAAAATGGGCAATATCCAGTAGAAGTTTGTATGTCTTGGGATAAACATAAATTCATTTCTTATGATTCTTCTGTTTCTGGCAATTGCAGAAACAGACTGCTTAACATAAAGTTGCTGACAGTTATAAGCAGTTAATCAAATGACAAAACTATGTTTCCCACTGGCATTTGTAAATGAATGCATTTCTGTCTTGTTGTTATGGAGCTGTTTGTGTCTTGTTTTGAATTTGTTGTTTCTAGTCAGGGCAAGAGGAATTTTCATATGTGAGCAAAGCAGATAATAGGAAGCAGAAAGCATAAAGCAAAAATAACCAATCAACTGGGAACACAAACATTTTTAAAAACAAAAACCCGAAAGAAGAAAAGGGAAAAAAAGAATATAATATAAAATATCTCTGAAAAGACATTTTGAGGACAAACAAGTAGTTTGATGGGCTGAAGAGAGCCTCAACTGGGAGAACTGCTGCCTTTTCTTTGTGTATGGAGTTTACCTGTAGTTTGAATGCAGCTTTACACCAGGCTATAACGGTCCAGAAAAAATGCAGTTGGGTTTATGGGTTATTCTAAATGGCTCTTCAATCTGAGTATGTGTGGACATGGTTGTTTGTCCAGTTTATCTTTTTGATGGACATGTGACCCAGTACTCACTTTCTCTCCCAGTAACTGCTGGGAATAAGTACCAGACTTCCTGTGTCCCTGCAATGATAAGAAGCTGCAAACAATAGTTAGATGGAATATATTTGTAATAATGTTTGTGGGGTTTTTTTTCTGTTATTCAAAACCCTAACCCTAATACTTTTGTATTTTAGAATATTCCATAAATTCAAACAAATGTGGATTTTTATTACAGAAATCTAATCAGGCCAAAGTCTGCTGACTTAACATTTAACCAGTACATAGCCACTGAAAGGTAAGACTCAAAATGGCATTGTTAAAGATTTGACTTCTCAGAGAAAGCTAGGTCCCAGCATATTATTGGAAAATTAAGTGGAAGGAAAAAGTGTGATAGTAAAAGATGCACAAACAACAGTGATAACCATAGCAATATGGTTATAATACCCATTGTTGTTATTGAAAACAGTGTTTGAATTATTACTCCTGCACATTTTCATTTTCTGAGACAGAATTTTGGGCTTTTATGTGCTAAATCTTCCAGTGTCCATTTTTTTGATGGTGCAAAAATTCATCAGGATCTCCCTTTGTCATTGCTCCTACTCTTCACCGGGCTCACAATATGTGGTTTAGCCCGATTATGTTTGAGTAGTTTTTGCTGGCAGACAATCAAACCACCTTTGTGACTCCACCTTAGCAAAGCAATTAAATATGATTCTAAGGCTTTCACTGTTCCCTGGATGAGTCAAGTACCTCAATTATTAAACATTCCTGAGGCAAATTATCTGCCTTGAAGCTGCTTTATATTAAGTTTTACCGCTTAGTTCACCGTATTCCAGTCATGTGGTTATTCATGTTGCTCAAAGCATTCACTTCTGCCTACGTGTTGTTCACAAATGCTAAGTGCTATCAACACAGCATGCCCAATTTTTAAGTTTGGTTGGGGCATCTAGGGGAATTTCATTAACAGATGATAATACCCGGTTTTGCATCGTTTTTCGGCAGATCCACAAACATTCTTAAAATAATTGCCGCGATGCATGGAATACGACAGTCTTTCTCCTCAAGCAGCTGCTGAATAGTGGCTGAAACATGCAAATAGGGCGAGATGCGTGGCAGATGTATGCATGCAGGTGGAGCAGAGACTCATGCAGATAGTTGGAACACAGTGAGCTGCTGTAGCTCATGTTTAGCATAGCTTTACGGACAAACCGGAAAATAAATTTCCCACCATCTCGGTCGCAACAAGTGGCTGGTGGATCCCATCGTTTTTCTGCGTGTGAAGAAGGTGCCATATCTTGTTGACAACATGGACACAAAAGCTCCAAATGGCTATAGACTAAAAATTAGACATTTTTTTATTTTAGACTTATATGTCTGTGTTGTAGGTGTGGAACTATTATTGTTATAGGTTAATTTTCTAAACGACTGAAAAGTAACTGTTAGGGATGCACACAATTTTTTTCATCCCTAATGGGTAATATTAATGCTGCTGTTATTGCAGTATTTACCAACATTTTACTTGATCGGATATTTTATTCTATTACTTGATTAACCATCAGAATACTCAATAAATTACTCAATTAATAAAATAGTCATTTACAAGAGCCCAGTACGATTCATAATTCAATATTTTGACTGCCACAAACTGAAATCTGCATAACAGGAGTATTACTCAAATCTTATGCAATTCATGTTAACATAAGCTTTAAAACATCTTATTAAATCCATGAGTAATCTAATCAGTTGACTCTGCTTAGTGCAAACCGATTCAGCTTCCTGTATTTTGTTTCTCTGTGTGTTTGTTCAGGTCTGTTTCATTGGCATCATGCCAGCAGTTTGGGAGTTTAGCTTTTGATTTTCTTGCTTAGCAACATTCTTGGTTTTATTAAAAAAAGAAAAATAATTTTAAACAACCTGCTTGCAGAGAATTACCCGCATTTTGCTTTTATGTTACAGATGTCATTTATAGAGTTAAGCTGCACATAAGCAGCAGTGGCTTTTATTCGTCATGTTTGTTGGGTTCCCAGTGACTCACACAGGGTTTTCTTTACAACTGGCTCCACCTTAAAGCTTCTCCCCGGCAAAAGGAATTTCCCTCTTCTGTTTGTCTCTGTGCTGTCTCACAGAAATGCACACAGAGTAAACAAAAACCTTGTTTGATGAGATAAAAACACACATACAGTGTTTAAATAGTGGTACACAGAAAGGACAAGTGGAACTTGTCCACTGGGCTACACTTCAATGCACAAATCATTGCTTATTGCTTTACATGCACATTTCAGACCCTCTTGATCTTGCATTGACATCAGTGACATTTGGGATCCAGTGAAAGACAAACATGTATTTACTTTTTTGTTATTCTGAACATGAATAGGTGAGAGCACATGTTGAACAAGAATGAAAATAGAGTTCATAGAGGTGCAGAGCACCTTTACTGACAGACAAAATAGAACCATCCCGTGGCAGGTGGCACCATTTTGTATCTGAAAGAGTTTGGCATGAAATGGTTAAATCTGTACAAAATAGTAAAATGGCAAAATGACTCGCTCCTGTTCACAACAGTATTGTCAAACCACACCCCCCACCTCATGACGCCTTCCATTTATATTTGTTTTCCCAAAATAAAAATGAAAATATAAGTTCATGTTTAGCTACTCAGTACATTCCTCATACATATTATGAGCATGCCTTTTCATGGTTTAATGCAGTTATTCAATTCAGGTTGATAATACTTAAGCTCCTACAAGTTTAAAATAATGAGATGAAAGTTCTCAAAGTCAGGCTGACCCCACCGAGAACCACCTACCCTGGCCGTGTATCAGCTACCAGTTCAACCAAAAAAAAAAAGCTATGTTATTCAGAAGTCATTCTCACTCAAAGCTGTGGACTATCTCAGGCTCAGATATTCAAATTAAATCCCTCCCTGTTTCCGGTGTCCTTTAGCAACAATTTGAATACATGGCTTACACTACGTTTTTTTGGCAACATCAAATAGTTACCATGTTTGGTTCTGTGTGGCTCCAGGAGAAACCATGAAACTCCACACCAAACTATAAATTATATACAGTACAGACCAAAAGTTTGGACACATCTTCTCATTGAATTCAATTAGAAAGTGTGTCCAAACTTTTGGTCTGTACTGTATATAAAAAAAGACATTGGTGTAGATGAAGTTGAAGCTTTTACCCCTATTGACTGAGATATGAATACCTAAAACACATAGATGAAAAAGAACATTTGGGACTACTTCACTAGACATTATCAACACGTAACTTTTTGCTGCTTGACGCCAAAAATTAAACCTCACTTTTAAATTATTGAGCATCAGAGGAAGTGTGATGCAGCAATTACTTGCCTACAAACTATAATTACATTGTAGGCAACAACAAAATTATGCCTCTTCAGTTAAGTAGTAGCTATTCCTTAGTCTTGCTGCACACAGTTCTTTTACTTTGCAAATGTTCTGACCAGTATTTGTTTTGTAAATTTAGATCTATTTAAATGGATAAAACCAGCTGAAGCATTTGCCACCAGAGGTAAACAGACTCCAAGTGGAGTCTGTTCTTAAAGCTGTAGAACAATATCTTTCTTTCTTTTTTTTTTTTTTTACATATTTGTTAAAGTTGTCATTATATCATGACAGTATAAGACAAATAATCTATAAAAAATGTAGCTCTTATGACTTCTTCCCAGTGCTCCCAGGACTAACTTCAGAAATACACCACTTAGTCAGAAACAACTAATCAGAGCCAGGAGGAGGGTTCGCGCTGTTAGTCACTCATGGTTACTTTTGACCGGCAGTGGTGCAAAAGTACCATGCCAGCAGTTTGGCATGGTTACAGATGGCAACTGTACCTCCGGGAGGAAGATAAGGAGCTTGATTTTTTTTCTCAGATTATCTATCTCATACCATACTGTCATGACAACAAACATGTAAAACAAACATGTTTTTTTTTATTGGTTTGGTCATTTAAAAAATGTCATCTTACTCGTCTGTCACCTAACACACCCATGTTTGTTTGTGAGCACCTATTCTTCCACAAGTCTTTTGTTCAATGTCTGTCAATATATAGCATACTTATCCGACGTTTTAATGTTCTGTCAAATTAAAACTTCAAAGTTCAGTGTTTTACCCGGGATATTGTTCACTGGCTCAACACAAACTGATACATGATTGTAAAACTAAAAGAGAAGTCCTCAAATTATTTTTACAAATAAAAATTTGAAAAGGATATGGCACTTTTGAATTCAGAACCCTTTCTAAAAAGAAGTCACCTAATTACTAAATGAAGTCCACCTGTGTGTACTTTAATATCAGTATAAACGCGGCTGTTTAGTGAAGACCTCAGAGGTTTGTCTTCGGCGGTCACGAGAACGGAAGTTTTTGTCAGAGCAGCGCGGGAAAAACAAAACACATTAAAACATATCGGATTTGGAAAAGGCGGATTTGTGCATAAACCGGTAGGTGGATGGTTCGGTTGGAAATGGAGATAGGAAATGAGGAAGACATGGATTTTGAAGGGTGGACACCAGTGGGGAGAGGGAGAGGATGTGGAAAAAATAAAATAGATGAAGGAAAGGGAATTGGTGATATTGGTGTTGTTTAACTAATTTCAACGCAGTAAACGAGAACTGGAAGGAAGTAGTTCAGAAGAAGAAGGGATAGTTAGGAGGAAAGTTGTGAGGGAGGAATTTAAAATAATATTAAAACTTAAGAACAAGGAAGAACAGGATAACATGAGCCCCATTGTGGTGTCGAGAAATAAAAAAGAAAATTGGAGATGTTGAAATGGTAAAGATTTTGAGAGATGGAAACCTATTGGTAGTTTGTAAAAATGAAGAACAAAAGAATAAGGCTTTAAATGTGGATAATATCTGTAAAAAAACTGTGTTGGAGAAAAAAATCATGGGAGAAAATAAAAAATTAGAGGAGTGATTTATGGGATCCATGAAGATCTTGATAAAATTAAGAGAAGTGTTGTAGGTGCAAAAGTGAATAACTTGAAGAGATTGTCAAAAACAATAAATGGAGAAAAAGTAGGAAGTTTGTCAACCCTCATTGAATTTGAAGAAAAAGAGTTGCCACAAAACATCATAATAGGTTATCTCAGTTTTCAGGTCAGACCTTATATCCCTCCACCACTTCGTTGTTTCAGATGCCAAAGGTATGGACACATAGCAGCAGTTTGTAAAGGGAAGCACAGATGTCCAAACGTGGTGAAGATCACAAGTTAGAAGAAGTACAAGAAAAAGTTAACTGTGGAGGGCAACATAGAGTTGCATATGGGGGATTTGAAGTAAGGAAGAAGGCAAAAGAAATTATAAAGATTAAAATGACTAAAAACATAAGCTATACAGAAGCAGTTAAATAGACCATCACGAACCACACTCCATACCAGTAAGTGGCGGTAATGCTATTAAAAGTTTTTTGTCAACTGCCAGTAAAACCAAGAAGAAGAAGAAGACCTCAGAGGTTTGCTAGAGAACGCTGTCGAGCAAACAGCATCATGAAGACCAAAGTACACAGAGAGAAAGGTGTGGAGGAGTTTAGATCAGGCTTAGGTTATAAAATAACAACTCGAGATTATAAGATTTTATAGAGCTTAGTTTAATCCATCATCCAAATAAATGAATTAGCATGCCTAAATTGTACCTATGTTGCTGTGGCTGTTCGGCTAAATTGACAGTTTGGATAAGGAGACCATTAATTATGAGCCAACTTTAAAGGTTTCATGTGGAGAATCTGTTGGCAATACTTCACAAATCTGACCTTTGTGGAAGGCAAGAAATTGTTTGTTTAAAGTGCTTTGCAAAAATGAGACATTGTGGCAGTGCCATGCTTTCGGCATGAGAGAGAAACTGGCCTAAATTCATTGAAAGAAGGCTAAAAGCAGAAAAAATGCTTGATCAAAATCTATCAGGATCCACATTCTTCTTTTGAAGTACTATAACCATTCTATCTACCAATAAAAAAATAACTTGCATAACAGTAAAAATATTTTAATACAGTTTCCCCACTCCATGTTAATCTTCTAGACTTCTTTTAGCCCTGCTGGAATCAAAATCTTGGACTCTAACATCCTGTTTAGTCATTCGTAGTGAAGCCTCATGTGTTTTCCTGTGGGTTAGGCTTCTGTTAAAGCAGTTTTTATTCACCAAGTCTGGACAGAGTTGTGTAGAGCACCACATAATAAAGCCTGAATTGTCAACATTGTGCAATTATCTCTGAATGCCTTTGAGGGCCACTGCATGCTCAAGCTTGTTGCAGAAAACCACAAATATTTTTTCTGTTGCATCTTACAATTATTCACACAAATCCATAAGCAGGATAAAGGGGAGCTTGCTTATTTAACAACATGCAAATAGTATACTTGTTCAATTAGATATTGATAAATAATAGTTGTGCATGTGTGTGAGTCATCTCTGTGTGAATGTTCACTGCATTTGATGTTCCACCCATGGGCAAGATTAACCACAGCTGAACCATTTCCAGTAATTGTGGATCAGCCTTGCACATTAACTTGGAGGAATTTATGTCTCTTCCTTCTTTGGCACACAACAGTGTTGATTCTTGAATGCTGGTGGGTGTCCTGTATTAAATAGCTTCGTTCAAGTTGTTCCCCACAACAAATCTGATTACTTAAGTCTCAGGACTCAGACTTGGTCATTGCACAAGGCAAGAATCTTCATTCTGCTTTAAGCATCCTTGGTATTTGAGTGTGTCCCCTTACTCTCCTCCTACACGAACCGCATTCTCTTAAAAATAATAATGGTATTTGCATGCAACAGCAAAATAAGTTCCTGGTCTATTGTACCATCACAAGCTTGTCTCCTGATTAAAACCAGCAGCTGCAAGGATGACTAAGTCATAGTTGGCCTTGGAGACAGATGGCTTGCTAAACAAACAAGATGGCTTGAAGGTTAGTAAAAATGTTGACTGCTGTGACTCAGTCTTGAAGTAGGTGCACATACGTTTTTAAATCCATTGGCTTGAGGCCAGAATAGAGAGCCACAGCCAACACCCATGTGTCTTTTATGCAGGCCAGAGAACTATGCTTCCAAGATCAAGGGTAGTGATTGAAATGTAATCACTTCTCATTTCAGACACCGTGTCTTGACTATTGGCAGCAATTTTAGTTCTTGCATCGACTTTTCTAATGTAATTAAGATGAGAGAGATTTGAGAAAACTCAAGAAGGAAATCACTTGCCTGCAAGAAAGCATTTTTCACAACCAAATGTATGTTTGGTATCTCTTTTTTAATAAAAACTAAAATACACTTTTCACCCACTGGGTGAAGGCAGCATTCCTCTTTTGATGAGGAATATGATGTTGTTTTTGTTGTGAAAGAATACATTGTTTCTTTAGTTTGTGATTACTAAATATTGCAGATTAAAATGCTTTGGCTGACTGCTTTGCTCTTGTCTCCTGTCTATTTGGGAAATGCAGAGAGCTCCAACATGAGACACTTATTATTCTTAAAATACATTTAACTCCCTCACACAAACTTAATCTTGGTACAATTTGCACAGCTTTCATCCTTTTCTTCTCCACTCTGATACAAGGTTTGAACTTCAGCAAGTCATCTGCCCTACTTATACACAATGTGTTACTGTCATGTGATTGTTTGACCAACCCTCCAGGGATAAAAGGTAATTTTGTTATTTTGAAGCACTGATTTTTATTTCAATGCCAATTTGCAACAAATAGTTTTTGCAAATTGTATGTGGCAAGTGTAGTGGTATTTTTAGCATTACATGCAATGAAATGGATGGTGCTGCATGTACAGTAATACTGATTCACCAGCTTGTATCTACCAGAGGGATGTAAGAAAAGACCAAGAGAAACTCATTTCAGAATAATTGATGATTGACTTATTCATCAGGTTCATGGATTACATAGACATCAAAAAAGACATGACAAACAACAACACATAAAAAAATATAAAAGACTTGCATACCAGTGTTTCCACAAAGACGATTAGTGCACTGACAGATCATTACAATAAGATTGTTCTTGGAGCTGCACAAATGGCACATAAAAATCTTGCATATTGGCAGAACTATATAGCAAAAAATCTGTGGAAGAATAAAATAAAAGATTTTTTTTTTCCTACATAAAAAAGCACTGATGTTTAGGAGTCTGTTTGGTTAGGGACACCAAATTCTTAAAGTGATCTCCAAGTTTTCAGTGTAAATTTATGCTGCATTCATTATTCTTCACACATGAACACACTTTACAACAACTATAAAACAGGTGCAGAGAGCGTCTACAGAGTGTGCTGATGAATACAACCCTTCTGTTAGAAATATGCTGCTCAAAAAAATAAAGGGAACACTTAAACAGATGTTTAACACTTAAAGTGTTCCCTTTATTTTTTTTGAGCAGTGTATTTGGCAGTTTCAGTCAGCTGCCACCGTCAGAGTCTCCAAAGTCCAATAGACCGAGGGTGTGGTGAGCTGCGGGGTGAACACGCGCTCTGTCTATGCGCTCCTGATCATTCGCATAAAAACTGAAGCCCACTCTTGTTTCATGCATTTCTTTTCTTTTCTTTTCTTCTCTTTTTTTAAGAGCCAATTAAACTCTTCTCACCCTGACTGTCATCACCCTGCTTGGCTCCACCTGAAGCTCAGTCAACATTCACATTACCTCCTACTCCACTAATTAAGCACCGGGTTTCATAACACCAACGTATCACTACATTCAGGGCCATTATTTTCCAAGAAGTGGCTAAAGTATTCTCTTAACTAGTCCTACAAAAATAGGCCTTGTGTCTTCGTACACAACGAAAAGAAAAAAAAAAAAAACGGCGTATCACGGAAAAGGGGCGATGAAGGGGTTGGTACTTTGAATGGGTGTGTCGAACTTTGTTTAAAAAGGGCTGTGTCCGTGTAGTGCTGTCACATCCGTCTCTTTTTCTTGCTGAAGCGCAACAACTCATTCGCACGAACCGGTAAGAGGAATGATTGCTTCTTAGACTTTGTTCATATTGCAAGTTGCATCTAGTCGGGAGGGGAATTTTAAGTCTTACGCAAATTTGTATGCCTTTCATGTGTGTGTCTCCAAAACGCTTGTAGAACTTCATGAGTTCTATAAGCGACTTGAGTGCAACTCAAGTCCTTTAAGGTGATGTATTAATAGGAAGTTGCACAATTTGCTTGTAAAATAGCCAGGCAACGAGAGAAGTTTATATTGTGAAAGGACTGTTTGAAATGCCATCTTGAAACGAGGGTTATAAATGCAACAAAGCTTATTACTTTTTTTTATTTTTATTTATTGCTGGGGAGAGTTTGAAGTTTGCTGTCCCACCCACTAGTTTGTGCCCTGATTAAAACCAACAGTTGTGTGGCTTAGTCAATACTGCCCCTATAGGAAGGAAGCATGGAAGTTGTGTGTTCCAGAGTAATTATTTTCTTGCTCTGACTCAGACACAAAGCAGCTTGTGTGGGTGTGGCTTTTTTTCTTTTTTTTTTTTTTTTTGAAGGGAACAGCCAACGCCCTTAGAGCGCTGTTCTACTCTGGTCTCCAAGCCACTGTATCCAGAGTATGTTTTTAGGTGTTCCTGTGCTTCAGCACACATTACAATTGACTACCAGGCTTGTGCTAGATTAAATGTATTAAAGGAAAACCTCTTAAACATGCAGGGCAGTGTGCCTTGAGGACCACGTTTGGGAGTAGAGGGCAAACTGGCCTAGAGTATGCGGTTTCTAGTTCTAAAATATAAAAATTTACTTCAAACACCTAAGCAATGTCTCCTTCGTTTCAGTCACCATGTCTGGAGGACTATTGGGCGCAATTGCCATTCTTAAGAAGACTTTCGACAAGTATGCTGGATCAGATGGTGACAAGGGCACCCTATCCAAGAAGGAACTCACAGTCATGCTAAAAGCTGAGATTCCTGGAGCAGGAGTAAGTAAAGTACACATTGCTTTTCAGGAAAGGCTGTGAATTCTTCAGGTTTCTCTAAAATCAGTCTTTCTTTCCACAGGGTGACAAACAGGAAGAAGTGGACCAATTTTTCAAGATGCTGGATGAGGATGGTGATGGTGTAGTTGATTTCAATGAATACATTGTTTTTGTTGCCACCCTTGCTATGCTCTTCAATAATTAATGAAATCTACTTGTCCAATCACACTGTCTGTGGTTTAAAAAAAACAAAAAATGCTTGAGCAAATTAAAGTGAATGTGATGTCAAATGTGTTAAAACAAGGAAAATAAAGCCTTTTTCACACCTAAAAGTCTTGTCCATTTTTTAACCAAGTAGAAATGATAAAACCAAACATTTCTGCCAGAAATGGGAATGAGCCTGAAATGCCTCATTCTCATAAAACAAGGTCAATCCTTAACTAACAAGTTTCTGTTTATATGCCTGGGACAAGAGGAAATGGCAGCATATGACTTCCTTTTCTTAACCTCTGGAACACAACTGTGTTCTGACTTCAGATAATTGGGCTCTGAAATGGCTACACATGAAATCAAGAATTTTTGGAAATGTTGCTAGAAATTATAAATCTCTCAAGACAAATGGGCAATGTGGTTTTTTTGCCCAGGATGACAGAACCGGGTGGGGACCACAAGACAGAATTGTTAAAAGGTGAAGGCACTGGAGAGAAAAATATTGCTATGGCTGGATAATTTGTATCCTATGATTTGCCACAAATGCTTTCTTCAGATTTTAAGTTTGAACCTCACATGATTCAGAATTTTAAACTAGTCACATCTCAACTGGATTGTCGAAAAGTAAACGGAGATTTGCAGCCTAGCAGAGAAAAATGCTGACCAATGTAAAAAGCCAAGACTGGTTTCTTGGACAATTCTACACATGAAAATCAGAGAGCTTGTATCTAAATAGAAAGTATTCTAGTTTTGTTTCATAATACAAAGCTACAAATGTTCTTAAATGAGCTGTGTTTGGGGCAAGGGTGTGTTTTCTTTTTTTTTTAGAACATTAGACTCGCTGGACCTAAACTTAAAAATGGAATGGTAGGCCTACAAGCTTTTAATTTTTTTGTAAACCTTTCTCAGAGGACAGTTTTAAAAAGTATTTCCAGATGTGAGTTGGGAACTAAAACATTTAAGACGCTCAGATTTTCCATGCAGCTTCTTCAATGCTGCCCCCTGGTGAACATTTTTCAGCACATAAAATCTTTTCTGTACTAAATAATACAACTGGGAAAACGGAGGAAACACTTCCTGCTTATAGTTTGTGTTGCAGCATGATATTATTTTGGGGTAGAAATAATTTATTAAATTCAAATATTTGTGTTTTGGATTTTTTGACTGCGATCGACTGGCGACTTGCTCAGGGTGTACTCCTGCTCTCGCCAGTTGACAGCTGGAGATAGGCACTAGCATCCCTGGAATAAGCATGTTAGATAAAGGATGGATTTTTTGGCTTTAATCATTTGAGTGTCAAACCTTCGGAAAAGCTTTAACCTGCTTCCTTCTAAAACATATTTATATTGCAAGCAGCTCAAGCGGATTAAAGCCAGTGATTACTTTTTAACATAACATTAAAGACCACAAGAGAAAAAAAAGTAAATGTGTCAAACTCTACTGTGAAGTTCCACAGAGTCCTGCTAATGAAACACTTGATTCAGGTGTGTTGGAGCTAAGACTCGTGAAAGTTCCAGGATACAGACCCTGTAGTGACATCTGTGAATTATATGTCACTATTAAATGGCCTGTACTGAGCTGCAAGTCCAGAAGACCCGGAAGCATTTCACTCTACATTCAGTCATTCACCCATTCATGCACACATTTATGCACTATACCAAGTATTGATTGTTTTTAACCTTTTTTGTTCATAAATTAATTTTATAAACCAGAATTATGCAGTAATAAGAAAAAATTTAATTGGTCAGAGATCCTGAACCAATCAAGATTTCTGATTGCTTCAGAAAGTGTTCTCTTCTTGTTACATGCAGAGCACACTGACACTTGGGGGGTGGGGAGGAGGAATAAACCAGAATCACACTTTGTTGTTGTGGAATATCCAAATGTAGAAAGTTCTGTGAAATAACATGACTGCAAAGTAATGAGTCTAAAAATTTTCAAAATATTTCCACTCTTTGAGTCAAAATATTTTCCTAGTGTGTTATGGACAGCATCTGAAAACGTCAGTTCCAGACTTTTGCTGTCTTGCCACAGATTCCCAATTGGATCTAGTTTTGGACATTAATTGACCTATTCTGATACATTTGATCTAAACTACTATGTTGTTGTTTGGTTTAGGGTAATTTCCTGATGGAAGGTGAACGCCCATTTTTGTCTGAAATGTTTTGTAGTCTCTAAGAGTTTGCAAAAAAGAGCAAACTATTATGGGGTTAATTTATCCACTGGGTTTCTGGTAAGTATTTAGAACAGGCATCAAATTTATTAGTTCTTCCATTGATGACAATAACAATGTCATCCACCTCGGCAGAAAAACAATTAGCTTGCAGAAAATCAAGCAATGTTGCAAATATTGTAAAAAAAAAACAAAATGTTATTACCATATTTATTAGAATACTTGTTAAATTTGATGGAAATTTGTCAACTTTTTATTACAGGTACCATGCTATTAATAAACATGCTAGCAGAAAAACAATCTGTGGTAATTTGTGGTCAAAGATTCTCTGTTCAGCATAATATGATACATTTTCTATTACATTATTGTTGTTCCTCTCTGAATTTCTTCAGGTCCGATCAGTTTTATTCCCTTGCTATGCAATATCTGATTTTTGGTTTTGATTTCCCAAAATAATAATGCCCTTAGAAGCGCTACTTCAAATTTCCACTGAAAAACAATCTTCTACAATGCTGCCCCCTTGTGACTGGATTACAATACATGTACTGTATTTGCATGTCAAAATGCTGAAAATGGTTGACTGCAAAGACTTAGATTTATTTTGTACATTAACAAAATTGTGAGAATTTGATATATCTAATTGTAACTTGTCATGATTTGTATGTCACTTGTAGATGGATTAACTTATGCTTAGAAGAGCAAAAAAGTATCTGGTTGCTTATGTCTTTATCTTGAAGTTACAATTGCAGGATTAAGTTTATAAACATGTTAAATTGTTTGTTTTAAGTTTGGGTAGTTTCAACCCAAACTCAATAATTTGCACACAAAAATGTTAAGCAATCAAAACGAGTGAAAAACTATCCAAACTCATACAGAAAGTGTTTTGTGTCTTATACACATTTTTGTCAAACCTATCTGTTTTGACTGTTGAAAATCTTCCTTTTAATGCAATAATATTGACTTATTTGATAAATAAAGCATTTATTAATCTAATTAAAGAAATTTGTTGAAACAGATCACTGTGTGGCACAACAGCTGCACTGCTGCTGAGAGGACAGCACTGCAGAGGGTGGTTAAGGCTCACAGTCCCCACAGAGAGGACTGTGTGTGGGGTGCAGCCTTTCCACCACCTCGGACCTCTACACAGCACAATGCCGGAGGAGGGTGCTCCTCATCATGAAAGACTCCACCCATCCTGCACACAGACTTTTCTAGCCGCTCCCCTCAGGCAGGAGGCTGAGGGGCATCCAGAGCAAAACCACCAGGCTGAGGAACAGTTTCTTTCCCTCAGCCATCAGACTGCTGAACTCAAGCTGCACCAAATGCAACTTCACCTCATAGCTTATTTACACATGAACACATAACTACATATATATATATCACTTAAATTACTTTATTGTTCATTTGTTTACTTTATTTTATTATTTATCTATTTAATTTTTTAGTGTAGTGGATTTTTTTTTTTATCTGGGACCCGAGTACAAATTTCGTACCACAAACTCTCAAGATGGTATGACAATAAAAAAAAATCGTTGAATCCTTCTTCAAATATTTCCTAAATTCTAATTAGCATTATGGTTTAATCTAACGTTTAAATGAGTTCCAGGAAGCAATTATTGTTTAGTCGAGCTCAGGGATAAACAGAGGAGTTAGAAATGGAATGCTCCCCAGTCTTTGGTTTCGGCAATCATCGGCATTACTCGTCTTTTTCCGGCGTGTACCAGTCATTTAGCTAGCCAAGCTGATTAGCCAGGCTACTACAGCTAATGTTTGTAGGAAATTTAACGTTCGGGGAATTAGACTGAATGATACAAACAGTGTAGAAAGATGGCGGACGTAAAGGGACAAGGAGTTTGCTCCTCGGTCCCTCCGTTGCCTCGCCCTTCCTCCCGTAACGGCTCCGGTAGCGGCAGCGTTACGCCAGACACCGGCGGCAGCTGGCAGACGCCAACCACCGTTACTTCAGGCCCCAGGCTGGTGCGGATAGTGAAGTCTGACTCGGGCTACGGCTTCAACGTTCGGGGGCAAGTAAGCGAAGGCGGGCAGCTGCGGAGCATTAACGGGGAGCTGTACGCTCCTCTGCAGCATGTGAGTGCTGTCCTCCCCGGGGGAGCTGCAGACAGAGCCGGTATCTCAAAGGGGGATAGGATCCTGGAAGTGTAAGTGGGAAAATGTTTCTACGTAAGTGAAAAATGTTTTGAACTGTAATTGGCTTGTACTGTTATTAGGGCAAAATGCACTCTCTATTTAAGACTTTTCCCCTGCCCTTTGGCAGGGGATCACCACCAACCTGGCTGATCTTGAATGCAGAAATATCCCAATGAAAGGAGTGTTTGTGTGCGTCAGAAATCATTAGAAATTCCTCTCACACTGATGTCAGACAGATATTCCTTGAATCGTCCCTTCTACATGTGAAATGTAAAGCAATTCCCAGTTAATTCTAAAATTATAACAATATTAAGTACCAGCACTGTTGCAGTATTGGCTACATTGACCACATGTTCCTGTTTCTAGTTTAGAGCAGTGAGGTTTCTGCTACTTTTTGGATAGAAGTCACCATCCTCAATGGCCTGTATGCATGCTGATGTTAGACTCTGTTGCTATGGAGAAGAGCACACATCCTAGAGCTCAGCATCAGCTAAGCCTCTTCAGTGTTTCTGTGTATGGTATAAGGCGATGCAGGTTCAGCTGTGATAGGCTTGCCTCTCAAAAATGCTCAGTCTGATTGGTTATTTCTTTTTTTTGCACGCTGCTTTGTGAAAGGGTGGCCTGCGGTAACCTGGCAGTTGGTTGACCCCATTATTGCTGTGTGCAAGCATGCGGTCTGATTTGCCATTAGACAATCTGGCATACCCTTCTAACTCATCTGTGTGCCTGTTACTTAGGTCAACATCAGCATTTGATTGCTTCTTATTGATTATTCTCCCTCACTATACCCTCAAGCTTATATAGCTTCCACTCCTTGATTTAAAGTTAGCTCCTGTACAGTGTATAACCTCCCTGTCAAAACAGTGTGTGCGCCAAGCTTGCTTGCAGATCATCAGGAAATTATTGTTACTTTAACTCTTTATGCTAAGTTATGTGCACATTTATATAGAACTATTTCCTTTGAAGATTTTTTTTACAAGGTAACTGATACAGATATTTCTTAAAAATCTTACTGTATGATTATTTTTAGTGTTTATTACTGAAATTCTTAATGGATTTACTTTGCAGGCAAAACACTCTAAGCTACACTAACGGCTTCAATCATATTCCTTGTACTCTTTTTGTGATTTCTCAAATTAATAAATAACATATTTATTCATTAAATCAAAACTAAGGAAGTTGAGACACACATAAAGTGTGTTTTATAGCTTGTTCCATCACTATCAAAAGTGCTGACAGTGTGAGTGCAAAGGCCACACTGATGCTTATTATATCATCACAGAGCTGCAGTAAAGGAAGCAATGCCAAAATGCTCAGTCTGCATTTTTGTGTTGCTGGAGACTGCTCCCAGCACACCTGGAAGATGTTTGCATATGGTTCAGTCCTATTACTCTTCTGCTTACTCATTCCCATACATATTTTATCTTATCCAGCTTATGTAGTCGAAGCTTTCTATGTGTCTTAGGGCTGTTAGAGGAGCATTACTCCATTATATTTCTGTGTGTAGCTGTCATTAAGTTTCCTGACAGTTAAGTATTTATACTTCTCTCCTAATCTACAACTTTCTTTAAAAAAATGTCCTCTTCCCTGTCAAAGTCCTATCACAGAGAACATCAAGCCTGGCAGCTGTTTTTATTTCTATTTTATCTTCAGTAACACAATGTGATAATATGCGACTTATCTGTCGCATATTATCTGAAAATTTGGAAATTCATGTTTTTTCCTGCTTTCAGAACATTAGCAGTTGTCATGACGATGAGGTAAAACATTTAAAGATCTCTGGAAATATTTTGTAATAAAAGTACAATATTAAATGTATCACATCATCATAAAGTTTTATTTATCATTGCCTAAAGAATTAGAGCTGCACCAGCCACGAATCCCAATCTCACCAATTAACATTAATTCCTGATCTTATGTAATATGTGAAGTATAGTTTTTAACTTGAAATAACTTGATTTCATGAAGATGGAGTCGTTAAGCAACGACTAATAATTAAATAGTGTTAAATTTAATTATCTCAGTTTTACGCCGTAGTCTTAAATATGGAAAGATTTAATAAATTTACATATTCATTTATTTCTTCTTCCATCAACTTTTTGTTCTTGAAGGCAAATTTTTCTGTGATATATGATTATATCCGAGGTAGTGTCATCATGCAGTGAGAAACCTGCAAACTCCACGATGGAGGGAAACAAGAGATTAAAGTAGTTTATTCCTAGACATTCAGCTTTAGAAAGTCTGGTTTTGAAACTGACTTGCTGGCTCAAATTTGGGTTCGATGCCTTCCAAAAATGCATTGAACTACAATAACCTATGTATTACAGGAGTCACATGCAGGAACTAGAAAACCCCCACCAGTTTAAGTTTCCAAAGTTATATTAGAGTGACTTCCTCATGCCAGCTAGTAACCAAAACAACTGTCATTAAGTTTACAATAAAAATTTTAAAGAGAACAACGTAGGGCTGAGTTGGTGTTAGATATTTAGTTCTGTTTTTGTACTTTAATTGGTCTTATATTTAAATTTTAATTATATTTTAAAGTCTTATATTTAACATGCTGAAATTTGTAGAAACCCTGGTTAAATAAGTAATAAATGAGATAATATTTTGCTCATTAGTTTTACAGGAGTAGTAGTTGCTGCTATAAACAAGGAAAAAGTGCTCAGAACATATGTTTTGCTAATTTATGCAAGTTATGGCTCAGATTACCTCAACCTTTTGTACAAAGATATTTTTTAAAGTGCTGAATAAATACAGTGAATGTTTCTCAGGACGTCTTCACTGTCAGGCTGTCTGTAAAACTTGGACTCGGTTTTAAAAGTGTCAGAAATAACCGTAGGTGATGCTGAGACCTTGTAGAGGAGACACTGTGGCTGCTCTCAGTCAACCTAACTATAGGAGAAGTTGCTGCAGCTCTGTCATTAGAACTGCTTCTCCTCTTACACATTACTGCCAAAGTGTGCACACCCAATGTTGCTCCTGTTCAGCTGTACTCACAGCAGATACAGGCAGTTACTACTTACTAAATGCAAACAACAAAGACTTACTGAAGAGAATAACAATGTTTTTATATCAAAATGAGAAACTTTCTTCTGTTTACTTTATTATCATTCATTCTACTATTAATTCTGGACTTATTTTGTGGTTCACTTGCCGCTTGTGATGTGTGTCGGCTCAAATAGTGAGAAACTGAAACTACTGCTTTGAGCTTGATTTTGCGTGTCTCTTTGGATCTTTAGAAAGATGCAGCAACTCACAACAGCACCAGTTCCCCAATGACAACATGCCTTTCTTCTCCCTACAGCAATGGTGTAAATGTAGAGGGAGCCACACACAAGCAGGTGGTGGACCTGATCCGGGCTGGCGAGAAGGAGCTGGTGCTGGCAGTTCTGTCCGTCCCACCGCAGGAAGCCGACTGCCTGGATCCTGGTGACGACGTGTCGGCCCTGTCCTGTTATGACTACTCTGACAAGCAGGCCGTCCCGATCTCCATTCCGAGCTACAAACACACTGAACTCAATAGTGAAAAGTTTGTGGTAGGTGCAGAGCCTCGCAAACAAATTAATGCCCCTCAGTCTCATCTGGCCTTCATGGATAAGTGGAAAATCTAAACATGCAGCTAAAGATTTAGGGAATCATTTACATTAAAATATAGTAATTAGTGAAAATGGCACAAAACCAGATCAAAATCCAGTTAATTTACCGCAAGACTTGAAAACTGATGTTTATTTATACTCTTGAATTAGTCAGATTACATTGGAAGTATTTTACAGGGAAGAACAAGCAAAACTATCCATCTCTATGTGCAACGCTGGGAGAGACAAATGGTGGTTATGCAAAGTATCGATAGGGGGAATACATACTCAGGCCACAATTTCTAGACTTTTATTAATGGTTTCTCTTTATCACATAAAATCCCCCAAAAAACACTGCCTGTCCTAAAAAGGTCACCATCTGGATTTGACCTTTGTACCTAGATTTTCTGGCTTTGATGGACTCAAACCCAGATATTTCATTTTGTCTTATAGGATTTAATTACTGGCCCAAACATAATGAAAAAAAATTTTGATCAGCTGATTATTTTGCCGTACATATAAATATATATATACTCTAATACTTTATTTTTTTAAACGTGCAACATTTTTGAATTTAGGTAATACAGTCAGTAGATATAAACCAATATCAACTCATAAACTTTACTAAAAAAAACAAAAAACAATCCCATACGAAAAATAAAATGCACATCACACCAAACTATTTAACATTTTATGTAGTTCTGGTGTTTTGAACCGTCGCCTGCAATTCTGAAACTCAGAACGCTGACCACAGCTGCACCGCTTCTCTCTTCTTCAGTGCTGCCCGTTCTTCAGAGAGACGTTCTGCTGGCAGGTCTGTGAGATCACGGTCATGCCGCTCCAAAAGTTAACGTGTTCGTTCCTGGCGCTGCTTGTGAGATCACGGTCATGCCGCTCCAAAAGTTAATGTGTTCGTTCCTGGCGCTGCTTGTGATTAAACTCATAATTTCACTCTTCCAAGCTGTGCAGTGTGTGCCCTGTACAGCAAAAGGTGAAAAAGTTAAAGGGTCATGTCTACCTTTGCAAGGAACTGCACACGTTCTAATGATGGATTAAAAGTAAATTGGTAACTAGAATAAAGGAATTACAGATAAAGAAATGAAATCAAACCTTAAAAATCATTATCAGTTCTCAATAGCTAAAGTTTTAAGAATTTATGTTTTAGAAAGCTAACATATCCTGTTTTTGGTTCCCTGTCCTTTCCAGGTATATAATGTGTACATGGCTGGTAGGCAGCTGTGCTCCAAGCGTTATCGGGAGTTTGTGATTTTACACCAAAACCTTAAGAGGGAATTTGCCAACTTTACGTTCCCCAAACTTCCTGGGAAGTGGCCTTTTTCACTCTCTGAGCAGCAGCTAGATGCACGGCGCCGAGGCCTGGAGGAATACCTCGAAAAAGGTGAAGGACAGCTCAAGTTCTGCAGTGTTTTCTGCATCCAGAAAAGTTTTATTCTCACCTCCACACAGCTGTAAAGCAGTTGGGAATTTAATGTCTTGTGGTTAGAAATTTTCTTTTATGTCAGGCAGAGTCACATATTTTTATAATGACTACTTACTTGGTTACTCATCTTCCATCTGCCAAAAGTCCTGCGGGGCAAATCTAACTTTTTTTTGTCCTCCTTAAACAAGCCTGAGAACATAGTGTGGGAAAGCTTAGCAGAGACACTGTGTACTGTATATCAAAGTGTGCTATTATGCTTTTACTTTCACACAGAACCTAACTCTTGATGTTTGTGTCCTTCTGCAGTCTGTTCAGTACGGGTAATTGGAGAAAGCGACATCATGCAGGAGTTCTTGTCTGAATCAGACGAGGTAAAAAGAATAAAGCAAGTTAAAACTTGGGTTCCAACAAATATTTGCTGCTCCTGTTTGTGACAGTCTCTGTCTCCTTGCAACCTAGAACTATAACGGTGTTTCAGACGTGGAGTTGAGAATAGCCATGCCAGATAATACTACCCTCACTGTTAGAGTTCGTAAAAACTCTACTACAGACCAGGTTTATCAGGTAAACACACACATGCGTTCATCCATGTGTTCTTGTTCCTTGTTACACTCCCTTTCCATCTGCTTTTCCCTTTCCAGGCCGTGGTCATGAAGCTTGGCATAGACAGTATAACTGCTAGCTACTTTGCTCTGTTTGAGGTCATCAACCATACCTTCGGTGAGTAAGGACTCAAACAGACTGCAGTTGCGCCTTTCTTTCCTGACAGTGGCATGTTGGCTTTTAATTAAAATGGCCATGGCAATTTTTCCACTTCTGCTTATTTTAAAGGAGAAAAACTCCCTCTTTAAACGGAGAGTCACTCTGGCTGGTTTCACTTCCACAACTGCTTTAAAATGAGTCAGATTTCACGGGGTTTCGGAATGGAAAAGTAATTGACTAAAATTGTACTAAACAGTAGACGCATATTCCTGCAGCTCTAAAACATGTACTCAGCATGGTTATGTGATGTCTATTTCTGCAAAGAAATCTGCAGTATTTCGTTTAATTTAATATGTAGTTCAGACTTGTTGCTGTCAGGCACACAGAATGCAATCTTTTTTTTATGTCAAATAGTGATTTATGTCCAATCCAGTTGATTTGTCTAGCACATTTCAGCAAAAAGGCAGTTAAAAGTACTTTGCACAATTAAAAACATGAAACTATGCATGCTTCAGTGCTTAATGAGGCATGCATTGAAAAAACGTTTTTCCGCTGCACCAAAATGTGATCAACCACCAGATGTTGCTACTAAAAAATCTACTCTTTGTAGATTTTTTAGTATACCTTCAGTTGAGGTCTTTGCCATTTACGTGGCACAAAACTCGAAACATAAGTGGTGAGTTTTCACAGATTGAAGGTGGCTGAAATCAGTGTAAAAGTTGACCACATATTGTGGAGTTTTAATACAACGGTAGAGTCAGAGCTCACTTATGGACTTTTACCTTGATTCTCAAATATTCAAGAGTCAAATTTTCCCAGGAAAACCTTGTTACAGTTTAGTGAATGAGAAAATAATTTAGCAGCTCCATTGCCCTTATGTTTTCTGCTCTCCCTTAGGAAATTGTTATTAGGAGGTATTGATTTAATCATTATTGCTGTCTCACTATTTTCATCCAAACATGTTTCTTTTTAAAAAGAGAACATGTCAGCAGCAGACGGTTTTTGCATGGTAATTTAAAACCCGACTCCTCTAGAAATGTCTGTAGTAATTCAATAGTGAACATTTAGTTATTCATTGTGTTTAATTAATCCTATTGTACTAGTACTTTAAAATTGAGGAGAACTTGAGTGATGGAGAATGCAAGATATTTGATTTTGAAGTTATTTATTAATAATAAAAGCTATTTTGTTTTGTTTAAATCTTTGAATAACTGGAGATATTTTCCTCAAAAACCATGACAAAGATGAGCAACTGCAATCTTAAATCAAGCAAAACACAAACAAAAAAAAACATTTCATATGTCAAATGCCAGCAAATACTCCCATGAGCTTCAAAAGCAGCTTCATTAAAAGAACAGATGATGCAACACAGTGGTAAACATACCCTTGTTCCTATTTCACATCTGTCACCACCACCACCAGCAGTATCCACTCTTGATTTGCTGTGTTCCAACAGTTCTAATCAAAATCAGGTTTTGTTGCATTGTAGTAACAGGCTTTGTTTCTCCCTCTTTCTGTCATCGGACCTTATTCCTCAGTGCGTAAACTGGCCCCCAACGAGTTCCCCCACAAACTTTATGTACAGAACTATACCTCAGCCATCCCAGGAACCTGCCTCACTCTGCGAAAGTGGCTCTTCACCACAGAAGAAGAGATCTTGCTCAGTGACAACCAACTTGCTGTCAGCTACTTCTTTCACCAGGTAGGTACATATTTGCATAACGTGTATTTTTTTTCTGGGGGTTTTTGTTAAATATTACCATGCGTGTGACCCTTTTGCAGGCAGCTGATGATGTGAAGAAAGGCTTCATTAAAGTTGAGCAGAAGTCTTATCAGCTCCAAAAACTGGCAGAGCAGAAGAAGATGTCCATGGTTAGTACCGCACAAAACATCTCAATATAATTACTGATCACAGTTCAATGTTGAGTCTCTCTACATTGAGAGATTTGGATTATGTAGGTAGCTTGTTTATTATCTGATAAAGTAGAAACTGTAAAAATGCTGCATAACGCTCACCATCAGCTCCCCTTGCACCATATTACCCATGTTCATTAGTTCTGAAGTACTTTTAAACACTCTAGATACTCCTGGTAGTATTTAGCATGTAAAACAAAGTCTCTACATACAGTAATTTTCTTAAAACATTCATGAGGACATTTCCTGTCACCTTCACATAGTGTCAGGAAAAGCAGTATACTTTTTTTAAACAAAAATGGTTGAATGTGAACATGTGTGAGAACTAAAAAAGATGGAAGCACATTTAAAAACACGTGCTGTACAATAAATTATGAAAGACAAAATATATGTAAAGGTTAACAAGATGTAACAACTCTACAAGATTTAAGTAGCTTGAAAAAATACAATAAAAATAGACATTTTCTTCTCTCCTGCTGAATTAAAAGCCAATAAATACGGATATGTTATAAAATGAGATTTAAAAACAGCAAGAGTTGAAATCTCTCCAATATGGAGAGGTAGTTTGTGCCATAGTTGCAAAAGCTCTTATCACTGATTTATATTTGTCTGCAGCTTTAGAAAAATGAAGGAGCATGACAATTAGTTCTAAGTGATCAGGAGAAGGTAACAGCACCTTTCACTACCACATTTTTTATGTATTTATTTGTTATCAATTTTGTCTGGATCAGTCCTGTGTTCAGGTTCAATGACTTTTTGCTGAAGAACTGTCAGGTCATCAATCTTCCTTATGATTGTGTAGACCACAACACTTTTTATGAAATGTCTCTTTTTATTTATCTTGTGTAATATTCAAATTCTTTAGGGAAACTGAATTTTGGGCTTTCACTAATTGTAAGCCATAATCATCAACGCTTATAAAAATGACCACCTGAAATGTATAATTCTGTGTCAATAATAAAATGTATTTCAGTTTTTGAAATTTGTGACTGACAAAAAAGAAAACCACTTCATGATATGAATTGATTTTTGATGCAACCATCAAAAGACGGATCACTATTTCAACATTCCTCAAAGCTTATAAAAAAGGCTCACTATTACTTCTTTGCTACTGAACTAATCTGTTTCCCAAAATTAGAATAAGAAGAAACAGAAAATATAACCAATCAGACAGGTACTGAAGAAGACGAGATTTACAAAGGGCTACAGAAAATCTGCGGTCAGAAAAATTAGACCTACACCATTCCAGTACAGTGCCTCTAATGCACAGTGTGTTTATGGGGATACTGTGGTCATCTGTACCAAATGTAGCTGTGATGTCAAAAAGTGACTAATGAAAATGCTGTGCTGTGAACGACATTAAAACCATGTTCACCTAATAAAGGTTGCAGGAGCTCAAACTGCACCCATCACTGCCATTATTATTCATTCAGTATTATTCATACTTTTCTTTCATTCTCTTCTTACTCTATGTTGTATTTTGCTCCCTGAACATTTTCAGAAGGAGGCGGTATTAACAACACGGCTTAACTAGGTTCATTCTGCCTCTTGTACTCTGGAGACGGGTAGTCTGGGACTTTCTCATTCACATCTCTAGAAGTGAGAGCTCATTTCTGCTGAAAATATCCTCCTGTGACGGACATGTGTGAAGAGCAACTTTAAAAACCTCAGGCTACCCTATCTATTTGCACTTTCGGCAAAACATCCCTGGTGTTATTGTGTTAAAAATGTCTTGAACGAGTTCCAGACAAAATTGCCCCAGTAATAATATGTGTTGACTTACTGTAACTGGGAGCTTAAAGTAAAGGCAGTAATTTAAGGAATTTAAAAAGTTCTTCAGCTGTATGTTTGTTCATGGCCCAGTGCTTTTAGAGACTTAGCAGGTATGAGTCTGATCTGAGGCTGAGACACAGCAGTGAGCCCAAAGTTGGAAGAGGAGAATTAACTTCAACCACTTTCACACAGAAACTGGCATCTCCCTGCAGGATTTTGCTGAGGTGTGAACTCTCTGATTTGTGCTTGAGAATGTAACTGTTGTGAAACAACGAGAAAATGTTTTACTTCTCAGTTTCGCTTCATTGTTCTCCTGATTGCCGTTCTCTGTCACGCTCTGCAGAGGTGAAACTGCATCAGAAGACTTCTGCTGCAAATCTATGGGCCTTCAGTAGTTCTGTTTTGTGATTGGGCAAGACTGGGTAGAGTGGAGTTTAAATCTCTTCTATTTCTGCTAGTGTATCTGCAGGAAAAATATGGTTATTGTCATCCCATCTAAAAGTTTAAGCAGATTAAAAACGTTGTGTCTCCACTGAAATTTAAAAATAAAAATCACTTGCAGGCATTTGTACTTAACGAGGTCTGTAAATGTTATCCATCTCACTACTTCTGTTTGCTGTGTATTTCTTCTCAGTACTTGAGTTTGTTACGGAGCTGTGAGGGCTACAATGAGATCGTATTCCCTCATTGTTCCTGTGACTCCCGACGTAAAGGCCATGTGATCACAGCCATCAGTATACATAACTTTAAGCTACACGCCTGTACAGAAGAAGGTACTCTGGAGGTAAGTGCAGCTGCTTCTTAGTTCACGTTCCGTTATTTCTGTGTATTTAATTCCCGTGTGTTGAAGGCGAGCAAAATAAAGACTCTTTGTCGCTACAGAGCCAGGTGATTGCTTTCGAATGGGGGGAGATGCAGAGATGGGACACAGACGAAGAGGGCATGGCTTTCTGTTTTGAATATGCACGGGGAGAGAAGAAGCCGCGCTGGGTGAAGATTTTTACTCCTTATGTAAGTTTTGGAAAGCTTGTTTTTTAAATGTCCTTGTTGCTGAGATACCTTTTTTAAATGATTAAGGCTGGACAGAGTTGACAGATTGAGCTAAGTACATGGAAATCTTGGAAGAAAATCCGATGGAAGACTCAGAGCTTCACCGTCCTGCAGAACAATGACCCTAAACATAAAGCCCCAAACCACAGTTTATGTTTTAAATTAATATTCATGTGTTGGAATGGCCCAGTCAAAGTTCAAACCAATATACAATTAAGACTGCAGCAAGGCTTACTAGTTGCTTTTCATAGACATTACATCTGATCAGATGTAACTTGCACTATTTGGCAAAGAGGAATTGTCCCAAGTTTCAGTTTGTAAGTGTTAAAAACAAACAGACATACTGCAAAAGACTTTCAACAATAATTGCAATGAAATGTGGTTTCATAACTGAATGCAAATCTGTACTACACTCTTTGAAAAGTTTGAAAACCAAATGTCTTTCTACCGTGCAATCAGGTAACATTTTGAGTTGATCTATGTAATAAAATTCCAATGAGATAAGTAATTGTTTGTTTAAATGTGACAAAAACTTTTGAAGCCTCCTTCACATGAATCTGTTTCTCTCTCCATGGATGTTCAGTTTAACTACATGCATGAGTGCTTCGAGAGAGTCTTCTGTGAGCTGAAGTGGAGGAAAGAGGTAACCACAGTCCACTTGTAACTACCTCGGTTACAGACTTTGCTCTAGTGTCCTTTTATTCATATCTCGCCCATGTGCTTCCAGGTGGAAGAGGAGGCCACAGACAAGGACAACAAGAACTGCAGTAAAGATGGTATGTGTGGAAAGGTAAGGCTTTGAATCAACAAGCATCTTTGTATCGTACAAGCTGGCAAGACTCGGCCCTGACCCACGTTTGTGTTGCAGAATATTTTCCAACTGTTGAGGCACAGAAGAGATGGGGGCACGTAGGGGGAGAACATTGTCACCGACTCAGCTGAGTGTTTACCCTGACCCAGTCTCACTCAGCCAAGAACTTACATGGTCATCATTTACACTCCATTAACTACAACACAGGACGCTGCCCCCCACATGTTAACCAACAACCATCTGCTGAAAAACATGAAAACACAAGCATTAAAAAAAAAAAGAAACTACATGACTCATGAGCCAGAACTTTATGAACATGTGTTAAACTAAAGTTTTGGCAGACCTAAAGTGAAGAATTCATGCAAGGTGTTCTTCCTGGTCAGAAGTGGATTGTAAGCAGGATGATTTAAACTTTTTTTTTGTTGTTTTTTGGAGCTGAAGAAAAACTATTGAAGTGAATAATCGGTGCAAAAACAAGGACAACTGAAAGCATTCAGAGAAAGGAGCAAAGACAAGAAAAATTTGCTATTCTTATCCGTTGTGGGGGCATGATATCCACATCTGGTGGAGAAGAGTCAAAGATCCTGGGATGTAACTTACAGTTAAATCGGGTTACATGTTGACAATTTTCACAAATTTTGCTCTGAATTTGCCTCTAGAAAGAATCAAAAAGCCTGAATGTAGCAGGTAAAACAAATGCATTTGTTAGTTTTATTTTTGGGGATGCACATGGAGCTGGAACTTGGATTTACACTAATGTTGCACTTTATCAAACTGTATTCATAAAGCTTCAAGATGTGCAGATTGAAACCTCAGACATTACACATGGTTCAATACTGGAATAAGCTTAGGCTGAATGTGACATTTTGACTGACTGAATTATAAACTGATTCCCCAACTGGTGTTAAAGCCATGACTTAAACCTTAGTGTGCAGGTTCTTCTCAATAAAGTAGAATATCTTGAAATAGTTATTTCATGAAAGTATTTCAATTAAAAAAATAATTTCTGTTAATTCTAATGACTGTGGCTTGAAGACTCTAAATTCTGTTTTTCAGAATGTTTTTGTACCAGACATTTCAAATCACGGCCTGCAGAGTCATAGATGACGTTGGCTGTTCTGAGTGTTGAATTTAATGCTTTTAAGTGCGAGCATATAGGATCATTGAGTGGAAGGAAGACATTATCTTGACATGTGTGTTAGCTTGTGAAGCAGCAGATGAAGTCAGTTTGTTTTTTTCTGTTGCTTGTGCGCCTGTTTCACTCCGCACAATATTCCTAATATGCTTGGATATGCACTGTGAACTGCACCTTCTTCAGAAATATCAGTGTAACACATAAAATAAAATTTCTTTGTTTAAAAACTCCCTGTTTATTTGTCTTATAGCGTAATAAAATGTTTTGAGAAACAGAATTTTAGGTTTTTTAGTAGTTCTAAGCCATAATCATCAAAATTAACTAAAATAAATGCTTGAAAGATATAACTCTGCATGTAATGAGTGAATTACTGAAATACATGTTACGTCCTGATGAGACTCTGTTTTATTTAGATGACCCTGTACCTACAGTATTAGGAGAACCATCCATGCCAATATGTTTTAGGGGTATGGTACTGTAGAAAATTATATTCAGGGTGCATTACCTAGAACAAGCAGCAGGGGTCCTTCTGCTCGTTCCTGCCCTCTCTTCACAGTGATTACGTTGTCTCTGGTCGCTCCCACAGGATTTATATTAGGCTTGAAATTCAAGCGGCTTTTCCACACCGCAGTGTTGATCTCTGTGGACGGCACTTTGCCGAATAGGTCAGCCACCCATTCACAGCAGAATTCAGGCTTAGTTATGCGACAGTCTCTTATCAGAAGGAAATGTTTTCATCTTTATACAAGAAGGCAAATAGGCTCCATCAATTAAGGCTTTCTTGCAACTGATCTTATTGCTGAAGTCTAATAATGGAAATATGAAGTTTAATGTCAAGTAAAAGCTAATAACGTGATCCTGCAGTACAGATATCAACTTGAAAACTAAACTGGAATGTAATTTCTTTTTTGTTTAACTCTGTAAGAAACTGATAGTATTTGCTCGTTATTAAGTTTTGTCTCCCCAGTCTAATGTCGGCCTGTTTATGTTGTATTTTAATCTAATCTTATTGACTTTAATTGCAACTAAAAATCCTTCTGACATGTTCATCTTATTTGAAAAGCGTCCAGTCATTTGACACTAGTTTTGTGCAAGTCTTTCATCATCACTTATTTCTTTACATTGTACTTTCAATGAGTCAGATTTTGTTTAAGTCTTTTAGAGATATTGTAATTCTTCGGTGCTCCCTAAGAGATTTTCTTTGAATGTTGGCTGCTTTTTGTAAGTTTTCAGTCTTGTGTCAGATATTTATTAGTTGGTTAAGCAACTTAATTTCCACCTCAGAATAATTCAGATAAAACGCCTACTGATTTCACAATGTGTAAAGTATTGTCCCTCCTTCTGTGATTGAATTAATTGAATACCAAAGATAAGAGATTGAAACATATACAGGGTTCCAAAGCACTCTCAAAATCTGTGGAATGTAATTTTTGTAGTTTACTCCATAGAAAAAGAAATACAAGTATAGCAAATATTTATATTACCAGACTCAATACCTTTTAGCAGAATATCAGATTTTTCCAAAATAAGTATGTGGAACCAGAAATCTTCACACTGATTGTCTCTGTCTTTTACCTCTACCTTAGACAGCTGGAATTATGTAAACATTTTAAATTAAGATGCATCGAACGGAGCATGTAACATGTATCTTATGGGTTTCAGTGTGATTGCTCAGGTGACTGTTAAAAGGTAAACAATCTAAGCGTTTTTTGAATTAAGCGCATCATATCCAGCCGCTACCAGGTTACTCTTTAAGTGTGAAAATGATCACCAAATGAAAAAGTTACCGAATTAGCTACATGTTTCATATGTTGAGAAATGTTTAGATTTTACAGGCTGCACGAAAAGTGTAAGAGTTTAAACAGATAACAGGAAGGCTGAAAGTAGTATAATGAAGATACTCTGCTTTGATGTCTACCTCTGTCTTAAATGTTACACATTGGATTTGGAAATGCTTGCTGTCTTTTGGAAACTTCCCAGATCAACATTTTGTAAGGAATAAACAGGGAGACTTCTGCTTTAGTAATGCTACACATGCTAACTGCTGATATGAGATGCTTAAAACAATAGAAATTATCAATTCCATAGTAATTTTGTCCATGTTTTAAAAATATAAACCCTGAGTTATACTGACTGCTCTAACCCCAACTCTTTGCTTCTTTTGTAAATACTTAATAACAATTCATGGCAGGAATACTAAAGAGGCATTTTGTACACTGTTCTTAAATGTTATTACAAGTGCTTAATCATCCAGAATGTCTGCAACTCAAATCTTTACAAAAGCTGGTGATCAACCAAAATATTCTGATCAATGCATCTCTAATCATAGTCCTAGTAAACATAGATGTTTCATGAACAGATGCTACCTTAGTGATTGACCAGGTAATAAAAAGTGAGCTATGGATTTTTTTTTCATAGATTTGTTTGGAAAACACCTTTATTGACAGTATTTGTCTTTTTTTTATTCACTAAATGATTGACCGACGTAGGATGCATCTTTCGTGTTCTGTGTAACATCTTTTGATATCTTTTTCCGTGCTATTTAAACAAAAAAAAAAAACAACATTATTTTGTAACGTTCTAGTACATGTTTGTCTTTTCTCGAGCCTTGTTTTTCCAAGACTTTTGTTTGTCCTACTTATTTCCTTTTTGCACAATGATTGGGTACAAGAGCTAAACTCTAAATGACAAAAAGTAGCCAAAATCCAAAGAAAAACATTGAATGACCTTCAGAAAGTCTGGAAAATTATTGATTAAAAATACTTTAGAGGACTACAAGAAACCCTGACTGATCGAACTGAACTGAAAAGATGATTAATTGATTTAATTTTTGCATAGCACTGAAGAAAGATGAATCAGTTGACCCGAGATTGGGATCAGATCTACTCTGATCAGTGATTGGGAGGTTAAATACTGAAAATATGAGTCCCACCATTAGGAGTTTATGAACATCCAACAGCTTAGACCTTTTTGCTGCGATAAATGAATAGGGATAATTTTGTCTTGTTATTCCCTCATGTTCTGTTGGATTCAAAACTACTACCTCTACCACATAACCTGCAGCACATATTATTTTCTATTTTATGTGCTATAGCCTTTAAAATAATAATTAAAAAATCAAAAATGGTGGGTCAAATTTATAGTGACCAATAAAAGCCTGATCAATGCATTTTTGTTGCTGTATAGGATTAAATCAGTCATCAAGATGATCATATTAATAATACAGAGGTCACTGATCACCAATCGGGGTCAAATTTGTATTGCCACTTCCGCTCTGTCATTCATTATCATGTTGTTGAAACTAATTCTCAATCCACTAAATAAGGTTAAATGCTAATAAACAGTTGATGATCTGCCCAAACTCGACTCCATCAGCGAATCAGGACATAAGAATTGTTTTGGTTATCTACAAGCATTTGTACAATTCACATCAGTGGCTTTTTTTAAGTTTGTTTGTTATAGTGATAGCGCTGTTCACAAAAGCCATTCTAGGTGATTAATGAGTTTAAGCAGACCTCTGTGGGTTCGTACAGGGGCTTTAATTTAGAGTGCGCCTCCTCCAATTGAAAGATTGAATGTGCAGCCCTGAAGGCCGAAAACATTTCGTTGGCTTCTTGTCTGTTCACTGAACCAAGTCTGACATAGCCAATTGTCTGACACCTTCAAGTGTGCACTCTCTACATCCTTGTTCTGTATACAAAACAATGTTACTTTATTTATTTTGCTACGGCAGTGTTAAATTGAGATAATTAGGTATGGAGATCAACCTGCAAAACTTTTGACATGTTGAAATGTAAAGTTTAAAAAGAGGCGTCAGTTATTGAAATAAATTGTAACATATTATTTTAAATAAACTGATTTACTGATGCAACTGTTGTTCTTTTTTTTTTTTTCTTTTTTTTTTCTTTTGCGCTGAAGCTCAAGAGAAAACCAGTAGGTTGGAGCCAGGAGAAAAGTACTGCCAAAATCCCAAAGTTATGCACAGTTTTTGCCTGGCGTGCAGAGTTAGTTGATTTTATGCAGATTCTCTGCTCTACTTTGTGTGCCCACATCTGTTTTCTCTTTTCCTTTCATCACATTGCCCCTCCTTAATTTCTCCCAATCCGGCCGACTTTTAATGAGATCTGGGAGACAATTACCCAACAGGCTGCAAAATGGTTGTTCCACATCGATCTGCATCAAGTGTCTGCACCCGGTAATTAATAGCTATTGACTGTTGTTGGTGCGGGATATTATCCCTGAAGATTTGAATATTGATCAGCAAACATTTCAAATACGTGGGTCCTGTACTGTGAGGTGTCATGTAAGTGATTTGAGTTCGCTGCCAACTTGGATTTCTAAAATTTTACTGCTTTCCATGATGAATAAAACTGTTTATATAAGATTTAATAGCTCTAGACTTTGAGAATTGTGTCCAGGGGCCATAATCCTTACCGTGCTGCGAGGACATCCTTCTTTTGACTATGATAGCCTGCGTGTTTACTGTAGTGGCAAACTTGATAATTGAATGTGTCTTGCTCTAATAGATGGAAGGAAAAACCAAACTGACAAGTGGCTAAACTACAAAACTGATTCATTATTACTGTAGTGCCTCATTTTATTATTGGTTGTTGGAGTATCCAGCATTGCTTAAATTCAATTCCGTTTTAATTCTGTGTATTTACATAGTGCTACTTCCAAACAAGTGGAGCCTGAGAAGACCCTAACCAAAACAGTCTGTTCTAACCAAGCAAGAGAAGTTCCCATCAATTATTCAAGACCTAACAGGAGGTGACATATGCAGTTCTTCACCAAAGGTCTGGGTACCAACATTTCTGGCTGAGATCATTAGCATTGTAACTCCTTAATTAGGATTTTGACAAAGACGGAAACTTGAACCTAGAGAAGAACTCTATCCTCATCTGTACGAAAATAATGACAAGTCCCTTTGATAACACTATCCAAGAATAGGACTCAGCGAAACAAAAAGACAGCGAACCAGGATCTAGGGAAATAACAAGGAGTGTTAAATGGGATGAAGTTAAACAGAAAAGCACAGAGCCAGGAGTCTTTTACATAGAAAGAAAAACCAAGTAGACAAAGTTAGTGGCAGCAATAGCTGTACCTAAAGTAGGGCTGGACAATATGGCTGAAAAACATATAACGATGTAAGTGTTTCAAACCAGACTATTGATAATGATCTATTGATAATTATTAATTTGTATTTTGTTTTAAATATCCAGAATGCTGCCAAACTGGTTGCGTGACCTTTCCTGTTTCATTTACAGTTTCACTCCACACCATTGCTGTTTATTTTTAAGCAGTTTGGAGGCATGGTGCGAAACATGAAACTACTGCTGCACAAGTTACTCAACAGGTTGTTGGTAGGCTAGTGATCTAGTTGATGCCGCCAACATTCATTAGCTCGTTATGAGAGGTTGATCAGCTAAAACCTATTATGGGTTATCTATTGATATCGAACACACGATACCCGATTTATAGTGTTACCAATTTATTGTCCAAACCTAAAGTTATATCTAGGAAACACAAAGACTGAGCAAAAGGTGCTTTCTTTAAGAAATGGTTCAGTCGAGAATAAAGACACAGCTAAACAGACACACAGTGGGTCAAAATGATTTTGTATGGAAAGAAGAAAACAAGGTGTTTTTAAATGTTGTGCAGTTTGCACCTTGGACCATTTGTTGTATATTTTTAAATTCTCTCCATGTGTTTATTTTCTCCTCATGGACAGCAGCAGCACCAGAACTGACAGGGCTGTACAGCAGCAACAGCAGTGTGTTAACAGGTTGTGTGCATGAAATCTGGAGTCGGCTTCAGGAGTTTTAGTGATTACCGCATTGAGCCTGCAGCGGGGCCCCACACTCTAACACCATCTCTGGGATTTAGTTTCTGCTTTTTATTTGTGCAAATGAGTGGGACATCTACAGCCACAGATCGCAGTGGGCCACTGACACCAAAGACAGATGTTCTGCATCCCGCCCTCCTGCTTGTTGGACTGTGTTGCACGACTCGGCTCACTTCTCCTCTGAACAAAGAGCTCCGCATGAGCTGTCGACACAGAGCAGGTGGATGACTGAGTCTGTGGAGGAGGAGAGCCTCTGAAAATTTATTACCTCTGCTGTGGTGCAATTCTCAGCAGCCGCACTTGTCGTATGCAGACAAAAGGAGTTCAGTAGGCCACTGACTTCCCCCAGGGTATCTCTTACATAGCATGCTTGAAATGAAGAAGTTTAAAGTCAAATTAATAGCATCAAAGTCAAAAGTATGATTATTTCTCTGCCAAGATGTCAATTAGCCAAATTCTATTATCATAAAGTGTTTGCATCATTTCATGGTCAATCATTTTAAAACTGGAATTTTTGCCAATGTCCTTTGCATAAATCTTGTTAAAGACAGCCTCTATCAGTTCTGAATATATGTCCAGTCACCCTTAAATGCTGGTCTAAGCGCAGTTTAGCAGCTGCAGCATCTACAAGGAGACAGGGGAGGAGGGAAGGCGGAGTCTCTCCTTTTCCTTTCAACCTCTCCACTTCTCTCTCTCTCTCATTAATGACCAATCAGTTAAAAACTTTATTGGTCCCAACCTGCTCCCTCAGCACATTTTTTTGCTCCCTCGTCTCTTTCTATCAACCAACCCATGAAGACACCTCGTTCCCTCCTTTCATTCTGCATCATCTCCGTCCATCTCTGCAAAGCTCTCTCTTCCTTCTGCCTTTCCTTTATCGCTGCGCTTCATTTCCTCTATCCTTCCTTTCCTCCCAGGCTCACTACCGCTCGCTCTCCCTCACTACCGTTGTCCCAATTCTGCATCCTCTTTCAAAATTTTGCTCATAGGGAAGCCAAGTTAGAAAATGAAACTGAGGAGACAGTACTTTGAAATACTCACATTTAAGTCTGTATTTGAATACTTCTGTACCATGTTTAAGCATTTACCAAAGTAATAATCTTTTCCAAACTTTTTCACAGTTTATCACCTTAAAACTGCAAACTCCAATGCATTTCATAGCAATCTTCTGTGTTAGACCAGCACCAAGAGGTGCTTAAGTGTGAATTGGAAGAAATGTCTACCAGCGTTTTAAATACACACATGTCCCTGTGAAAAAACTGCTAAAGCTGTCAAATGGAATGGACAGCTTAAATTTATTTGTGGCCAAACTTTTCTCTGAGACATTCCACCACTTAAATATGCTCTACAGGTACATCTCAAAAATATAAATACCAAAAAAAAGTTTAAAAAGAGATTTCTCCCATTTCAGAAAATGAAATTCACATAATGTATGAATAGAATATTTATAGAATATTCTATTTCTATTAATAAAATATTATATTCTATGAATATTCAACCATTGAGTGAAATATTTCAAATCTTTATATTACATTTGGGTCAGAAAATTACCACCCACCATGACACCAAGAGTCTAGAGGAAGAGTGATTTCAAATGATAGTCTAAGCTAATGATTATTAGTATTTATCAAATAAAATAAATAAACTTGACTTGACAGTGCCACGCTCATTTATACCACTGATAATATATAATAGTTGCAATTGAAGCCATGGCTTTGTTTGTTATACTCTTCCTGTTAACTTTATTATGTTGATAGGAAAGTTCAGCAGGTCATCTATCACTTCCTGTTTCCTTAAGGTGTATGATGCCACAAATGTTAGCCTTTACTACTCTTCAAGATGAAAAAGACAAGCGAACAATTGAAATAAGTAGGCCACAGACATGTTGATCTTCAGGAAACTGACCCATAACCACAGATCCACAACTATCAAATCTAAAAACAACCTAAACTGTGAAAAATAAGACTGGGAGACAACCAAACTTTGACACACTTTGTGGAATAAAAGTCTTCTGACATCACTGCAGCAAAGATTTGCTTCTCCACGTCTTCATGACACTATTTTACTTTAAGGCTTTTGCGCACATCTTTTCCCAGCATGTCAGTAGTAGTGTCAGGCGCTGAATCACATTAATGAATAGAATAAACAACACCTTCCATAGCACTATACTGAACATTTTAGAGGAAGTATCTGTTTGCTTTATGCTCCACAGAAATTAAACTCCTGCACCAAAACCAACTAAGGTGATGCAAAAATGTGTTCTAGTCTCATCTCCTCTGCCCTTTACATTCACATAAATAACTTCAGGGATTTATACAATCTGATATGCATCCTGAAATTTTTTTTACAGCACATGGAGCCAAACTCAGAGTTCCTGGGCATCTTGCCTGGATGATATTTCAGTACATACAGAGCTGTGGCTGGACTGCATTTGGTAAATGTTGCCCATTTGTTAGAAGTACTGCTTTTATCATTCACAAACTGAAAGCAACAAGACAAACTTAAATTGGTCACATTCCCCCTTCTTTTAGATCACTTTTTAAGTTAAGAAAGCACCAAAACACGTCCCAACAATAAATCAATATGGTAATTTTATGCACTTTTATTTGCTGTTTTGATCAAACTTTATATGTTTTTAAAGCTTTTTAACATATAAACTCCACTGTAAAGTTTTTTTTTAAATAATTGCATTAAGGCCAGATCTAGGTTTTAATTCTTAATGTGTTATGTATTAATTCAAATATGAACTTTGATTTAATAATTTAATTAGCACTACAGACCCCATTAGACTAGAGGACCTGCTTTCAACAGATTATAATTGCACACCCAGAGTGCTGAGAGTAGTCTCATTTTTCCCTTCTTTGTATAGAAAAAATGTAGACGATGCTTATACTTTGTGGTATTAGAAGGACAGCTTATGAAAAGATGTTTGCCCATGTCTGCTTATACCCTCATATTTATGTAAAAGGTTGTGAAAAATAGTGCAAGAGAGCATTTTTCTAGTAGCCATCATCACAATCCTCTCTTGGCATACAGACACCAAACTTTTGACCAAGATTCAAATGCTGTAATAGCTTCACTGGCCATTTATGGATGCACCCGTGGGTCAGTCATTCAAATTGCTATGTGAAAACACCCACTGCACACGTCAGTGTTTTTCATAATAGATATGTTCTCGCCATATGTCATTAACAACTGACGTTACCCACACCTGCAAATAGATAAAAACAAAAACTGCCATAAATTAGATAGTATAAAAAAATAGAGTGAAACAGGGTGTTGGTGTTAAAAACATGAAGAAAATGAACAGCAAAACACCGCAGACTGCCAAGAAACAAGCTGAAATATGTCAGTATTTAGAAAGCAGCCCTGCTTCTATCGAAGCTACCTAATCATAACTTTTGTATTTTTAATTGAATGTTTCATAGGTCATCATCACCCAGTTATTACACAAAAGTCATGCTTTGTTGAGAGAAAAGCTCTCTCTTAGCCCCTTCACCTTAGTTGCAGAGCAAACAAATAGCAATCAAAACATACGTCTGAACATCCAAATGTTCCAGTGAGCAGAGCAACCATAATCTGAAAGTGGAAACAATATAATTTAATCAGAGTCAAAAATAATTATCAGCAGAGCTGTCCAACAATCAAAAATCAGTCACAGAGAACTTCAGGGAGATAAGTAAATCACCTAACTGTATAGCGCTGTATGTCCACTCAGTGCAAGACTCCACTGTTGAAGAAAAAGCATTCTGAAGCATTTTTGTTTGCTGTAGAATATTTGGATAAGTCATTGAAATACTGGAAAATTATACTCTGTCAGATTAAATCTGATATACCTAATTTGGGGGAGGAGTGGCATTCCACATTAGCCCCCCAAAACACCATAGCGACACTAAAGTTGGTAGGTGATATAATCATGGTGTGGGACTGTTTTTCAGCCTATGCTAATAAGGATAAAAAGTGCAATTGTACATGGACATTATTAATAAGAAAGTCAGATAATATTAAATAGGGACAGATACTTTACCAGTCAGGTAATCCCAAACACACAACCAACAAAACCATCAATTGGCCTCAGAGAAAGAAACTAAAACTGAAAGAATGAGCCAATCAATCACTTGAATTAAACTCAATTGAAAATTGGAGGCCATCGAAGAGGTCCCCATAAGCTCCAAGTTATGAAGAACATTTATATGGAAAAAACTGCTCAAAAACACACCTGCACAATTTAGGCAGCTAGTTTCTACTGACAAGAAACATCAAGACACTTTCATTACTAAAATATGTTCCTAGAAAATATTAAATATATTCCAACAAGCATCAACATGCTTTTTTTCACCAATGGAGTTGTGTACAGTGAGCATGTATAGATACCACTGCAGTTGAGAGCTTTACCTGTTATTTTCATAGAAAAGCTACACCTACATGACTCCAAGTGTTTCTATGCTTCTCTGTATGTGGTCTGTGACTCTAGGACAGCGCTATAACAGAGTGGCAAAATATGGATGAGTTCAACACCTATTTTTGAAACATTATCTTAAGAGTCATTAAGGCAGTGGATATATGTTTATTTCTTCATTATCCCAGATGCAAGGAAACATTCCTCAATCTCTACAGTTTGACACAGGTTATCCAGGTTTACACCCTGATGGATCAAAGATTTGCTGTTCATTAGCACATGTAGCACCGGCTTTAACTGATGGGTGGCTGATTGCCATGTTCAGCTAGTTAGCTTAATGAGTAAGAGCTGACGGCTGCTGTTGGCAGGCCCCGACATAGAGATTAAACCAAAACCTTCAGAAAGTGCAAAGCCCAGTGGAAGCAGGCAAACCAACTGCATAATTTCAAAATGTCACAATTTTATAGTTGAAATGAAGACACACAAGAATAAATGTAACCCTGTACTGCTCTCAACTGGGCATCATCTTACAAATGCTAGTCTTTATACAAGTTTAATTCAAGTCAGATTTGATTATTTTCACATATGCTACATAATGAGTTCTATATACAGTATGTACCATAAGAAAATTAACTCTAAAGTTTCTGAGTCACTGAGAATAGTCCTTTCCCGCTTTTAAAATCAAAATTGTGCTTCCATCAGCGTCTCATTGCACCACCCTCTTTCTCCGACTTGCTTCTTTATCTCTCAGAGGAAGTCTTTTGATAAAGCTATCCCAAAGTTAGGAGCAGCCATGAGGATAGCAATTGTGCAGATGATGTTGAAAACACTGAATCCGACCAGGCACAGGCGGTCGATGACGGCAGCAGCGAACTGCCACTGCTCTGCTAAACTCAGCTGACGGTCCTGCTCGCGAACGCGTTCCACTAAGAACTGCACCTCCGTTAGAAGAGCCTGTAGCTGGTTGTCCACAGCAACAGATCGAATCATCCCACTGTGGCTCTGTAGGGCAGCTGATCTCCCACCCCCAGGATCTAAGCCACAGGGTCCAGTGGCTGCGCCTGTATGCTCAGGGTCTGGAGATACTAGAGTTTCCAGTGGGGGGTTCACAAACTTTGAAGACTGGAGGTGCTGATGTATTGGTATATCTCCAATCGTTCCCACCGCACCTCCTCCTACTGCTGCCCCTTCATCTCCTTCTCCTCCTCCACCGGATCCTCTGTTGGCCCGCCCATGGCTGGTAGTTCGGCACCTCTGAACAGGTTCTAGTTCTGCTGTGGTCTGGAAGGTCTGAAAGCCCATGTAAGGCAAATGACCATTGGGCTGAGGTGGTGGATTGGAGCTTGCATTAGGCTGGATATTAACCTGGGGGCGTTGAGGAAGTTGGTGGGACAGAGGGTGGCTGAGCTGTGCCAAGCTTGCCTGCAGGGCACCGAGACTTTGTGGCAGGATAGAAGAAGCTGGGATAGGGATGGGGATCGTGGTGGTGGTGGTGGTCGTCGGAGAGGATAGAGTCTTGCTGTGAGAGTCTGCTTGGCTGCTGGATAGAGTGGGTTCTGCTCCCTCTCCTGGTCGCTTCATGCGCAGAAACCAAGGAACCCACTGCAGCAGAACCAAGTGTACCTGAAGGTCAATGACACCACAACACAGTCACAATACATATGTGATTGACAAGTACAATCACAAATTTAAGCAACTGCAATTGGCTTAAATTTGCATTATCTCTAGTTTGGTGGTTCCTGCATAAATGAGACACTCCTTTAGTCCCAAAACTAATTAAGATGCAAAAATTGGATGAGGGGAAAATTGTAGTACAGTCCTGCAAAAAATGTCCTATTTTCCACTGCAAGCAAGAGATACCTACTCAGCACACAGTAATGCTATTTCCCATCATAGTGTGTTATGTATAAAAGCAAAAGAAAACTTCTTCATGGCACAACTAACAAATAAATAACATATTTCCTTTTTCTGGACCTGTTTCTAATGTTGCCTTATGTCATTAGAAAGGGATTCATATAAAAACTGCCTTTGTCTCTTGTTGAATAAGAAACATTTTGTATTTTTATATTTGTCCATTGCAAATTACAAAACAGAAAGAAACCGTGTAAATAAAGTTGGGTACCTAAGTAGTTGGATATGATTTGTCCACTATTTCCATCAAAGAAGGGCTCATGATTTTAAAAACTACAAAATACAACATCAGCAATATTTATTAGTCAGCATTTATGAGTTCCTTTTAACCATTGCCCAGGCTGGCACAGTAAAATAACATAATTGATGTCCATCATACCAGGATAATAAGTGTTTTCAAGTGGCCATTTTCAGAGTTTTTAATGTAATTAAGAAATTGCAGTTAACAGGCACCATTGAGGTCAATGAAAGAGCAAAAGCCCTTTATGAGAAAGCTGCTCTTATAGGATGAGGCAAATTAAACTCAGAGTTTACTGGGAATAGTCCTCCTGATGATTTAGCAGACTTTGCAGTGGTAGTGCACTGCCTTATTTCTGCAGTAACAACTAAACAATCAAAAGTCTTGCAAAAATATTCAAACTTTTGACTTGAAATTCCCTCTTTGTTACTGGAAACATCCATTTAATGAGCTGATGTTGTGAAAAACTCACCCAGCGTGGCATTTGTCCACTATTCAGACTGTGGTGATGAAACTGGAGGACAATGACTGTGGCTACCACCGACATACCAACAATCACCATGGTGCTGGCAAAGTACTGACCTGAAGCACACATGTTAGTAACCACAAAAGACAACAACATCCAGATATGATGCACCGGTATGCATAAAAACAGAAACAACTAACCGATCAGTGGCACGGAGTCGGAAGTGGCGGGCATTATCTCTGCAACCATCAGCATGAAGACAGTTAGAGAAAGCAGAACGGTGATGCCTGAAGGCAGACACAGGACACCAAGGAGTCATAGTGAGAAAAAATACCATCCTTTAAGTATGGAGATACAGGAATGGACCACAGTGAAATATTTATTATGTGTTTGATTATCTGCCTCAATTATCCATCTTCCTGACACTCAAAAGGTTGTACTTAGTTCATCTTTTTAACCTTTCTGTCATTGTCACCTCTTTCCTCCCATTGGTTCATTCTGCTTTAATAAAGTACAAAGTTATGATTTAATGTTCCTGGGGCAAGATTAGAACAAAAACAATTTAAAATGGCTCAAATGTATTCATGTTCCTTACATTTTTTCACATTAGGTTGCAATCAAAAACATGAGTATATTTATTTGGGTTTTTTATTCTTAAGCCAACAAAGCAGTGTGTTGTTGTGTTTTTTTGAACGTAAAACATGCCCCTTTCTGCTCAACCTGCGGCTCTAGCTAGATGGTCATGTCTTGGTGGGTTTGAAGTTATTCTATACTACAGCAGAATTATTTAGAAACAAAACTGTATTTTGCTTTCAGTTTATCTTAATGTCTGAGTGCATGTTTATTTTGGAGTAAAGGGAAATATATAAAAATGCACACCAGACTTTTTAATTCTTTAGTCATTAAAATTTGGAAAAAGGAAGCATTTTTTTACCTTCACCATTTTGCACTACTTTATGTTGTTCACATAAAATCCCAGTAAAATATATAAAGTTTATGGGTTTACTGTGACAAAGTTCGTGGATATAAATACATTTACAAGGCACTGTACGCACAGCTAGACACGAAGAGATTAGACATTATATCCATGCTCTCACACACAGTGTGTCCTTTTCATTTCATCATACCATCCCACTGCCTCTTTTCAGCTGTGGTATCTCACCGAGGCTGATCTTCTCCCCCGAGTTGGCGGGGAGCAGGAAGACCAGCAGGGTCATGGAGGACAGGAGCACGCATGGGATGAGCAGGTTGAGAGCATAGAACAGGGTTCTCCTTCTTAGCGTTACCACAAACGTCACATCTGGGTACGGCTCTGCACAGCAGTCATAGAAAACCTCATTACGACCTCCGGGGACCTCTGAAAAGACAGGGAAATAAAAAGATGCGGCGCAACATTTTATTGTTCTGCAGCAGAACGTGACTGATGCAACTAATAAAATGTTTTGTGTTTTGTGCGGTTACAGGCGAGGCATGAGAAAAAATGTGGCGCAGGAGTGGAATTTATCAAAAATATGGCTGAATATAAATTTTTAATTAAAATGCCGTGCAAGCAGCAGGATTTAAAATGCTGCCTTTTGTAATTAATGAAAAGCTGAGGGAAGATACTCTGAATTCTGACAGGTTTAATTAATCTGTGAATATTTACAGATGCATTATATTCCAGCCCAGTTTCTATGCAGTCGTACCCATAAGGTCCCACTCTCCATTGGTCATGTACCCCGACACATCTGCCTCCCTCATCTGGATGTCCAGCAGCCAGCCATCAAAAGTCCATGAGCCGAACTTCAGCTCACAGCGCTGGATGTCAAATGGAAACCATCTCACATCCACATTACATGTGCTGACAAATATCCCTTAAAATTCAGAGACAAGAAGGAAAATTTATTTACAGCACAGTAACCCCCCCCCCCATATGTGACACAGAGAGAATGTGATTAATAATTTACTCTCATGGCAGTCATGTGGAAGAAGGGGAAAATTAAAAATATCTGAACGCAGCAGACGTTCTAAATTAATTTTCTGCCGGATGAGTATATTTTGTGAATGAATAAACAAGTTAAATTCGGAGACTCCAGCTGTGCAGACCTACCTGGAGGCAGATACTCACAGAAGCCACTCGAGTTAACCAGCACGTTGGTCTTAAACGTGGCATCGAACTTATCGTGAGCACTGAAAAAAGACAGTAAAGTGATGAAGGTTTGAGCAGCAGCACAAATTTGGGTTGAATTGCAACCTTACTTAGAGTCAAGTAATTAGACTTGTTCATTTTTGTGACATTCTGGATAGTAGAAATTCTTAAAACTTTAAGAGAAATTACAAATAAGTCAATGTGAAAAGTCCAATGTGAAAAAAAAAATCTAACTTCAAGCTAATTTTAATATCAAAAAGGACAGGGTTTTTAAATAATGACGATTTCGGAGTGGCCAAATCAAGTCCATACTTGAATCTGATTAAGATCCTGTGCCATGAAAAAATCCCTTTCACACCCCAAAGATCTCTTGTCTTATTTAGATGTTTGTCTTTAAGATAATGGACTAAGGCATCAAGTATTGGGGGGAAATAACATGCCCTGTATTATGGTTTTTTAATTTGCATGACAATAAAATAATTTTTTAGATGTTTCCAAGCTGCAGGAGCCTTAAATGGGTTTTTGTGAATGCATGAGTCCCACACCTGTTGTAGAGCAATATGTCAGGGGTCCAGACCTGGTCAGGGGTAAAACGGAGGTTCTTGACTCCAGGATACTCTGACTGGTTCCACTGGAGATAGTGGTCATACCACTGCTATGAAGCACAAGCACAAAATGATCTAAACAAGTGAAAGGACATTGCTAAATTATGTACATGCTACATCCTTTTTTCTTGAGGGAAACATGTTTCTTGTCAGCTCACACTCTGTACTGAGGCATCGTCTTCATTTAAGCTCATGCTTATAAAGTCTTATGGTGCATATTAGGATTTTGAGCTATAATAATAAAGTAAAAATAGATTCATTGTGCTCTCTTAAGGCCATGTTTAGGGAAGGAGAAAGAAGCTGTCATCCTTGTGAGCAAGCCATTATCATGATAATGAAAGCCAAACAGCATCCGGGATGACACTGAGCATACTACTGCAATGGGCAGCAGCCCGCAAAAAAGCTTTCTGCAACACAGATCGATACCACATTATTAATGTTATCTATTATACTCACCATCTGCAGCCAGGCATTTGTGGTGAGGATCTGATTCTTCTCATCCTTGCATGACACAAAGCAAATAATATAATAAAGGACTTTGCAATTGAAAAAATTATTGTTCTCCTTTTTATGACTGCCTTAAAATGTTGCATTTGTTGGTTTTGCCTACACTTTGCATTTAGATTTCGTCATACAGTGGTGTTGATCATTTACACGCTCTTCTTTATTCTTCGCATTTTAAAAAGCGAAGAATAAAAACAAAGCATTCGAAACAACAAAGAATTTCTCATACTCATTCACCCAGAGACACCATCAGAATACTTTTCTGTTACAACTAAGTGAATAAAGCAATTTCAGCATGATTTTTAGGGTTCAGCAATTTCCTTCACCAAATATTTGAGATTCATGACATGGGTGTATGAAAAGTCCAGCTTGTGAAGATCTTAGAACCTTTGTTTTGATGCGCTGTACATTTAGGGTTAAACCATGACTTGAGAGGTATTACTGCATCCAAGTCACAACTTGAAGCAGCAAGCTAAAAATGTCTTCATCATTAAAGCGTTCAAACAATTTCTTTCTGTATTCTGTATGTGGAATAAGTCTATAATCTTCTCCAAATGTTCTTCTCAACAGCTGCCTTACAAGAATAAAAAAAGCTTTTGCATTGACTCATAGCTCACAAACTAATTCCAACTACAAAAGAGAGCTCTGCAAGGTGGGAACACTTTACATAAGGGCACCAATCAAAGCAACACTTCACCAATCAGTCTTTAATCATAAGGTGGCCAAAAAAGCAGTTGCTTGCCCTGAGGCACATGACAGCTTGTTGAGAAAATGCCAGAGGCACTTGAAATGTTCTCCAACCATGAGGAGAAAAATCCTCTGGGCTCAACAAAGTGTGACCTCTTTTAAGCTTCAGAGATGCTAAAAGTCTTCACACCTTTACAGATCTATTCTTCCTTCTGTTTTGGATTTTTTTGCTCTTTTTTTCAGGTTCTGAAACAAATTTTAATATCAAACAAAGAGATCTGAGTAAAAATTTAAAGGATTCTTTTGCTGTTTATTGTGTTTTAATGGGAATCCATCCATCCATCCATCTTCTTCCGCTTATCCGAGGTCGGGTCGCGGGGGTAGCAGCTTCAGAAGGGAGGCCCAGACTTCCCTCTCCCCAGCCACTTCTTCTAGCTCCTCCGGGGGAATCCCGAGGCATTCCCAGGCCAGCCGAGAGACATAGTCCCTCCAGCGTGTCCTGGGTCTTCCCCGGGGCCTCCTCCCGGTGGGACGTGCCCGGAACACCTCACCAGGGAGGCGTCCAGGAGGCATCCTGACCAGATGCCCGAGCCACCTCAACTGGCTCCTCTCGATGTGAAGGAGCAGCGGCTCTACTCTGAGTCCCTCCCGGATGATGGGAGATGATGGATAATGGGAATATATATATATATATATATAATTAGACTCCCATTGAAACACATTAAACAACAAAAGAATCATTTTTATTTTTACTCAGATCTCTTTGTTTGATGTTAAAATTTGTATATATATTTATTTTTTTATTTTTTATTTTTGCATAATTATGATCTGTACTGCTGTTGTCTTGACTGTGTCTCCCTTGGAAGCAGATTTATTAACTAAGTGGGACTTATTGTTAACATAAATGTATAATAATTTCATTATTTAATTATACATTGTATAATTTAATTGGTTATATAATGAATGAGCTGTTCTTCACCATGTTGTTTGGTTTATTTTCACTAGTAGTTCTGCCTGACATCTAGAATCAAGAACTCACTCATAGAGAACATTTCTGGCAGATCATGATGGAGAACATCCCCAAGCTGAAGAGCACTTGGGTTATCCAGCAGGACAATGATCCTAAGCGCGGCAGCAATCTCAGCTCTAAACAGATCAATTATATCAAAATAAAGATTTTCAAGTGGCCTACTCAAAGTCTGGGCTAATACCCTACTAAGATGCTATGGCACGATCCACAAGAAGAGCATTAAAGCTCAAGAAGCTTCAATTTTCATTCAAGAAGAGTGGGCTCTTTGCCACCAAGCACAGATTCTTGGAAGAAGTGAAAGTATTTGAAAAATTAATCAAGTATTAATTAAAGGAAATACCTTTTATCCAGCAGTTTAGCTAGGCTTGTTTGTGTGAAGGTTTTTCAGGTAATGGCTAGGCTGTGTGGATTGAAAATGGATGGAATACTGCTAAAAAAAAAAAAAAAAAAACACAAAACCCTTTACATAATGAACAGATCAAACGCTTGAAAGATCTAACGTAAAATTAAATAAAATGTTTTGGTAACCATATAAACAGCTCTGACTTTTCCTCTAGATTTTTCTTGGTTAACAGTATTTTCTGAGTTAATAATAATAATTAGGACTACTGAGGCATACCACATCCATGACCTGTATTAGAGTGAAGGAGAAGTGAACAGTGAGGGCCTGGGAGTCGTTGGCCACTGGTCTCTCCATAGGGTTGTAGTCCCTCAGCAGTTCTTTGAGAAGATAACGCTGGTGTGGACCCTGCACTGATTCTGGACAGAGGGTGGTGGGTGGGGGTAGTAGAGCAGAGAAAAATGTCTGTCAGATCACAAAATAAAGGAAAATTGACAAAAGAAGGCAAGTTCTGCAATTATCGTGATGGATTTAGGAAAATAAGGGAAGAAAGGAAAAAAAACACTACGGAATCATTGGAAAGGAAGTTAGAGGATAGAAATGTGAGAGCGTGCCCCAGGCAGGGGGAAAAAAAATACGAGTAGGAAGACAGAAATAGTCCCGCTCTTCTTAATCAATTACGTCTTTGATTGATCACAAGCACCCAGTCGGAGTCTTCCCTCTGCCATAAAAGCGTCAGCTTCATTTTATTCAGGAAATAGTGAGGCCATTAAACACTGAAACACCCCAGACAGACACACACAGCACTCACAACAATGAGGGCTTAGGAAGCGCTCTCTCTTTGCCACTAAACTACTCAAAGAGCCTAAAATCACTCTCAATTCATACTCTGCTGTGTAATCCCAGTTGATTTGGGGAGATGTGTTAAAGGTGGGCGTAAGAGGTGCACTAAATATGCTAAAAACAACTGCAGAGAGCAAGGAGTAGTTGTATAATGTCTGTTCTGTAGCCAGACTTCACAGTGGGAGAGCTCCTGGAAACGGTGTATGATTAATTCTCTCACTGTGGGGTGTCAAATCTATATTCACTAACAGAACTTTGAATATGATTCTGACTTCACAGATGGAATGTCTTTATGCAGGTTAATAGTCTCTCAGTGTTCATAATGTTCCTCTTTAGGTAATTTACCACCATGATTACCATTTCCTTTGCCTTTCACATCCACAGTGCATTTCACATTTATCACCACACCTTGTAATGATGCGCTAAATCCTTAAAATGTATTGATCTTTGTTGCGGTGGTTAACGTCACACTGGAATTTTTTTTTTTTTTTTTAAATGAACCTTCAATTTTAGCATAGTTATTCAGCTGGAAACAAATTTGACTGAAATATTTGTCATTGCTGTCACAATTACTAGCACTGCAAACAATTGCTATTAAATAACTAATTGTTCATCCATTACTATTTAATTTGATCAGAGTATTTAGTTATACTTAGCAAGCCATATTTTCCTGCTGTTTTACTCAAAATAGGTAAGACATGAAAACAGAAAAACGGAAAGGGGAAAAATTTGGGAAATTTTCAACAACTGTCAACAGGTCCATCCCACCTGAACTGTGGATCTCTGCAGCTCCTGCAGAGTCAATATGGCCTTTTCTAGCTGCTTCTCTGGTTTATGTTCTCTTTCACCAACCTCTCAATTTAAGCAAGAATCAAATCAAATTTTGGAAAGTTAGCAATTGTGCTGTTCAATTTTTAATTTCAGATCATGAAATCAGCATTGCTCTGTTAAATGTTTTAAGCTTGGGAATTGTTTTATAGTCCAACCCTGCTTTCAGTTTTTCCACAACTTCATCCCTGACTTGTTTTATATGTTCCTTAATCTTCATGATGCATCATCGTCTTCAATAAGGTTCACAAACAAACCTTTGAGTCCAAGTAAAGCTGTAAAATCACTGTAGAAGCTCCATGTTGAGTCATATGCAAAAAACAGTAGCAAATGTCAGTGCAGTTTAATAAAAAAAAAAAAAGCTGAATGTTTCCCACTAAAGTGTGGGCTGACAGCACGATGTGACAGTAAAACCTTGGGACAAAAATCATTGTAGTAAATACTGATGTCATGAAATTGTTGCACCTACAACAATATTTTAAGACAAAGGTAAATCAATACGAAATATATTTATACAGCATATAAATTGTTAACAGCTTGAATATCCACTAATTTTAAAGAGATATCATCTCTATATGCAAATATAGAGATGATATCTTCTTCACGTGCAAATACAGAAACGTACCAAATTTACATTCAAAAGACCCACTTACTCTTGTTCAAGCACAGTCCCGCTCAAAAGCACCCGTCGAAGTCACTCACCTCGGAGCAGAGTCGCAAGTATCAACAGCCAAAAAGCCACCGCTTGCCTCATGCTGCATTCCTCAATATGAGCACAGAAAGACTTGCAGGGGGAGAAATAGAGATGGAGGGAAATAAATGGTAAACTAGTGTAAAAAGGGGCATCTGTGGGGAAAAGAAAGCCTGCTGAAAATAGGCAGAGATTAGTAGTACTGTCAGCAGTGGCAGAGAAAGAAAAAATGAGGAGAAAAGGAAGAGGGAGCAGCAGACACAGAGTGGGTGAGACATGCAGTGAAATGAACACTCCAGTAAAGAGGGAGATGCTGTGTGGGAGTCGATCAAATTCAAAGATGGGCAAACCTTAGCCTGTGGTCAAACTCGTCCTTTGTGCTTCCATGAGCTTTCATTTCTGCAGACTTTATGGCAGTTACTGTATCTGCAACTGAATGCCAATGATCCTCAATCTTGAAGCCCTTTGTTGACTATCTCCTAAACTGCTTAACTTTTTTAAGTAACCATCCAGATCAGATCAGTTTATTTGCCATCAGATAATGAAGTTCTGTTTTCACTTAACAGCTTCTTAAATACATTTAGATATATATAGGTATTTTGAGTTTGTTTCGGTGCTTTAAATTTACTGCAGGAATCAATAATTGCAAGTAGTGAGTGGTAATTAAAATCATTTTGAAAAAGAGTAAACTGACATCACTGCATTCAGAACACAACACTGACCCCAACTGGATAAGGCAGTAAGTGCAGTCTGTGAAACGTTTGATCTGATGTTTGTTCATCTTTTCCACTGAATCTTTGACCTTCTTTTTAAATTCAATGACAGATCTAGAATAGCACTTTAAATTTCATGACGCACCTACAATTTTTAATTGCAATGCATAATCCATTAAAGGAGCTTTTAAGCAAAAGTTAAGATTGCCGTCCACCTAAATCACAAAGCCCTTCATTTCCCAAGATTTTGGAGAAGGTTGGGGTCCATCAGGAAATGAGGCAGATGTATGTTGATGTAAGGATTTATAAGTAACTGGTAGTGCTATATATAATTGTAATATTCATGTTGTATTGGGCAGTAATGATATCAGTTTTATAAACACAATTTTCTGTCATTTTTTGTCACTTCTTATAGAAGAAGAAGATTGTCATGCATGCAGGATAGAACATATCTCTTGAACTGGTCAATTATTTTATTGGAATGCAGAAATCAATATAAATTTCACATTGATTTTAATATGAGAAAAAGATGGTTTTCAAAAGTATGAATACACTTTCTATACTGATTTTATATGTATCTATCATAAAAATATATAATTCAATATTTAAAAAGTACATAAGCGGGTGAAGGACTGGCATACACCAGGCTGCGCTAAAATTCAACCCAGAGCAGTAGCAGTACAGGAAAACAGTGAGAATGTATTGTTATTCTGGGTTGCCTCAGTGGATTAATAAACCATCAAAAGGAGTCTTCTTACTTGGACAACAGACTTCTTTTGCTGCATACAAAATATGCCCCTGTTGTGTCTGTGGCTTTTCACGTTGGATGTTGGATCATGACAAACAAAAGGATTCACGTTTTATATGTGTGTGGAAATATTAAGCAATATGGTTGATGTTATCAATTAATATGTAATTCCCAAGAATTTTATTTGTGGTAGTCTCACTTTTAGTCTTTTCAAAGCGTGTTAGTGGCTCAAGTTGTATACATTTTTTTTACAGAATGTGTGCTTCCTGCAAATTTCAATTAAAATCTAAGACAGCTCAAAGAATCAAACTTAAGGCACATATTATTATTATTATTATTATTATTATTATTATTATTATTATTATTATTATTATTATTATTGTTGTTGTTGTTGTTATTTCTACACATTCTTCTAATATTGCTTGGAGCATCGCGAGGGGCTGAGATGCCTGCTGAGGACGCAGTAGAAAATTATTGGAACCTTGCTCCGTACAGTTACGTCACTCACATGCGACAGTGTTACTGTTCGCTCCCGATGCAAACCAGAACATCTCCGCGCATCGCTTGTTTGATTGTTTTTGTCACGGAGTTCACTGAAACAACAAGCCGCAGTGAGAGGAGTGAGGGGAGCTCAGGTAATTGTTGAAAGATGGTTTATGTTTGCAAATGACTTGTTGAGAAGTAGTTCGCTCTTTGAGGGGTTTCCAAACATTTAAGAGAGAACAGGCAGCAGGCGGGGGACGGAAATGGTGCAGAATTCGGAGCTAGCACGATGGCTAACGTTAGCTTGGAGAAGGACCGATGTTCATTTAGCAGCTGCGAGCTTTTGCCATAATTTAAAACCTATTCATCTTTCTTATTCAGACAGTTTATTGTGTCTTAGTAATTTTAAACGTAGATGCGTGTGACCTTCAAGTATTAAACTGAAAACTTTATGCACACTTAGTGCTTAAAAGCGTCTAGTACAACACGAAAACATCGAAGGGAAAATTAGTGTTATATAATGTGTGTATTTGTTAGGGGTTTTTTTAAGAGATGGCGTTTGGATTTCAGATTTAAATTTGATTCAGTTTTAAAGTCATGCAAACTACAAATAAAGTTAGATTTGAATCGCCCCTGCCCAATAAAAATATTCCCGCAGTGCATTTGAATAAAATTGTCAGCAACTAATAAATCGGCATACGTTGATTGTAAGTTAGTTTATCCAGATATTTTACAGGTTCCATGTGGAAAAAGTTATTTGTGTTTATTTACACCAAGCTACATTGGTCCCAGGTCAATTACCCCACATTTCGTCTCTTCTTATGTTTACTTATTCTAAAACTAACAGTTTCGTTCAAAAACATTACATTTCAATTCATTGCAGTTAAGTTGCTGTGAAATATCCCAATGAATTATGTTTCTTGATAATTACAATCATAAATGCCCAAAAGTGAAATAGCCTAGCACCTGCTTTAAAGGCATGTAAGTGTAATGATTGTCTTTGACGCAACCACGTTGCTAATCTATGATGTCTACAGTGTGTAAGATTTATCCTAATCCAATAAAAATCGGTGCATTTGTCATTTGGCATAAGAAAACTTTATGGGATCCAGTTTGAAACTTGTATTACATGAACGGGTCAAACTTGGACAAAATAATTTCACACTTGTGTTACATTTTATTAAATACTGTTTGTGATATGATATGGTAAACCTTTTGTTTAATTGATTAGAAACCACAAAAAGATTAACCTCAGAGCTTTGCTGAGGATGTGGCAAGTCAACAAACCCTTTTTTTTAGGCTTTGCTGCCCTGCGTTTTATGTGTTTCCCTTCTGCCTTGAATAAGTACTTGATTAACAAACTTGTGCAGCTTTTGATGGCATGCAGACGAGGTTATGCAACCATTTGAAAAAGTTGCTCTGGAGCAGAGACGCATCTTAAAAATGAAGGGCAGCGGTCCCTGAGGACTGCAGTTGAGTCTTCACCTAAATTGAGGTTTAGGTGAAGACTCCAGTACCTCTTGAAGTAATAAGAAAGCAATTTATTTGCAGTCAAAACTCACTTTGGTTTGTGAGCTTTAGTAGGCTACAAGCTGAAACCTCTTTGACTACATCACCAGATTTTTTATTTATAAATAAAGCAATCTGGATTGCATTTTTGCTTCCTCTAATATCTTAGACAACATCATCTGTCTCAGCTTTGGACAGATGCGGAAGTGGCAACCTGACCTGGATATCTCACTTTCATTCAGAGTGTTTTCATGACGTGTGCTAATCATTTAACCTCTTTGCTATTTTGATCATTTCATAGTTTGGTGGTACAATATCTGCAGACCAAATGTCTATTCATACAGGGGGTTTAACAGCAGAGAATTTAAAATGATTTTCTGTTTTTTGTTTTGATTTTTTTTTTTTACTCATGATCTACTGCAAATAAATCTGTTAACTACCTTCAGTTAATAGTGTCCATCATCAATTTGTTGCTCAGAGTTTTTGGTTGGTTTGCTCAGGAGTCACAATCAGTCATGGTTCATGCCATTGAATCGGGAAAGAGAGGGAGAGTTTTTGAATTGAACATGAATTCAATGTTACATGCAGGTATTTGACTACTAACTTACACAAATAAGTACTTATCTACAACAAAAGCTAACCTGACATGCGATGGTTTGAATACATAGACAGGAAATTATTTGTTCACAAATGGGAAGGACAAGTTTGATCAGGGCAGCTGCTCTGTCTTAGGACGATAGATTGATCCAAACATGAATCAGAACCGAAATAAACAGAAATGTGATGTATTAATTTTTTTAAAGTGTAAAATCTATTTATACGTCAGGGTTTATTATGGCTCGCTGTTTCTACCACTCATGACAAAATCAATCTACAAGGATAAATAAGCAGATGATACTAATTTTTATTGTAATTATATAAAACGTGTAATAAAATTGGATGTGCAGTTAGAAAGGGACCCGGAGCTTTCTGTGTTAATGGCCTCTCCAGACCGGACCGAAACCTGGATTTTCAAAATAAAAGGAGCGTGTTCCGATGTGCGTTTTTTGAATTTAAGTTCGTATCTTCTGCTGTTTACCACTCGTCCTTTCGGGAAATCAAAAGAGCAAAGGTTGGGCAAAACGCCTAGGCATGCCAGTAGGAATGTGAAATATGTTATTTAGAATGCGCTTCCTCATGATCAGAGTCGATCTTTTCCCCCTTATTGTTTAATTTTATGGTGAGACCCTGAGCTCAGCGGTGATCGTCCTCTGTGTCGCTCTGAGAGTGAGCAGTGTTTATATCCGTAGGGGAAAAACCGGCGTGGTCACATGACCACAATGGAAACCTAACTTTTACCAAGAAGAAAAAACGAAACTTAACTATCTCCCACGTTGCCCCCTATTCCTTTCTTTTTCCAATTTCTCCTCGTGTTGTGTGTATAGCAGCTCAGCAGCGCATGGTGCAACATTACCGTCATCCATGCAGTATTTATAAGCGGGCTTTGGAAGGTTGCGGACTTTACTGATCTAACTGAGATGATCCAGCGTGTTTCACTCTTCATTTAAGCTACCTAGCGCTGCGCTTATTTTTCCTATCTGTAACCTTAGGATTGTATTTTTTTTTTTGTTTTTGTCAAAAAAATTTAAATAACTTGAGCATTGGAAGACTTCTAAATCAGCAAGCCTAAACGTGACCAAACTGTCTTTTTAACCTTCTTCCTCTGATCATCTGAAGGTGAGATTCATAATCACATGTGCTAGTAGCGGGAGGCCTTGGTCGTAGACTGATGTGCTTCTACAACCATACTGTGTAGAGTATGCAGATGTTGATTCATCACTCTTTGTTCACAAATTTGGCCTGGCTGTAAGCATAGAGACATGTTCTGTCTGAAAACTACATAGTTGTATTTTTGGCTGTCACATGTTGCCTTGCATCAGGATCAAAGTGAGTCAGCTCCAGCCCATGTTTGGCTCCCAGGCTGCCACCCCCCCTGTCGCTGCTTGTTACTCTGATGAACCAACACTGCATTGTGCTCCATTATTATGGGCCTGCTCGGCTCGGTGCTGACCACACCACAGGCGATGAAACCTGACTCAGTATTGGGTGTCCTCTTGTTGTCGCTGGCTGATGCAGACATCATTGAGTGTTGTCGGGTATGACACTGGACGCAGAATCGATATTTATAAAAATCCGAACCGTGTAATTTGAAATTCAGATCATAATCCCCGCTGTTTGTTTCAAAAATGAAAAGTTGCTGGATTATCTGTTATGTTTCTTTTACTCTCCATTAGGGAGATTTCAAGCCACAGCATTAGTTTATAATGCTAGAAATAATAAAGAGCTACTACAAGCAGTTTTGAATTATTAAACCATTCGCCTTTACCTCGGGATTACCTTTCAGCGTGACACAGAATGATGACATGTCCCTCTGCAGTCTCTTTGCTGACTTACTGTGTTACAATATGAAAATAAATGCAGCACAGATTAATCTCTGCATATACTTTTCAACTGTCTATGTTTAAACCTTCTCAGATTATCCACTCTGTTGTGTGCTGCATTTCAGGACAACAGTGGTGTCCTTGGAGTATAGGTTGTCCGACTTGTCCAAGGACACTTAAGCAGGCTGAAGAGTTGCTCACTGATGTGACGGTTTCTTTTAATTTGTCTAGTTAATTTGTCTCTTCTGACTTTGTTTTTCACTTTCAGAGTGTGTCCATCCTGAGCCAAGGCTCCATCTTCTGTGTTTCTGTTGGAATCCAAGTGCTTGGCGTGATCCTTAAGCTGAACTGAGAGCTGCTCCGGCGCCCCTTTTTAGCTCAACCCCTGCGCTATGAGCAGAGGTAGAGGAGGGCCTTACAAAGAACATTTCAACAGACGCCCACCTCCCCACCCACAGGCCAAGGAGAACTACCACAGACCAGTTCAGGCCCAATTTTTTCATGGAGAAAACCCAGATCTGATCCAAAACCGAAATTACTACAACTATCCTGGAGGGGCCCTTCAGCCGCCACCTCCTCTGCTCCCATCAGCTCCCCCTGTACCAAGCCAGACTAGATTGGCTGCTGCTTCTGACTACAGACATAACCAAGGTCAGGGTGGCAGCCCAGCTCCAAATTCCTTCCTTTGTAAACAAGCAGAATTTCTAAGAGGACAGAGCACCGAGGCGCCACAGTTTAGATCCAGCCAACGAGGCGGGGGCGCACCATTCAGCAGGTCACCTACATACCAGTCACCATCAGGCTATATTAGATATTCAAACACAGGCAGCAGTCCTAGAGGTCGAGGGGGCTACAGCCCTAGCCAGACTTTTCCATACTCTTCAGGTCCAAGAGCAACTGGAGGGGCCCTGGGCCCTCGATTACAAAGTCAAAACCAGTTTCAAGGCAAAACCAGCTATAATCAGTCATCCAACAGACAATTTTGGCCCCAGACAGAGTCTCTCTGTGACCGTTTTCAGAATCTGTCTCTTCCACAAGATCAGTCTAGTCGAGGTAGAGAGAGGTTTGACAGATACCCTTTCCCCAGCAGCTCAACAGAGTCGAGGTTCGAAAGAGTTAACCTCACCTTTACGCCAGACATACAGGAGCAGGTGCACAGAGCTTTGGCTGCTTTGAAGTCAGGTGAGAGGATCTCTGCTAGAGTATTAGCTAAAAAAATTCATTTACCCAAAAAGACAGTAAACAAGGCTCTCTACTCTTTGGAGCGGTCACAAAGAGCTTATAAGCAAGAAGTCCTACCTCCTCTGTGGAGTTTGTACAGGGCGGAAGGAAATTACGTCCCTGACAGCAAAAGTCCATCTTCCTATCTGTGTTTTGGTCCAGAACGTCCACAAACAGCTGAAACAGAGGTCGACCCAGAAAAGGAAAACAAGGGGCAGGTCAAAGAAGAGAACTCTGATACAGAATCGAATTCTTCTTACAGCTCATCTTCAGAATCTTCTGACTCTGAAAAAGCCGAGTCAGCAGCAGAAAGTCAGAACGAAAAAGATTGTCCAAACACAACCAGCTCCACCCATCAGGAGGCTAATTGTCCCATCATGGCAAACTGCAAAGAGCGGGTTTTACAATTTCTTCTAGATGTAGGAGAGGCAACTGCTCTTGTCATAGCCAAAAATCTGGGTCTTAAAAATGCCAAGCAGATCAACCCCACCCTTTATGCTTTGGCAAAGCAAGGTGAAGTCAATAGGGATAGTGACGTTACTCCTCCAAAATGGATGCTTTCTGCGCACCGCAAAGAGAGGATGGAAAGGAGCTTAAAAATTGCAAAGAGTGCCTCCATTTTTGGGAGTCATATGGGAATGGAAATCTGTAAAGAGGAGGATACTGCAAGCGCCGATTTCCTATCGACCTTACCTCCTGTACCAGGACTTGAGCCTTTGCCACTGTTGGAGGATTTGCTGACAGAGCAAAGTCAAAGTACTGAGGTACGACAAGATTCATCCTTTTTAATATTGTTATATTTCTACTTTCAAGGATTATTCCAGAGTTTCTATAGTGAGGTTCTGTTGAAAGGTTAAGATCTGTTTTGGAGTTTTCATTTGGAACAAATGTTTATAAGTTGATCCTGTGGAAAATTAGTCAGAGGCCAAAGCAAAACATTGCCTCTCCCTCCTAAAACAAGTTTCAAGTTATGTCATAGCTGTTTAATTTTGCATAGTAGTAGATTTTAGTTAATTTTTACTAAATTTATGAACTAAAACCTAACCCTCTGTTCTTCATTTCAATAGCTACCTTTATTGTTGAGTGAGGACAAAGCTCCTGGTGAGCAACTGTGGGCCTCTGATGAAATCCCAGAGTACCTCAATGCAATCCGGCGAGAAACCGATGCAAAGAAAATGGCAGAACAGCAGGGCGGTGCTGTGGGAACCGTCGCTGTGTCGGTGGCTGCACCACCTCCTCAAAATCTGTGGGCCAAATTACAGGAAGTGAGGCTGAAGAACCCTGTCAGTGGCCTAATGGAGTATGCCCAGTATCTGGGCCAAAACTGCGAGTTCCAGCTCCTTGACCAGTCAGGACCCTCTCATGACCCAAGGTTAGTCAGTCGACCTTTTAAGTCATCACGTTGCCTTCCCCAAAATAATTTGTTAATTACTTGGATATGCCTGAGTTAGAGTTGGAAAAATAAAGTCTGGATTGATGCTCGTTATCACCAGTAGCAATGTGAGATCCATCATTTTAGTTTTGTGTTTGCACCTACGTTTGTTTATAGCTTTGAAGTACCTCTTAAAATCTTTGGAGGGAAAGCCTGCCTCCAAGAAGTGCAGCCAAGAATGAAAATAACTTAATTGTTATTCATCATAGGAGCCGGTGTCTTCAGTTAATCATATATTTAGCGTTTTTGCATAGTCTGGAATGAAAAATAAAGAAAAATGTTCATACTTTTCAGTCAGAAAAATTGTTCACTTTTAAACTAGCCTCTATCATGATATCCCAGTCCATTTTCTTAGATAAAAGAGTTATGATTTTGAAACAAAGCTAGTCTAAGTTACTCCACAAACAAACAGAACTGTGAAATGATGCAATACCATGTTTAAAAAGCCGGAAGCCAAAATCAGCAACTTGTTGGTTTTGGATCTATGGAAACTATAAATAAAACTACTATGTAAGCAGATTAAGGTGATCATTTTGATCTCCAAATTTTGAGAAAACATCTTGAAAAATTATTAACATTCCAGTCTGGAAAAGCATTTAAATGCTGTATGTGTTGTAACTCTGCATGTCGATAGCTTGGGTGTCTAACGTGTTTGTGATTTTTCTTTTTTCTGCTCTGGTTAGATTTCGCATGCAGGTGATGTTGAATGGGAAGCTGTTTCCCATTGCAGAAGCTTCCAGTAAGAAGGTCGCTAAGAAGGATGCTGCAGCCGCCGCGCTGCGCATACTTATCGGAGAGATTCAGGGAGGACCAGGTCCGCTGGAGGAGGGAAATGCCGCCGTTGTTGACCAAATGTTGGATATACTTCCAGAGACAAGCGTGAGAATTTTTTGCTTTGATAAAATAATTTCTTGTATATAAATCTGTTATGAGTTCTGGATACTAAATATTTTCAAAACTGTCCTTAAAATGTTGTGCCTGAAGTTCTTTTTCCCTGTCTCTTCACCAGGGTTCAGTTGAAAATATATCGGGAACCTTCGGGTCGAACAGCGTCGAAGTACCAGGGGAAGGATCTCGACAGCCGCTGTCCCGGTCTCTGCCTGGTGGGAAGAATCCAGTGTCTGTCCTGATGGAGTACAGCCAGCGCAGTGGAAACTCAATCGAATTCATCAACACTGGCCAGGCAGGCCCACCACATGACCCAAGGTTCTGGTTCCTTCATTTCTATTTGAAGCCGATCTTCTTGCCGAGTCCGGAGGTTAACTTCTTTTGCAGTCACACATTTCAGCCTCATAAAAGCAGCCATCTGTTAAATCTGTTCTTAACACGTTAGTCACCTGATGAAGACAATACCATCTTTATCTATCTTGTCTTTTCTGTTTAATCCATCCCTTTAAGCTGAGATGGAATGCCACATTTCATCCTCTCTTTGCTTGCTGCCTTTTCTTCCTAAAAAAACCCAAACAAAAATAACAAAATTAAGGTATCATAAGCTATACAGGTACTGTGAGTCTAACTCATTTGTTTAAGTCTTTGATGCAAACAGGAGTTTTGTATGTTCTTGATTGCCCCATTTTAACCCTTTCTGTCTTATTTCCAGGTTCATGTTCAGAGTGAAAGTTGGAGACATGACGTTTGCCGAGGCTTCGGCTCCAAGTAAGAAGGCAGCACGTCAGCTGGCAGCAGAGGAGGCGGTTAAAGAGTTAATGGCTGACGGAAAACTGCAAGTCAGCAAGGTAACAAATGCAGGACGTTAAAGAGCTCATATTATTATTCTCATAAAGTTGTAGGAAAGTTAAAAAGGAAATTGAACAACTGCAAACCTAAATGCGCATTTTTGTAGAAGCACCCAAGAAGAGTTATAGAGAGCATCTACTCTGGTGGAAAAATGTGACAATTTATTGGTTGTGCTTCATGCAAATCTAGAAGTGGTAAGAGGAAATCAATTGGAAATTCATGTTTACATTTCGCCTCACGCCAAATGTAAAAAAAAAATGGTGTCGTGGAAAAGTAAATTTTGTCGTCCCCTTTGAACACTCCATCGACGAGGTGAAACATGATGGTGGGAGGTAGTCACAGCTGATGGAAGGTCAGATAGAACTGAATCCAGAAAAATCCTGGGAGAAAACCAGTTAGATGTTGCCATAAACTGGTTTTGAGGTTCACCTTTGTGCAGGACAACATCCCTAAACATTTAACCAGAGCTGCTTTGACAAGCTGAGAATCTTCCATAGGACACTTTCCATACGGTATTTTAAAGGAATAATGATACAAAACTTAATTCTCTACATGTGCATATCTCATAGAGAAATATGAATATGTCTCTATGCAAACAGGATTTTGCATAGAGACTCCTGTTTGCCACCATCTCTGCCTCTAAAAATGGCTGGAGGCAGAGGTAGTGGCTTCTACACCATATATACTTAATGTAAATGCACACCACACTTCTCAGATCTTTAAAATCATGCTTCATTTTCTTCCACTTTGCAATTATGCACTACTTCTTCTGAGTCTATTGCATAAAATCACAGTCAAATACACTGAAATTTCTAGATGGTAAAATGAAAAACTCTGAGTGGTATAGTTGCTTTATAAGGCATAGTTGCTTTATTACAGTGCCAAACACTGTAAAAAAAACTGTATTTATTAAGGATATGGTGAAATCTGTTCCCCTTGCTGACTGTTTCACATCTCCTCTGCCTCGCCCCTCATTTCTCTCTGGTTTCTTCCAGCCTCAGTTGCCCCTCGGCCCATCCTTTGAAGGAGATGGAGGTGCTTTCAGAGCAACCTGTCCTTCTTTGCCTCCTCTAACTGCGAGTGAGTTGCAAGCTGCCCATGAGGCAGGGGTCGGAGACCTCATCAATCACCTGAACAACAACGCTGTGTCAGGTCTTTTGGAATATGCCAGAGCTCGGGGCTTTGCTGCTGAGATCCGCCTGGTGAGCCAGTCTGGACCCCCACATGATCCTAAGTAAGAGCAAACTTTTTTGTTTTCAGTAATTAAAAGCTTTAAAAAACATTCAATCAGAGAATGTAGGTTTTTTGTTTCCTAGATCTAGGTTTAGCTGTACGTATTTCTTTATAGGACTTTGAAAGGTTCTCCTTATTGTCTCTACTCCATGCTCAGGTTTACCTATCAGGCAAAGCTGGGCGGCCGGTGGTTCCCTCCAGTTTGTGCCTCCAACAAGAAACAGGGAAAGCAGGAAGCAGCAGACGCGGCTCTGCGGGTTTTGATTGGAGAAGCTGAGAGGGCAGCACGCACTGGAGAGCTTATCCCAACTGAGGTACCTATGATTAAGACACATGAATTATTTAACCCAAAAGTAAAAAAATATTCTCCAGCTTCACAGGAGTTGATATTGAGTCAACATGGGACATTTGTTTTTTAATGGATAGTTTATGATTGTTCAACTTGGAAGCTGTTATAAGAATGAGAATGTGCAGTGTTATCATCTGATATAAAAGTACACTTAATGGATAAATGTGGATGAGTTTAATCACTAGTAATTAAACTTTATACACACTTGATAATTTTACATCTTTAAAGAGAATTGACCCAAACACTGGATCCTGTGCTACTCCACAAGCTGAAGCTTGTTATTATAAACACACTGGAATCTCCCAGGCAATACATTCCCACCCATAATCCCCGCTACATGTTTGAGCCTTTGCAGCTGAATGCCTTGACTGATTTTATAAAAAGTGGTGCTGAGATGATCCAACAGGACAAGTGCAGACACGTCCATTGTCTCTGAGGCCCTGAGAATACTATCAGTGACTTTCACCAGTGTTGTTTCAGAAACAAACATGTTATAGTATAATTAGTGTTGAATGTGCGAGTTGAGGCTAATAGTTTTGATGACTCAGAATGCTTATCACTAATCTGGTTCTGCAGTTATTTATTCGGCTACTGCACATACCGATAACCCAGTTAACATCAGAAGGATGCCAAGGATTAGTCATCACTGGAGAATGGGTAGCTCAACACAACTGTGACTCTTTAAGTCTGGCTAGGATCAATTTTGTTTTCCTTCATTAATGATGAATAGTGTGCTGCTTAGTTACATTCAAAAATCACATAATCTGCAAAAAATAAATCACTGTTAATTGCACAACCTTACCATATGAATGCGGTTACATCTTCAAGTAGAACCACTAGAAATGACCAAACAGCAGACCTTTACCTCCAACAGGTTACCAAAAGTGATGTAATGCCTGTTGACATACTGTAAATAGATTTTCTGATCTGGCCCATTCAAGTAAAGGCTGCATCTACATTCTTTAAGCCTACCTGATCGCATTCTCTTTGTCTGCGATCTGTGAATTATATTCACAGATTTCTGCACAGGACAAGCAAAGATGTGTAAATAGCCTGAAAATAATTTGTCTGGAGTAGGTTAATGGACTATGTGTGTCTTCAGTACACAAGAAATGAATCGTATGTATAAAAACCTATAGTTTAAAGTTGAGTTTCTTTCTTTCTTTCCAGCTACCAGTAAGTGGCAGCACTTTGCACGACCAGATAGCCATGTTGAGCCACCAGCGTTTCAACGCCCTGACCACCCGGATCCAGCACAGCCTTCTGGGACGGAAGATTCTGGCCACCATCGTCATGAGAAGAGGGGAGGGACTGGGGACTGTTGTCAGCCTTGGAACTGGTAAATCCCTGACCCATAACAATCATTGGGTTGGATGTAAACAAAGTGTTGTCCCTGCATTTTTACCTGTTTTGTCTGTTTCTTCTTTGCTTAGAGGAATGTAGTGTAACAAATAAAACAGAACTGGGTCACAGAAGAACTGAGAGGCGTTTGGTTGTCGTGTTGGTTAACACTGAATGTGTTTTTTTTTTTTTATCAGGAAATCGTTGTGTCAAAGGGGAGGAGCTGAGCCTCAAAGGGGAGACAGTAAATGACTGCCATGCTGAAATCATCTCCAGGAGAGGATTTATTCGGTAGAAATTGATACCACGCTTCTTCATTGATGTTTCTTCCTCATTTCTAAAAATACGCTCTCCTCTCCAAGAACCAGCCTGTGTGACTTTATTTTGAGATGTAACCCGCCATCTCCTTTCTTCTCAGGTTTCTGTACAGCGAGCTGCTCAAGCACTATGATGGAGCAGACGACAGCATTTTTGAGCCCGCAGAGGAGAACAAACTCAAGATCAAACCTGACATTACCTTTCACCTCTACATCAGGTTGGGAAATCTTCCAAAGCCTTTTAGTCTGGCACATTTGTGTTTCATTCTGAATGCCTCTTACTTTGATTTATGTTTTTTCTGTCCTTTCTTCCACAGCACGGCACCTTGTGGGGACGGAGCTCTGTTCGATAAGTCATGCAGTGAGGCAGGAGATGAAATCGAGGGCCACAAGCCGCTTTTTGAGAATGCAAAGCAGGGCAAGCTTCGTACTAAAGTGGAGAATGGTGAGACAAAAATGTAAAATGAAACAGCCTATGTGGAAAGCTACAGTGGACAGAAAAGGTCTGCTTTAGTTAACTTACCAGGTTTTTGTGGCGTTACAAATGAGTTCAATAGAAATAATTCCTGAATACTCCCTGTTTGGGTAGACCTCTATTGGTGTGGTATGTCTCGGCTTTGCAATATTCATCACTCTACAGGTTTCACTCACAATAAGACCTCACCTTGGTGTTCTGTTCCAAATATTCAATGTTATTCTGATGTAGCCATTTTTTAAATTAGATTTTCTGCTGAAGGACGAAGTCCATTTTCAACTTCCAATACTGAAGGTTTGGACCTTGAGTTGTTTTTTAAAACTTTTCATTATTCGTTTCACCTTTACTACAGGTTCTAGCTCTAGCTGCAGAAAATCGGCCATGAAGCACGATTCTTTCCCCTACCATGATTCACTGGTGGTTGTGTGCTGTTTTGCAGATGAAGTGTTGTTTTTGTGCCAAACATACTTTTTTTGGAATCATAGCCGAAATGTTTTATCTTTGTTTAATCAGATCATACTACATTTCCCATATATCTTTGCAGAATTTAGTCTGCAAAGACTGTTTTAGTTTCAAAGAGATCTTCCATATTGTTGTGGTTACATGGTTACAGTTACATGTGGTTACAATTACATGTTTTTCACAGAAATGCAGTTTTTCATCAGTTTTGGTTGGATGTCCAGCTCCTGGCAATTTAATTGTTACCCATATGTTTTCTTCTTCATGACTGCATTAAGTTTGTTCAGTGTTATATATTATGCTTTGGAAATTCTGTTATTACTTTCTCCTGACTGACGCTTTTTGACATTAAAATCCCTGTGATGCTTAAGAGGCTCTTTCCAGATCACAGCATTTTCTCAGAGGTGCAACAAAGTAAATGTCAGAAAAACCCTCTAGAGCAGCTGAAGTTTATTTTGGATTATTCTGAACACAGGGGCTGTTTAAATTTATGCTGTCACGTTAGCTGAGGTTTTTACTTTTTGTTTTACCTTGAGAAGATTACAGTTTGTGTTTGACTTCAGTTGTACAGGTCATTTGTCAAATTAAAGGTGGAAAAATTGATCCAGGTCTCAATTTTAACATCACAAAAACATGCAGTTATAGCCCTTTCATATCTACTGTAAGACATTTTTTTCATATCAAAGTCCTGCTTCTGGTTTGTTTGGAGGAGATACAGCTTCTCTCTTGTTGTTTGCAGGTGAGGGGACCATCCCAGTGGAGTCGAGTGCCATTGTCCCCACCTGGGATGGCATCCAGCATGGTGAAAGGCTTCGGACCATGAGCTGCAGTGATAAGATTCTGCGCTGGAACGTGCTGGGCCTGCAGGGGGCACTACTCTCTCATTTCTTGCACCCTATCTACTTAAAGTCCATCACCCTGGGTAAATCATGCTGCTGGATTGCTGCGTCAATTGTCACCATCTCAGACAACTATTTATAAGATTTAACAGTCAATCAGATTACTCCCACTCTGACCGATTTATGTCTTCGATCATGACAGGCTATCTGTACAGCCATGGTCACCTGACACGTGCGGTCTGCTGCCGGCTGGCCAGGGATGGCGAAGCCTTCTCCCAGAATCTCCCTCCTCCCTTCACCCTGAACCACCCTGAAGTGAGTATCCAAGTTGTTCTCAAAGTCAGGACATGGACATAAATCAGAAACATGGAGGTCATTCTCACTAAATTGATTCATTAAGCTGCCAGCATCCTATTTGTGCCTTCACAGCTGTTTTTCATTGTTCGTCGTATGTAAATGGGACTCATCCATCAATTAACAAAAAGCAGAAGGGTTCCTGTTGTGCTGCCAGGAAAAAAGTCCAAAATCCAGTAACTGGCAGTTAAACTCATCGCTTGTATCCTTCTGTTTGCTAAGCCTGTCATACATATCAATTAAGGTCTAATGGGCACCACTATTAACAATTAACTATCACTCCACATTTATTGGCACACCTGGATTTTTTAAAGCAAAATAAATGAATATTTTATTGCTGTGGTGTAATCCTAGAGAGAAAAAAATATATATTTTTTAATTTTAGTGCATTTATTCAATAGTTGAGGGAAAGATACATTAAAACATTTCTTTTTACATTTTTGAATGAATGCTGTTCATCAATGTTTACTGTTAGTAGTTATACAAAATATTTTTTATTTGTTCGCATCCCACAGAAGAAGATGTGAAGAAGGTTTTGTCCTTTAAAGTCTGAATTATCTGTTGAATGCCCTCTTCAGTGTGACGAAAATAAATATAATTAAATTTTTAGAAATTAAATTAAAATCTTTTTAGTCTTTTTTCCAGAAAGAAGACTAAGTGCTTTATGAGCATTTTTTTCTGTCGTAAACTCAAAGTAAACATAAAAATATTGTAAACAAATTTGATAATCCAAAGAAAGTGCAGCTAGATGGGATTTATGAATGAAACGAAAACAGATTTTAACTTGCCTCTCAAAAAGGTCAGGAAAAACACGCTGTGTATTTAGAATGTCAAATATGAGACTGAACTGGAAACAATGGACACGTCTCAGGTCAGTTAAAGTTCAACTCTGAATGATTTTTTAACGTTTTAGTTTAGTTTATTCTGCTTTTTGCCAATAGCAGAAAATTTCATCCTCTCCTGTAACATTTCATAAGGCTGGAAGATGCACACTGAGGGATTTCTGACCATTCCTCCTAACACAATCTCCACCAATCATCTCTGACACTTTCCTCTTCGGCTCACTATGCCCTGGGGGGCTTTTGCTCATGTTCATCCATTGTTTCTCACTAGAGCCACCTAGAGAAGAAAAGCTGAGAGCTCCCAGCGGTGCTTAGCATGTTTATGTTTGTGATGGTAGAATGGATTAATAAATTCAAGTTGTGTTGTTTCTTCATGTCTGACCAAGCTTGTCAAGCTATTGTTGTATTTTAGTACACTGTGCTGATTTAGAGTTATCAAATACATTTGTAGTTCAATGCATGTATGTCTGTGTTTAAAAAAAAGGAAGCATTTTAAGTTAATTCTGCACTGCTTTTCTGTATTGGACTGGTATCAGCAGATACCAAACCTCAAATATCATTATTGGAAGTGAAAGAAGTGGATCCCTACAAAATAGGCTAAGAATTAGTTTTAGAAATTCCTAACTTGCTTTAAATGTTTACATACAGACCTTTTTTATCTCACTGTTGAATTAAAGGTGGGCAGAGTGAGTGTGTACGACTCCACCAGGCATACAGGCAAGACCAAGGAGTCCAGCGTGAACTGGAGCTTTCCAGACCAGCACAACGTAGAGGTGCTGGATGGGACTAAAGGGAAGCTAGATGGGTATGTGTCACACAGTTACCTCTCCTGATTGCTGTACACACCTGGTGCTTCACTGTCCCGTAGCCTCCCTTGTTCTTTTTTCTTTAGATAAAAGCTAAATCTATCACTGCTTACAATCAGAGCATCATGAAAGCAGAATCATTCTCTGGGCCAGTTACATTCAGGAGTGTAGTTGGGTTCCTACATTCCCATTCTGTTTTAGGATTTTGCAAACCTCATTTAAAGATTGTAATAAATAGTGTGGGATGACTAATAAGACATTAACATAGATTACTGTCTTACCACAATAACCTATGAAATAATATAATCATTGCCCATTCCCTCTGTACTTTAAATAGCTGCTATGGTAGAAATAACTATGTGTTCGTTCTTATACTAATCTCCCAAACATGTTCTCTTTATTTACGTGTAAAAGTCACTGGTATTATTAAGATTTTTATGGATATTTGTTTAACATTGCCCACTTACAGTAAAAATTAGAAAAATCATGATACCACCACCATCGTGTGGCATTACTGGGATTAGTATCTCATGCTAGAATGCATTTTAATTTATTTCTCATTCATAATGTTGCTTAAGCAAACCAATATTTAGTTTTTTACATTTATCCAAAAATTCATTATTTATTGTTTACATGATTATCAGAAAGCAATAGTTTGTTAGAAGCTACCCTGGATTCATACATTCAAAATAATAACTGCTTTAAATCAGTTACACGGTGCAACATTTTTATTTATTTTGGTATTTACGTCATATACCTGTATGACTTTCTTTGCTTTAGTCATCTTAATAAAAAAAAACATCATGTGTAGTTTTAGTTAAAAAAAAAATGGTGTTTTTCCACAACCACCATGTCTCTCTTATTTTTTTTTTCATCAGTACAAAGCTAAAGAATCCTCAAATGTTTCTCCCTTCAGGAACAAACAGGCCATGTCCCGCGTGTCCAAGTCCAACCTGTTCTGCCTGTTTCGCTCTCTGTGCCAGAGATGCGGCCGCACAGACCTCCTCTCTCTGCCCTCCTATGCTCAGGCCAAGACGTCGGCCTTGCCCTTCCAACTTGCCAAGCAGCAGTTCTTTGAAGCTCTCTGCATCCACGGCTACGGAGCCTGGATTGGCAAGCCGCTGGAGGAGAAGAGCTTTGAGGAGTCAGAGGGAAACAGAAACAATGGTGTGAGCATCCCTCTGGGAGTTGGGAACAGTAAAAACGGAGGGCTAGTGGAGTACAAGCAGGCGGAGGCGTAGATCCATGCAGGGGGCTTAACTTCAAAAATCTTATTCATCTGTGGGGAAATGGAAAGAAAGGGTAGATTAAGGGGAGGGGGCGGGGAATGGAGACATAATAAAGTAAAAGTACAATCAAACAGCACAAAGCCAGTGGCCAGAACTGTGTCTTCTGACGGAACATGGTTGAAGGCTGCAGTGAGATTGATGGGAAGGGACGGGACGAGTCAAGGGTAAAGCCTGAAGTATGAATGAGGTCACAGTTGATAGGACAGAACTGGGTAGAGGTCCAGGGGCTGTACAGACCACTGTAAACACTACATGCAAGAAGAACTTTCTGCAGTCAGTCTCCATCTTTGTCGGCGCTGCACGGCTCAACTTCAGCAGTTTGTGCGCAGTTCTTTGCATTATGTTCCAGACCTGTAATGTTAATTGTTCTGTTGTTGGAGTGCAGACCATATTATGTTTTCTTTTTGTATTGTTGGAGCTGGTTTGTAAAATATGCTTTCTGTTGCTTTAAGTGGAAACTGCAAAACAATCTGGACCAAGATTATTTCTGCTTAATAAATTGTTTTATTATTACCATTTGCAACAAAAGAAACAAAGTAAATCTGGCCTACTGTCACTCTGCATTGTTGCAGTTAAGGTAAAACAAAGAAAACAGCATAATGGTCTTGCATTAACCCTCCCGCGATCTTGGCGCGTTGCTCAGGAGTAGCGCGGCAAATGTGATGGTGGCAGAGGGATGCGGAGGGTTGTCCCGTTAGACCATCAGTTCCCGAAACCAAACAAAGAAAACCTCGGAAAAGTTCACTCTGGGTAAGTGCAATCCAGCGCAGAGTCATAAGGTGCACAGAGTAAAAAACCTGTTTGGTCCAAATGACCCCGTCTCTGAAGACCTAGGGATGGTTAAATTAAAGTTACTGATTTGCTCTGGCTAAAGTTCGGCAATAATGTGGCTTAGAAGCGGCTTTTGGGAAAGGTTTAAGGAAAAAGTGATCCTCTCAACTCATCTGCAATGAGAATTTGTCAATTTACGATGTGCAGGTTTTATAATGCTTTGACCTACTGATACAGATATCTTTTACGACTGGTAACATCTGATGTAAGAAAAAAAAACTCTTTTAGGGGGTTGTTAGTTATTTATATTTGGGACATCACACCAATCTGGGAGATAACTGTCACTATAAAGCAGGGCTTTACTGACATAAAACCCTGTTTTATAGCAACATAAGACAAAAACAAAATTAATCAAGACAAATACAGTAGAATCTTTCCCAAGTAGATTTTGCCACAAAAGACAAAGTGTGACTGGCTTAACAAAAATAATATGTTTCATATAGATTTCCAAGAAAATGTTCATCCTTACCACATATTTAATGTTTCCAAAACCCAGCTGTTTCCAAATGTGGTATGTTCTGTTGAGAAAGGTTGAGAGACCTAAACAATAAAACAGAGCAACTTTGAACGTGTTGAAAGTATCTCAATGATTCCTTTCAAATAGCTCCTTGCATCTTTTTATTTTTTTTTCTGAAATTATTTTAAATACATTACTGATGGTAGGTATTTTCCCACTCAGTGATGGTGTGCCCACAGAAGAGTGTGAGTAGGAAGGCCTGACTCAACTGGTTTTAGTACAGAAGTCAGTTTCTCGGTGCATTCCCAGTTGGAAGATGTGGTTCCTTTGAGATCAGATGCCAACTTAGGACTGGTAGCTCACCCTGCTGCACACTCTACGTTAATTAAGTTGAAGATTTACTTTAAAACTGCTTTTCCTACATTGATCATTCATGTGACAGTCAGTGAGTATGGAGATAAAGGTACAGTATAATTTTGTGTTGGGAATATAAAATGGTGGTTTGCAGAATATAATTCCCTATTTTTAAAGTCAAATGTTTGACTTCTAAAGATAATTTTATAGTTAAGTGTTTTTCTTCATTTTAAAGGCCTAAGAAGCCTCCGCAAACTGACAGCAGGGTCGTCTTTGTATTTTCATGTTTTCAGTCACTGTATAAACCTAAATACATTGCATTGGCTCTGACCGGCACAAACAAAGATTGTTCTTTGTAAATATATATTTACATTAATCTCCCTTTAAGGCTGAGTTGCTGAGGTTTTATTATTTTAGTTATATTTGATTTGAACAATGCATTGAGTTAATTTGGTTTAAAGGAGAGAAATCCTTGTTTAAAACTTACAGTACAGTCCCCAAACTTTAACTGTACATAGGATCAAGTTTTATCAGACACTTTAAGATCGTGGTTGAAGCTTCTGTGTTGTTGTTTTGTTTTTGTTTTTTTTGCTGATCTGATTTCTACCAGATTGTTAGTTCCCTCCACATCCTTTGACATCTTGTCTTTATAGTTTTAATTTCCAAAGTTTAGGTAAAAACCTTTGATTGGTCTCATCTGTCCTTCAAACATTTATGGAGAAACTACCATGTCTCAGTCTGAAACAAGTACAGTATCACTGTTTCTCTGGTTTATGTGGTTTGAGTCTTTCTATTTTTAATTTTTTTTTTTTTCTAAATCTGTAATTATTGTTCTCTCGTAATGTTTTTGAAAGCCTCAAATGTTGCTTTTAGCTTCTGCATGGGAAGCGGTTAGATCTTGAAGCTTGACTCTCAGGAGGACTGCAAAGTCGGAAACGTGGCTGTCTGTAAGGGGCGCTGTTTTCTTAAATAAAACTGCTGATGCAATATATACATGAGCTGTACACAAATACATGAGTACACAGACATGCAGTGGGTTTCAGAAGCCTGAGTCTGGTGTCAGGACCTCGTTTAATTTGTTACTCAGATTATTCAGTATTTGCTTTAACTAATATTCATATGCAGATATGCCTTGGAGGTTTTCTTTTTTTTCCAGAAAGGAAGAGCTATGCAAGCACTAAGTGATACTTCAGGCTGTTTTGTGTTGGTCTGCTGCCTCTACAGAACTATTAGATTTTTCTCTTGTTTTTAATTATCTTAAGCTTTAAGTTGCTGTTTTAGAACAGAGAGCACCTTTTTTTTTGCAACATTTAATTAAGTTCTTATATTTCAGCTGTAACTGAGGGACTATAACTTGTGAATTAAACACAATGTAGCAATGCTATTTATGTAAAATAAAAATCATTTCAAGAATACGTAAGAAATAGAAATCTGAGTAGTTTTGATGTCAGATGCTATAGGTCTTTGTATTGGACTCAGACCTCTGGATCCCACTGTATGCAACAATAGATGCTTGGAGTTTGATTGTTGTACACACAGTATGTCTGTGTGTGTGTATGTATTTGTGTTTTTAATGTATATATTTTCTAAAAATAAAATAAAATGGCTTTTTACATTTTGTTTTCATGATTTTCTTTTAGATTCAAGTGAATTATATCTTTCTTTTTAACAATGGACTTTGGGAAATTGAGATAATAAAAATGGCAATCTGTCTCATTTATTTTGATATGTAAACTGTTGAAATGTCTAAAGTGCATGAAGGTGTTGAACTGGTTTAGAAGACTCGTTTGAAGGCAGACATTTTGAATAATCAGATTTCAATGTCGGAGCAGACACAAAAAGCAGCTTTCAAATCTTGTTTTCATTATTTGCTATCCAGGGACTGAGGAAGCAGAAAATAGTTTGTGAGCTTAGCCTCAAGAATACTTGACTTATGCAGCCAGACAGTGATCCAAAGCACAGCAGCAACTCCACATCTGACTGACTTCAAAAGAAAACTAAAAGCTTTCAGTACGGCCTTGTCAAAGTCTGGGTTTAAATTTAACTAAGGCGCTTTCAATTTTTCCATAAGCAGTGAGCCAAAATTCCTAAAGCATGACAGTCCTAAGTGCTTAAGTAGAAGGTAACTGTATGTTTTGTTTCTTGAAGACGTTTCACCATCCAACAGTTAGAAATCCAGGTTGGCTGGATGAGTGGAATACTCTGGAAAAATTCTTCTTCCATATACTAAGGTAATTTTTTGCCTGGTATTAAAAATTGTTTGATTTAGAATGAAAGAAGAAATCTGTAAGTGGGCAAGTATTTTTTTTTTGCAGCACTCTAAGAATTGCTCACTTAAGCATGAAAACCCTGAGAACTAACTTTGGCTCACCCAAAGTTTCTCCAGGAGTTCAAGGAAAGTGTGTGAGCTAAAGGTTTTTCTCACTCGTAACAAGTCTAAATCTCAGTACAATGCTCTAAAGGATCAGCAGGTGGAGATATGTTCACGCATGAAGCCCCTGGGTTTCACCATGTGAGCCACAGGCAACCATTACACTCACAGTGCAGATTGAGCAACATTCCGGAGTAGAAAATCATTTTATAAGTTTAGATTTGATCAGCTTGTACATTCATGTGTCTTTATGGCCATTTAAAATCCTACATCTCTGAATGTATAGCGATATTTGCTTTCCACTAATGGTGGATAACAGATTGTTAACAGATGGATAACAGATTGTTATATTTTTTGTATTTTAGAAACAAGTTTAATTTGAGAGAAATCTGTTGTGTACTGCTAAGAATGTATCAGAAGAACCAAGACCCATTTGACATAAAAGTGCATAAAAACAGGTTTGGAGTGAAAGGAATCCATATGTAAAGTACCAACATAATGAAATATCCAAATTATAAACTAATGAGGGACTTCTGGGGATTTCCACTCTTCAAAAATCTCAAAGCAATTGGTTGCACTGTATTTTCTTATCAGAGTCAAGGGTCTGAATTCAAATGCATAAGTTTTCTGATATTCATTTGTTTCAAATGTTGAAAAACAGGTATTGTTTGTTGTCCTTACCATAGTTAGTGTTTGAAAAATTTCAAGCAGTATGATTACTTTTGCTAGGCACAGTATTGTTCCTATTTGGGTAAAAATCTAGCAAGGCAGCAGAGGCTAGCGGCTACAGGAAGTTGAAAATGTAGCATTTCAAAAGTGGTAAATGCTACAGATGGGGATGGAAATAATGAAAAATAACTAAATAGGGCTGAAAACCGATCTCCACTTGTTCAAGGCAAGACAGTGGCTTTCCACCAATTTAAAACTCCCATGAGCCTCTGCTTCGAACATTGTGGGAGTGTTTATGATGAGTTGTTTAATATTTGCTATGTAGCAACCACTTTGGCAGATAATTAAATGTGTGTGTTCAGTGGTTTTTAATTCATGTGTCGCGAAGATGTTTACTATGTTGGAATCGTTATCCTATTACAAATAGGTTAAAAGTTAGTCCATCATAAACTTCCCACGGATGCATTTTTTAAATTTGATAATTTATTTAGAAAGATTTTCTTTCCATTTGCTTGTTGCAGAAGGAAATCCAAATGAGTTTGAAAGCACTTGGACAATTTTTCCCGAAGACCAGAGCTGATAAATGTAGTCCTATCAACTGCCGTGAAAAGACATTTTAAATCTACACCCAATCATTCACAAAGGCTCGTCTGAGGTTGGCTCAGTAAAAGCTGTCAAATACTCATAAATGCATGTTTGTGCTGTTTAGATGATCCATGCTGTGCCAAGGGCCCGTTCCAATCAGGGACTCAACCCATCAAGTTGGACTCATACTGTCTCTGCAGTCAATTGTTTGAAGAGCGGGACTGATGATGAAGGGAGAGGGAGTCAAGAACGATGAGAAAAAGGATGGATGAGTTGAGTGAAGTGATGAGAGGTGAAATATTAGTCCAAAGCGAAGGGCTTAAATAAGCCAATCGATGCTCTCCAATGGAAATAAATGAGAGTTGGGAAGCAGGGAATAGGCTCAGGCTGAGTGTGGAGAAGGAGAGTTTGACAACCCAAGATTAAAAGGATAAGACACTGACAATCAAAGGTGTAAATGGATGGAGCATCAGAGTGGTGAAATATCGACAGATAACGTTAGACTATTATTCTTAATTTATAAATCATTAATGTATGGCAAAGTAAAATAAAAAATACTGAATGCATCATTAGTTTCTTAGCAATAGTTTAGTAGTTGCATCACCAACTTTCATTTCTCTCATCAAAACAATACACAAGTGTGCAAAATCCATTGTGATTAGACACATGAACTATTACATGTTAAATTTGAATGCCAGATACATAAAACACTTGTCCTCTACATGGAAAGCATGTGGTTTAGGAATACTTTGATGGTGTAAAGTGTGAGAGAAATCAGATTACACATTTTATCCATAGTTGCAAGTGAGATTGTAAATGGATATATATCACTTTTCAAGTCATACTGTCCACTCAAAGCACTTTAACAATAGAAGCCTCATTTCCCCTTCAGCGCTCACAAAGTTAGTTACTTGTCTTGAAACTTTGGTATGAGGAAGACTCACAATCTGCTGTTTTTCTGCTTTTTTGTCATTTTTAACAAGTAATTCCCAAACATTGGTTCCACATGTGGAAGATTTTTACATGCGTTTGACATGTGGAAATCAAATTATGAATCATTCGCATGCAGGAAAACTTTTCACAAGTTGTAATTTTTACTTCACATTAAATATGTGGGAAAAACGTCACATATGTTTCAATTAGGTACTATGAGATGTAGTAATAGAAAACCTTTTAGTTCACACAGATGCTTTAGATAACATGAAACATATGGCAACAACTCTACATATAAAATGTTTTGCTTTGTTACAGATATATTTTGCCACTTAATGTAATCACATGTGGAACCTGTGTGGTTTTTTGCTGTAATACAAAAGTGATGCAACATAAACCATAGTTTTCTTAGCATAGATGTGTAATCTAAGGGAAATGTCCTGTTGGTATATTATCTTTAATTTAAAGTGTAGTAACTTTTTGCATCATGTGAAATTGCAATATATCAAACTAATAAATTCAGGTTTGTATCTAAAATCCATTAATAAAATTTTAATATGCAACATGAAAGATGTCAACATAGGAAACCACCTCTGCACCCATCAAGAAGTAAAATATGTGCAACCAAGGAGCATATTTACCACAACGGTAAATCTGGCAAAATGTTGCTCCTTTGAATGGTTTTATTTATATGCTCATAATGCACAAACTGCGACTGTCTGCTTTTCTGCCTGGAGACCAGAAACATCAACAACCTTGGAAAATTAAGGGGAAAGACACCAGCTCGTTCCATTTATTTATATAATTACAGACAAATTGAACTTCTGTAGCAATGAGTAATCTCACTCTGCTAATGAGGAGCCTGATACATGTTCTAAAGTTTGAGTTCGAGCAACTTAGGACTGCTTCATCAATTGCACTTTCTGTTTTTGCTACCTGTGAGACTGAGCAGCTATCCGGAGATCCATCAGATCAACTGGAGCAGTTGATGGGTAAGAGCCACAGTGCTTTGTTAATTGGGAATATATATTTGGTTCTTTATCAGGTTAGGCAACAGAAAGTGGCTTCTGTGGAGCCTGATGTCAGGACGCCTAAGAGAACAGTTTGGTAATGAGGAAAATCCTCCCTCACTGACAGACACAGATTTTATTAAAGTGCAAGAGAGCAGACATTTAATTGCAGTCAGCAACCTGCTCTTCACTTTTATCCCCATCTGTGCTTTTTGGTCTATAACAAATAGGCCGAACAGGATGTTTTAAATGTTTTTAAATCATATTCATGTGTAAGATGTATGGCAGAACAGCAACTAGTGTTTCTATGATGTGACGTGCAACAGTCTTAGTCTACTTTTAGAACAACATAAAATGTTAATTTGGTCAGGACACAATTCTTGCAAAGTAGCTTGGACTCCGTTTTTACAGCATAATGAAATCTTTTCTTTCAGAAAAAACATCACAAAATGACAAACAGGCAGTGGCATTTGACTTGGAGATAAGACACAGCTGACTCAGGGAGGCTGCAGTCATCTCTGAAGCACACAAGCACCAAGCTTGCATAACTTCTTTCAGCTGACACGTTACAGTTGTCTTCTGAGATGCTTTAAAGATTTAAAACATTGTGATATTAAGATGTGAGGTCAGATACAGATCACCTGGTTATCACTTACCTGCAGTATAAAGCCATTAGAGGTTTTCAGTCCCATTCCTGTAATATGGGATCTTAATCACATCCCTCCTGTGGGTGAGCTGTAGGTGCAAGTTGTTCAAATCTAGCAAGCTACTGATCAACTGCAGGCTGAAATACAAGCACATTTGAATAAACCGGAATATTTTTGAAATGATAAGTTTTTTCAATAATTTGATTTAAAAAAAGGAAAACTCTTGTTTTGTGATACATTTCTTGTTTTTATTTCGGTTCATTTTGATGACACAATCATCTAAATTAACAGAAACACTTTTAAAAACTTCTCAGGATGTAATAAGTCCATATATTTTTAACTCTTTGATATGAATTCCTGATATAAATGAACTTTCAATAAAGCTTACTTCCAGTTTGTTGTATTAACAGTCTGTTTTATGCTAAAAATGCAATTATTTTAAATACGTTTTTTCCTTGATATAATTTTCATCCCTAAGCTCATTAAAATTTCTATTGAATCTTGTATTACAGCATTTTATTGTAAGACAGCTTTGTGACTCAGTGCATCCTCAGTATAAGTAAATGTTGCATAATTTCATCTTAGTCATTTGCCTTTTCAATCAGGGGTGACTTGGTGCAGCGTTCCTTTTGTCAAACAGCCTTGAGTCCCCGCCAGCAGCACAATTAAAGATGCCACAAATCTGTCATGTGACCTTGTTCTCTTCATCATAACAACTGTAGCCATCGTTCAGCAGCGTCAACAACAATACATTTGGAGGTAAAAAAAACATGTAGATTTGCTGTTGTTTAGTGTTACAAATCAGGTGAGAGGTGAAGTCCAAATGATTTGTGATAACTCCAAATCCACGTCACTGATTTGCAGATTTAAAAGAAAAGTAAGGGATCAAGAAATAGTGGAGAGCTGTGAAATGAAGGAACATTAATGTTTAGGGCAGGAATTATGAGTAAAAAAAAAAAAACTATACAAAACTGAAAGACTGGCCAGTGAGTGTAAGTCTGAGTGGAGCATGGCATCAGACCTCTAAAAAATTGGGATGTTCCTGTCTGACGTCAAAATAAATCCCAAAATTGGAAACGGGAGCTTAAAGCACTCACTTTAATATTTCTGGTTCTTGATGATTAGCAACTCGATGACACTTTGTGAGACACATCCTTAACTGTAATAAAATATATTTAGCTTTTTTGTGATATTTTGTGTCGCAAGATGTTGCACCTCTATTTAATACTAAAGTCCTTGCAAAAATATGCACAAACCACTATGCATAACAATGTATTAAAGGATAATGACGTCAAAGCTGCGATGAAATCATTTCTAGACTCCTGGCTGTTTGTGTGGCTGCACTGTTGCCTTGCTGCAGAAAGATCCTGAGTTCAGGTCCCAGCTGGCTCCTTCTTGCGTGGGGTCTGCGTGTTCTCTCTGCACATCTGTGGGTTCTCTCCAAATACTCTGGTTACCAAATGCTCAAAGACCTGCAGGCTAGGTTAAGTGGCCTCTTTAACTTGCACTGAAGGACCCTTCGGAGTGCAGGACCACCTCTTGCCTGTTGACTGCTAGAGATGAGCATAGAAAATGAATGAGTGATTTCCTGTTAAATTGGCAAATGTTAAAGATGTTTCTTAGTTGAAATTGGGTGAGGAATAAGCTCTGAAGTAGTTTAATCACAGTCTAGTGTCCAATCTAACTTTTACCCAGAAGGCCTTCTGGGTGAAGGCTTTCTAAGTGGCGCCGAGCTCCATGCTTCATATTTAGGACTTACTTTCAGTACTTGGGCACAAACTAAAACAGGATTTCATAAATCTCCAAGTTTGTTGTTGAAGAAATGTATTTCCACTGATGCAGTTTTAACTGCTGATGTCGTTTGTACAATGGAGAAGTGAAGTTTAAATTTAGCAATGATTTGGAATCTGGAATCAGAAAACTTCAGCATCAGGTGGGCAGCTAAGTTTTTTGTTTCTTTTGTTTACTTTGCTTTTACTGTGCAGCACATAAATGGGGGCACTACGTTTTGACTGACTAAATATGGAAATAGAAAATCTGTTTTGAGATCTTTTGTCTTTCTTGGGCACTTTTGCCACCCACTGACACAGTGGGATCTTGGATGAAGAGTCATATCACCCATATCAAAACGTGCCTTCATATCTAACAATGTGCACATGAAGAGAGGCACAGGCAGGAAGTAAAGAGGTCTGGTCATGTGACCTTTCACACTAGATACATGAAATTGATATTGCTTAGAGTAGACACATTATTATTTTATTTTAAAACTTCAATTTGCTGCCAAAAGTCAAAACAATTGCTCTAGACTCTAGAACAATTTTTGCTCGACATATTTAGCATGGATTCAAATATTAAGAAAGAAACCACACGACATACACAGCCGTTGACCACTGCGTGCATTAAATTCCCCGCAGCACCGATTGGCCACGCAATGTAAAGTGATCCCCTGCAGCAAGTGATGGCCAAGTGGGACGTGTCATCACGACTTTTAACAAGTGTGTCTTTACCTCCGCGGCAGAGGCTCCGCCGAACCACTGAGACCGACTCATCGAACCCCTGGGGTTCGACAGAACCCAGGTTAAGAACCACTGATCTAGAGCTTCCAGAAGTTAGGAAAAATGTCTGGCAGCAATTGTTGCCGGTGGGATTAAATGGGTTAAGTCACAGAAACAGTAGGAGAAATTATGTTTTATAACATTTATGCTATATTCATTGTTTTCAGTTTTCATCAATATTTTATTACTTACACTTTATTTTAAATCTCTTTAAATTTTAAATGTTCTCTGTTTTGTTTTGCTTTGATTGCTTCTACGTTATTATTGTTAGTATTTCAGTTATTTTGCACACCTCCTGGGTAATAACATGCCTTTCTGAGAAAATTTTACAACTTCCAAAATGTTGCCTCTCAGCTGTACACCTCCTGTAATTTATCCACAATCATAATAACAGGGAAATTGCCTTTGACTTTTTTCATTCCGAGTGTAACTGCTGCCTTTGCAGAGATACATTTTTCGAAATATGCGCTGAAAGCATCTGGAGGTATTGAAAAACCTGGACAGGCAGCAGATATGGTGCTTCAGCTCTCTTAATGGCATCTAACAGCATCAAGCCAGACCCGGATTTCATAAATTACAAGTGCAGGAATTCTTGCTTGGACAATGAGGTCATGACTTAAGCGGTTGTTCTTGAAAAACTGCATCATCAGGAAAGCTTGCGCGATTGGGAACAAGATTTCCATCCTTTACTTGGCCTACTGATAAGGCTCTATGGGAAAATCCAAGCTAATCACTGACTGCCCTAACATGCAGCCCAAAAAGCCACCAGTTTATCACACAAGGGGGGACCAGTCTTCCCCACGTGTTGGATTTTCAGGAACAGTTTGTATGAGAGGAAATCCAGCAGCGTCATAAGTCTACTGATAGGCGTTTATTTTCAGACAGCTTACCCAAACTCACAACCAGTCCATCAGCACAGCCACATCACTGCTGACTCTGGTCTTCATCTGAACCCTTCCAGCACCAAATATTAGCAACCTGACAGCAAAAATGACAATACATCAGATACGAGAGCCTGTGAAACTGTGATTATTATTAGGTTCTGTGTTTGATAGCATTTCAGACACACGCAGAGTCCAATAAACCTGAGTCAATAAGCTTGTATGAGTATGAGCATGTGTGTGTGTGCGTGTGTGTGGGCTTGAGTGCCAAAAAAGTGTGTCGCTCTTTTCATTAAAAGGGCACAGTTGTTTGGAGGCGAGATATTCTGCACTGATTGCTCACCGCTTAAAGAGGAGAGCAGACGCATTACCCACAGCTTTCTGCAAGCTCCACCATTTACTCCCCCTCTTCTCCTCCCCACCTCCTCCTCCTCCTCCTCTGTACCTTTCACCCCCTGCAGCTTCCCGCTCTCTGGATTTGATTAGTCCTCTCAGGCAGATGGAGTGCTGTTCGCCAAGCAGAAATCCATCTGCATGTGCAGCAGTCGGCCTCAGACTCTATAGCTTCCCAGCCCCTCATACAGTCTGAGCCATTAGGATACAAAGGGAGCAGTGTAGGCCAACAATTAGGCCATGTCTGATAGAGCGAGGCCTGGCCAGTGGTCTATTAGGAAGAGCCAGAGAGCTTAACAATGCACTTACTCATCAGTTCTCTGACATTTTTCATAAATGCAGTCACTAAACGGTAATTGTTTGGTGAAAGAGAAAAATCTGCCTATGTTTCATTTTTCCTCCTCAGGAAATGAGGGAAACTCATACTGAGATGAAACATTTTTCAAATTTTATGTGAGTAAAATTCACTTCTTAATTGAAAATGTGTTGCAAAATGTGTAAAACTAACATTTAAGAGCTTGGAAGCACAGCGGTACTAGTTCTTGTACTGGGTTCATGCTTATTTGCACCGAAATAAACGGATCTTTTATTGCAACAGTGTAATTTCACACTACATAAATCTAGGTACATTCATTGAGTAGGTAAAAATAAATTCATATTCTATGTTTCTTTTCTCAAACTCTCAAAAGCCAAGTTGTCACACATGCACCTCATACTTTATAAAGCCCTATTTTGCTAACAGGATAGCGCTCAGGCCATTAAATTTCTGCTAAGAAATTTAGGGCATAGTAAATACAACCACAGACTTGGGGGCTTCCATTTATTAAACTTTTAAGAAATTTGACCCGAAAAATGAGCTACATTGTAAGTTGTTCTTTCAATAAAACAAACGTCCGACATTGTGTTTTTTGTTTCTAAATCTACACGACTTTTCATATTGCTTATTCTTAAAACATCACACTACTTTATTTCTTTAAAATATTGTGCTTAATTATTGGCTCTGAAAGGGCTTGTATATCACAGGAATATGAAAAAGTGTCAAATTGTTGCCTCTGGACTTCCTTTTTGTAGAATATCAACCCCAAACATCAGCGCCCTAATCTTTGTAAGCTCGTTTTAAATGGCCTCATATTCGGCACAATCAAATGAGAAAGCTCCAGGCATGGATTTAAATGGTCCAGTGTTCAGCTGAGGTACATATTCTGTCATCATGGAACACAGATAGAAAGAAAACCCCTTTTCTATATTTTCTGCTCTCCATCAATGCTGCCTTTAATTTGCCTTGAAAATTACACTTCTGTGAATGATACACCTCAGCTGAGCTTGATACACTAGCAAGCTAGAAACCTACTGGGATTTCCTAATTATTGTGACACTAAGTACTAGTAGCAATTATTTACACCTTTGTCTGAAAATTTATGTGCTTAAACACAAAGTTACATGTTCTCAAAATGACTTTGCACATTACTATGTGGTTTAATGAGACAAAAAAGCTGCCAGAATGTAAAAAAACACTTTTGATACGTTTTGTATGTCGAGCGCTGGTGTGAGATCTCTGACTGTACAAACATGAATTAGTGTTCTGGTTCATTTTTTTAACTTAGACCTTGAAAGGTCCAACTTCTGCCCTGCAAATGACATCCTATCTGATTTGAGCATGTTCTGGTTGCAAGTCAGGATTTGCTTAATGTTGTGCTCCTAATGTTAAATGTTGCCTTTTTCTCTTTAATTTGTTCACTCAAACAATAAAGGAATGTGTTCCTAAATTGAAGTTGTACAGTATGTCTGCGACTGGTTTAATGAGATGCAAACTGTCAAAAGTGTTAATAAATAGTTTATGCCTTTGACTCACTATGTTTTTATCCACAGCAGCTACATTATATGCTGCAGGCTACATGGAAATCTCTTACTTTAGTGAGTGTTTTTTGTTATATTCGTGACAAAGGACTTAGGAAAATACCACTTTCTGATTCCAAAGAGTTTGCACCATTAGGACGCAACAGGCAGTTTTGAGAATTTCTAGAAAAGGGTCTTTGTTAGTATTTTGTTATTCTAGGTACAAGGCCTAAGAATGTTTTTTCTGCATTTTCATTTATTTCCCCATTTATCTCCAAGTCCTGGTCATTTTAATTCAATACTTGATTTAATTGAATCATTGAGGCATAAAATTCCTCCAAATTAAAGAGATAAACTTTCATACCTAAAGAAATGCCAATCAGTCAAGACCAGAAACTTTTGACAATTTACTATAAAAAAATGAGAAATGGTTTAAAATGTTTGCACTGTTTTCAATGTTGTGTAATCTATCTTTTTGTAACAAATATTTCATACATATTGTGCAAGTTTAAATTAAATCTAGGTTTCATCATCAAAATCTTACTGCTTAAAATGTCCATTTAATTGTGTCATATTGTGTAGTATGTTTTGTATATTTTTAAATATCATTATCAGATTCCTTATTAGCATTCACATTATACTGTATTTCAGAATCTGTATAGAAAAATATTTCACCCTCACAGATATGATTCGATTTTTACCATATTTATTGAAGAAAAATATGACACTCTGTTAAATCATTATGCTAGCCATTAGTTTAAGATGTGTAATTAATGGACTGCTGTTTCTCTAGGGTAAAAACTGATGCGTCTGGAAGACTTCAACCACAAAACATCATTTTAAATAGGGATTCTGCAACAGTTTTATATTCATGTCAAACATGCTGCCCCACCAGTACATCTGTATCTTCTCCCAATTCAACATTTCCATGGAGAGAAGGAACATGGAACAAAGTGTTTTTAGAAAGGGGTATAATTAAATGTAGCCAGCGTCTATTTATGTTTTCTTTCATGAAAAGAGCTGAAATACGTCTGGTGCGTTTAGATTGCCCTGTTTCATTGTGTTTCCTGTCACACACCCACATCTCCTGAGCTCCCCGTCTGTTACCTCGCTGCTGTCTCACCTGTTCTCAGTTCTCGAGTTATCCCCTGTGAATTTACACCCAGAGAACAACGGTTCTCTGCCAGATCCTCTTAGAAAAAGCATGTGTTGTTTCAGTGACTTTTGGCTACGGCTGGATTTTTCTATTTGCCTCCCAGAGAGCCTCTGTAGAGTTTGCCTTGGTTAAGACAGATCATATTTTACATTCACCTTTCTAACTTGCTCTTTAAGCGACCGCTAGCTAATGGAAGCTGCTGTTTTACACCGATACACTGAGGCCTTAAGAGCAAATACCACAGAGTGAGTTTCCCTCACCAGCTTCACTCAGCATCAGACCACCTTTAATGCTCGCTATCATCTTTATTGTTAAGGCAGGCTTTCATGCTTAACCTCAGTGTGTATGCCAATAAGAAAGACGCTGCTTAAAAGTTATTTGACTTTGCTGACAGTGAAGAGATGGAGTTAATGTGTTTGGTTTGGTTTTGGGAGCAGGGCCACGCCTCAGTCACACCTCTAATTGTCCAGCAGTCAGTTTATAATTTGTCATAATCTCCAGACCCCACCCTCAGCTGTTCATACCTTCTTACCTATCGATTTCTTCTTGTCCCTACCGCCTCTACATTCCTGACCATTTCGTTCCTCCTATTGTATCCTTTATTCCTCATTCATACCTCCTTCAACCCTCTTTCTTCTCTGTCATATCTTCTACTTTCATCCCTCATCTCATCACTCCTCCCTTATTTCCTAATCTTTTTTAGTGTTCCTCCTTTACCTCCTTCAGCCCTCATCTTTACCTCCTCCAACCTGTCATCATACCTCCTGCATCCCTTATCTACTCTCTCACTCCTAGCTCCTCCACCCCCTCTTGTCCTTCTCCTCTGTCATATACCTTCAACTTTCATCCCTTATCTTCTTTATCACTCATCCTTCATCAATGATCTTTGTTGATGTAAAACCTGAGCATCCATTGGCTGTAAGTTGTAAATAGATCACATAATAAAACCATGCAGTGAAAGGAAAAGAAAAAAAAAACAAGAGTAAAACAAAGAAAGGAAGGGAAATATCAGAAGATGAAATGCAAGTAGTGATTCTGATTTATTTTTACTTGTTTTTAATCAAATATACGGCCCTGGAAAAAATTAAGAGACCACTTAAAATGACCATTTTCTCTGATTTTACATATTATAGGTAAATGTTTGAATAAAATGAACATTGCTCTTTTATCCTATGAACTACTGACAACATGTCTCTGAAATTACAAGCAAAAATGTAATATTTATTTAGAGAAAATGAGAAATGGTCAAAATAATGTAAAAGATGCAGTGTTTTCAGACCTCAAATAATACAAAGAAAAGAAGTTCATATTCATTTAGAAACAACAATACTAAATGAACTCAGGAAGAGTTCAGAAATCAATATTTGGTGGAAAAACCAGGAGGTTTTCAATGAGGTTCAGTGCTGTGGAGTCTCTTAATTTTTTCCTGAGCTGTATTTTTCAAAAGACAAAAAAATATGTTTTCACAACAAAACCACACAAAAACAGAACATGCCTCTCCCGACCCAGATGAGACATTTTTAACCATGTAATAAACTAGGACAGGCTGAAAATATTCACACCATGATTGTGTGGCAGAGATGAAACCAAAGATTTTCACACAGAATAGAAAGACATTAGCCTTTCTGGTTTTCACTGTCTCCCATCAAATCAGATAATTTTTTTTCTGATTTAAATCAGACCAAGATCAGTCTTGTTTGATGGATGCTAGAATAGTGAGTAAGATTATTTTTCAGACCATGTCTTTAATTTTCCCAGATCATTGACCTCATGACTGGTGATCATGGGTTTTGCTAAAACTGGCTGATCACCTTGCTGCTTGCTCCTTAGTGCTTATTCTTTCTATCCGGTGTCAGTGTTTATGTCCTTGTGGGGTGTCATGGACTTTCATACGTATTGTTTCAAGTAGTTTTTACAAAACTTAGTTTTTTTCTAAATTCCTTCCCTTCCCAGGTGTGTTTTTATTATAATGTAATGGTTGCTTTATTGAATAGAAATAGAAAAATAACTTCATTCACTGCTTTTGCTGTTGAAGGTTGCACTTTTCTCAAAAGACCTTCCTGTATTTTATCACACTTCTTCTCTTGAGCCTTTTTGACTCATTCCTTTTTTCTTTTTAAAACAACTTTTATCCTGCTTGGCGCTCTTTCTCCATTTCCTCCTCCACCAACCTGCACCAACCTACCGCTGGTTCATAAAGAAGTCTGATGTGATTTATACAGTGTCATTTCCTATAGCTCCGATGTGGCTTTAAACTCAGAGGGAGATCAGAAAGACAGATAGAGCAGCCGGAACAAGAGCTGGTTTGTGTACTACAGAGTAGTAGGCATAGCAACTGCCAGCCCTCTTTATTATTCCTGTTTTCGATTTTATTATTCACTTTATTCTTCACTTATTTCTCCCATTCATATTTCTCACAGCGCATATGCTGCAGGGCAGCGCTGTTCGCCAACCTTTTCATCCAGAATGCCGATCATTTCTCCTCACCGTCACCCTCTCTCCCCCTCCTGCTCCAGACTCTCCATCCTCTGCTGCTGACCACTAGCCTTGACAATATTAAGACTTGTGAAAAGTATACAGTGCGCCCTGACACCATTTCTATTTTCTGTCAGGTCTAATCTCCCCCTGGGCTTCTGGCACACCTTTTTCCATTTACTGCGCTTCATTGTGTTGTCAAACTCTATCTCGGTTGCTTTTGCTCACCTGAGCAACCCTGCTGCCAGATCACTGAATTATACCAGAGATGTTTTTCTTTTACATGATGATGTTTTTGTCTTAACACATGACCTGATGATTGGAGGAATATGTCAGCAATATGCATGATCTGAACACCTTCCACATTCATATTCATCTCTATATTTTTTCTTCCTTAGGGTGTAAGAACTCATTTTTTCACAATCTATTATTTTTGCTTTTTGTATGGCTAAGATGACTAAATAGTTGATGTTTCTATGTCCTTATTTGGAAAATGTAGCAGAAATGCCCTCTTTAGATAATATCAATGTATGAAGAAATGGAAAAAGCAGCACATCCACCGACATCAGTGGACAGAGGTGGGAGTGAAAGACATGGTGACTGAATTCAACAGAAACTTCACACATAGCAAAATGAAATGAACTGAAAAATATAAAACACTGTTTGTTGTGTCTTTTTGAGGGGGCAAGTTAATTTTCTAAACTACATACTTTTATTGGATGCCTCCCACATATGATCTTCTCCACACAAGTTCACTGTTCTTTACTGACTTTATGCTGTTTTAGCTGCTTTTGCCACTTGTTGGCATCTCGCTCATATTGTTGATAACTGGGAGAAAAAAATAGGTACAAATATTGATCAAATTCCTTCACATTGGGTCATGCGGTCAATATACAAAAACAATCTTCTTTTGGTGCAGTTGTTACTCTAAAGCCAACAACATATATTACTGTGTTATTGATTGTGACTACAGCACAAGTAGCTGGTTAAGGAAGTTAGAAAAGTAGCAGTTTATAAGTCATTACAAAAACATTTTTTGATTTAACCTGAACAGGACATAAATGTTCATGTGAATCACCATCAGGGTGCGTGATTACTGCAGCAGCTTCCCATAGACCTGCTGGTGTTGCTAAGAAGGTTGTCTCGATAATGTCAATTAATAACTACTATTAAAAGAGAAATCACACCCCATCAGTGTTATTTCGTTTATCAGATCCGCTGAAATCTAAGATTTTAAATCATAGATTTAATGAGTGTAGAAACAATAGTTGATGCGTAAAAATACTTAATGGAAAAAAGCTAAAAATAAGTGTATTGTATGTTTCTTTGTCTGCTCAACATACATAGATATAGACTATTAGACATCTATAATAATCTTTTCAACCACAGTTGGTTCATCAATCCACTGAATGGTTCCCCTTCAAATATGTGCAAGCTGATGTAATCTAAGGAAAATTTTATTGGAAAAAAACATTTGTTTTGTCATTTTTTCACCCACATTCAATTGAGGTTGCCTACACCATATATACAGTGTATCCATTCATTGCTTATTAAAAAACAAGAAAAAAAGTAGATATGAATCACCTTACATAACACAAGCCTTACATTGTCTGCACTAATCAGGCTAAATAAACAAGTAGCTTTGATCTGATGGCTTGCACTTGTGATCTCTGACCTTTCCTTGGGCCTTGATTCCAACAATTTCCAGCTTGTTGAACCAGCCTCTCTCCATCGCTGACCCATCACGAGTGTGCCCTGGGCAGATGCATCAGATTACCATGCTTATTTGAAGTCATGAGGAACAAATAAATGAAATTATCCAACTTCAGATTCAGAGAAAAAGAAAACACCACAAAAAAACACAAAAAACACCAAGAAACACCAGGACTGGATTCAACATTGGTATTGCTTCTAAAACCACGGCGTTGCAATTTGGTGGGATTCCTGTCTTCAACGTCACATGATATTATCTTTATTGATGTGTGTCAAGTTGCATAATAAGGGTGCAGCACAGTAGGTTGACCTGTTATATAGAAACGGTCTAATCTGCTCCCCCTCCACCTTTATCCGATTAAGGTGCATAAGGCATGTAGAAAAAAGCATAATGTGAAATGAAACAGATTAGGTTGGATAATGCAGTGTAATTATGTAGGATTATATTAAATCAGTAATGTTATAAGATAGATTGTGCCTTTAGGTCATATTAATAATAATAATACAAATGGGAGATTAATGAGGGGAATTAAATGCATTCATCCATTTTCTATAACTGCCTAATCCTGTTAAGGGTGGCGCCGGGAGTTGTGCCTATCTCCAACAGCCAGTGGGAGAGCAGCAGGGCAAACCCTGGTCAACATGTGCACAGAGATAATCACGACTTATATCAAGGTAGACTCACCAATCATCTTAATATTATTGCTTTTGGATTATGAAGAGCAACTGGAACGACAGAGAAGATGAGAGCTCCATATTACAGACCCCAACAGGAAACTGACGCCGGGAACTTCTTGTATTGAAGAAACTACCCTAGAAAATAATACACTGTTTCTCAAGGCAGAGACCACGTTTGTATGCGACCTTAAGTAGAATCTACTTTTAGTTCTCACTTCCAGTTAAATCCACTCCAATGGGGGTAAAACCTTTAAGTTTGGGAGTTGCAAATGTGAAGCTGGTACTTTTTTTTTCCATTTTTTTCTCCGAAGAGTTTTTGCGGCGCTAGTGGCTTGTATTTTAGTATGTCTTTTTGTACAGTAGGCAGACAGGAAGGAGGGTGAGGAGAGGGGGGAAGACATGGTCGTCTGCCTATGGTAAAGGTCGTCGGGACCGGGAGTCGAACCCGCGACGTCCGCGTCGAGGACTAGGGCCTCCAAACGTGGGGCGTGCTAACCCCCTGCGCCACCATAGCACGCCCCAAGCTGGTACTTTTTGTTTACTCAAAAGCTAACAGTGATTTAATCAAGACTGAATGTTTTTCCTTCCAATTGTCTCTTGAATAAATAGCACTAAATAATTTTCAAAGATAATCATATTTTCATGACTTACTTATTAAGTCTGGCAGTCATGTCTGGAGTAATTAAAACTTAGCAGAGTTGGAAAGGATAGACCAATTTAATTAGTTTTTCTTACAAGCGTCTGAGTTTCAAGTTTAATTTCAAGTTTATTTTTAACAATGGGACAATGCATACTAAAGACTATAGCCAAGTGATAAATTTCTATTTCTCGTCCCTTTGGCAGGTTGATGTTAAAACACAGATGATAAAAAACAATGGAAATCAAAGATATAACACTAACACATGTATAAGCAACCATAAATGCATACATTTATGACTTTCCAAGAGCCAGTTTTTTTATTCTTCTGTTTTCTCTGTTGTATGTCTTTCTTCCACCTGTCCATCCACTAGCTGTCCATCAGTTATTGGGAAGTCAGTTCCAGGAGGGATATCCCAACATCTGTTTTCCTGTCTCTTTTTAGGGGATCCAAAATTAATCCTATGCCAGAAAGGAAAATATCTATGCGGTGGCTTATGGATTTGTGGGTCTGTGCTGGAGTCCAATAAGGCTAAACTACATGTGGCGCTCCGTGATTTGGACGATACAATGTCGTTTGTTGCCAACAACGCCACCCGGGGTTTTCACCCAGGAATTATTAAAGGGACACAGGTCCGGTTTTGCAAAAAAGCGAGACAGGCCTCAAGACAATAATAATTTATTATGACAGAATAAAGAAATACCTGTATCTGAACAAAAAGAAAATTCACAAAACAAATCCGAATAGGCTTACCGGTGGATACAGCCAGGTCCTGGATGGTAGGCTCCAAAGCAAAGAAATCAAAACAACCACCAGTGAGGTCACTCACTCCTTGTAATTCCCTCCACCTATTGGTATTGATCACTACAGTCACACCAAAAAGGGACGCCGCATCCAGGGCCTGAGCGCACCACCGGCAGTCTAGAAACTAAAAATAAGAAAAGACAATTGGTTAAAAATACAGGCAATAAAAGAAATAAACATGTCAAAATAAACCCATAAAATCCCTATGCTCGACGGCACAGCAAAATGAGCAACCCAGTCCAATCCAATCCGAAATGAATGCGATCAGCCGCTCCTTGTTTCGATTTTGGAAGAGGGGGTGGGGGGGCGTGTCCCAGGCCGCCGGTCTCCCTCTCGCAACCGCTAAGTAAGCAGTGACTTAGTGCAGGCAAAGCAGCAGCGTTGTGTGACAGTCGAGATTCCTAAATAATAAAACAGTTTAAAATAAAGGAATAAAAACAAGATTTGTCACTCATTCCACCTACCAATTAGCAAGCTCTCCACACTTGCACCCAAATGGGAACGCTCAAATGTTGGCACTGTTTTTGCAGGAACCACCTCACCCACAATGTGGAGGTAAATACGCCCGTCCGTTCCTGCTGATAAAAGGCTCTACATGACTACGATGTATAAGCAGCTGTAAATACGCAGGCAGTCAACCTCACCTGTACTCAGCGCACAGACAGCTCAACACGGAAGCGTGGTGTGTCAACAGCAAACAACGTCAGACTGGAGCTCACCTCTACTTTTATACTGAGCGCCCTCTGGCGCTATTGGCCCGCTTGCAATCACCCTGCCAGCAGGTGCAGCCTCCACCTCTTCCTGCCACATACAGAAGAAGACAATGAAATCTTGAGTCTATTTATCTCCTGCTCCAAGTATCATCACTCGTAAACAGAGGAGAGGAGTAATAGTTACATTTACCAGAGTCACGTCTCTGTTTGAGGAAAATACTGTCTCCCGCACAGAAACTAGCACTTAAAATTTTCCCCTTTGTGAACTATGGCCTCTTATGAGGGCTCTAGAATCTCATCTGAATGTTTTTGGGCTCTCTCCTGGAGCCCGGCCTGTCAGAGTCTCTACTTCAAAGGGCAGCAGGAGGTCACCTAGAAGTGGGCCCACCTCCTACAGGGAGAGATGTTGAGTTCCAGCTAACAGGCAAGAATCGTTATAAGTTGGCATCTGAGATCTGAAAACTGCCAAATGTTGACTGATTTAAACTAGCATGAAATCATGGCAGAATTTCATTATGTCTTTCTATAAGACTAATAGGAAAAATTTTATTTTCTGTCCCATTATTCTTGAAAAAAAATTTTTTTAAGGGAAAACTACCCCCCCCCCCCCTAAAAAAATGTATTGAACAAACTACACTAGAAAATAATACACTGTTTCTCTGCCTTGAGAAACAGGCAGAGACGTGTTTATATATACACAGGTGTTATACGCAACCAAAAGCGTGGTTCTCGCCTATAATGTGGTCTCAGCGGCACCAAATGCCACATCGCCATATGGGTAATGTTTTTTGGGGTTGCAATAAAAATAATAATTACTCGGAAATAACCAGGGTACAATAAATTAAACATCCGTTCGGCGGCCACATCGCGCGCATATCCTGCCACCTGTTTTCTGCGCTCGCTTCAGCGTCCAATGAGGAAGGAGCGGCGGTTCTGGAGGCGGAGAAAGGACGCAGAGAAGTTGGAGGAGAGAGTGAGAGACAGAGACGGAGAGACGGGGAGCTGGGGATTGAGTGTTATAGTCGCTGTTGTCACATATTTAATCACAGACTTTGCTGCTCATCTTTGGATTGTTAAATCACACCCAGGCGAGTTTCTCCCCCCTTTCTGTTTCTCTCCGTTTTGCACATTTTATTGACGCGCAGCCACAGGTTGGCCCGATTTTAATCCAGTCACCAGTGGATTATTCCTCCCCATCATCTTCTCCCTGAAGCGGGTTAGAAATGTGTACCGTCGAGACATACGCGATGATCGTTTTAGGGGAAACAAACTGAACATTCAAAGTAAGGAGGAGGAGGGAGAGACATTCATTCATTCTGCGAAGAAGCGACGAGCAAATTTTGTCTTTTCTTTTGGTGAGACGAGGACCTGTGGAGGGGCTGAGAGGAGACGAAGCGGAGAAAAAGACCAGGGGGATGGCTCTGACAACATGAGAAAGAAAAAGTGTGGTGGTCCTGTTTTTCAACCAGCCAGTGATTGAACGCACCTAACCTGGGGGGCAAGGATCGTGGGAGAAGAGGTCGGAGGTAGGTAAGGGGGGAACCGTCGGGAGGGGTAGTGAAGGTATCTGGTTATATCATACTGAAAGTAGGTTATTGCATTTTGATCAGTCGCCGGCAGCTGATCGCAGCCAACTTATGGTTAACACAGCCTTTGTTGCAGCCACGCTTCTCCTGCAAAGGCAAATTGACAGATGTGAAATTGTTATTCTCAGAGTCTCTAAGCCTGATCTGATTTTTATGGGGGTAAAGCCAGAGGATTCCCTCCCTCCCCCCTGACTGACAACATCAGTGTAACACAGATGACATTTTATGGGAGAGATTTCTGGGCGAGCTGTGGGATGTGAGAGAACAAGGAGACACCGGGAATCAGAGGGACTGAGGGTTGAGAGAGTGGCTGGCTGGGCAGCTGACTCAAATGTGACTAAAGGAATAACATTTCCTCCAAATTATGACAGCCTCACTGCACTCTATTGGCCCTTTTTGTCACACACACCCAACATTTGGAGACTTGCTCCTCATTCGTTTTGATCTCAGTCCTTCCCGTTCATGTTTGTCTGTTGCTCTGTTGTGTTGCATGAAGAAAAAAAGTGAGTAATCATCATCTGTTTGTGTTTCTTTCCCCCTCTGTGTGTTAAACTGTAGTCAGGTGCTTGGCCACAGCTCTGACTATGGAGCCTCCCCCTTCTCTGAGCATGGCTCTGCTAGGAGGGAGCGAGGATGAGGACCAGCGCTTCCTCCTTCCTCTGGGCAGCATATCCCATCCCTCCACGGCTGGCAACCAGCCAGGATCGAACCACTCCAACCATACAGGAGCTTCAAGTATCGATCGCCTGAATGGCAGCACCCCATCGCCGTCCTCCGCCACACCCAACTTGCCTCCGGCGCCCCTCCCTAAGTTACCTCTGTCCTCCTCCGGAGCCCAGCCTCTGCCTCCGCCCATTCCCAATGCCCTGCACCCCACCAGTACCCCACTTTCGTCCTGCCTGGGTTCCCAGCACAGCCTGAGTGGAGACAACTCCCCAGTCTATAATGCCCTCTTTTACTCCTCCCACTCGCCCTCCATGGAGCGGGACAGGGACAGAGAGCGTGACAGGGAGAGGGACAGGGGCAGCAAACACAGACAGGCCAGTCCACTTGTCCACCGCAGGGACAGTAACCCCTTCACGGAGATTGCCATGAGTTCCTGTAAGTACACAGGTGGGGTCATGAAGCCCCTGAGCCGCCTGAGCGCCTCCAGGAGAAACCTCATAGAATCGGACAGCAGCAGCGAAACCAAAGAGGGTGGGGTTTTGGCTGTTGCTGGGGCAACGGCGACTGGCGGACATGACAGACAGCGAGACGCCCCTCCCACTTACTCAGAAACCCAGTCATCTACTCACCAACCCCCTATCCAGAGCCCCCCAGAGATTGTGATCTCGTCCAAAGAAGACTCACCGTACCCCAGACGAGGGTATGACATCACTGACTCCACATCCAACCAAATGTCCATCTACCACCAGAACCACGCACTGGTGGAGAGTAGGCGGGGGCAGTCTGAGCGGGGCAGCAGGCAGGGAGGGGTCGGGGCAACGGGCAGTGGGGCCAGAGGCAGCACCTCCAAGGCCCCAAAACGAAAGAACCAAAACATTGGCTATAAGTTGGGGCATCGCAGGGCGCTATTCGAGAAGAGGAAGAGGCTGAGCGACTACGCCCTCATCTTCGGGATGTTTGGCATCGTGGTCATGGTGATTGAGACTGAGCTGTCGTGGGGAGTGTACAACAAGGTGAGTATGATGTATCTTCACATGATGATGAAATGTCAGACAGGTTACTGCTGATTACATGAGGAATTTAATATAAAAAGGGTATGTTACACACATTACATAGCAGCAAAATATTAGAAAGTAATACCAAAAAGGTTTACTTTGTGGGCTGGTATGATTGGTATTCTTTCCTTCAAATAAGTGAGTGAACATGATCGCTAAGAAATTGAAAACCAGATAAGTTATTTATTCAAAATCAGCAACAATTGTCTCATGAGATGACTGATAAGTGAGCATAATTTTTTGTGTACTGTTACGTTTTTAATTTATTTTAAAAAAGAAATGATTAGCAGTTGTTGAATGTCTGGTGATAAGTGTCAGGGCACCAGACAGTAGACTTTTTACCTCCAACATTTTCAAGCCAAATATTGTCTACAATGCTAACAAAATTGTGCATATTGGCTGTGCTCCTTAACACAAATTTTTAGACACAACATGAATTTTTGTCATATTTTTCTAAGACTAAAAGGAAGTATTTATACACGAATAAATTATAAGCTCTTGCAGTAAAATTATATGAATTTTACATAAATATAGCGTCAGCCAGCATGATAAGATAAAAAGTTCCTCTAATATTTGCTTTTAAAAATATAGTGTATCTTACAAAAATGCACTGATGCTAGTTTTAGCCAATTACAATTTATGTTTGAAGACTATTATAACAGCTTACCTTCTTTTCTAGTCTTTCTTCCATAAGAGCTCATTCACTGTTAATGTTAGGAGCAGAGACAGTGTCACACTGTATGTGTAGAAAAACAGTGCGTGAAAACAGAGTTTCATTCATTTAAAATAAAGACAAAATGACTTTGATTTGTTATTGTAAATGGACTGTAGCATTTTATGTCAGCACTTCGTGCAAACAACAGTCTCTATGGGGCCTTTCCCATCAAACTGGTTCCAGTGCTTAACTGGTACAAGTGCTTACTAAGCACCAGTTCTTTGTTTTTCCACAGATAAACCCTGGCTCAAGTCCCGAAAATCCTTAACCATCCCAGTTCCCTGCTTAGCAAAGCTAAATTCCTCTCTGTTTAGTTTTTTAACAATCAAATTTAAAAACTCAAAACCCTGAAAACATTTTGCTGAATCTTGGATTAGCATCAGAATAAGAAAAGATGACCATTACTTATCGTGCAGCAGTTTCTTTTGAAATCACCTGTATTTACACTGAGTCCATAATTTAAATTTCCGACTCAGTCTTATACCACTGTGGGTCTTTTAATATATCCAGTTGGTGAATAAATGATGCTATAAAAGTTTAGCTTCCATTTTTCAGCCCATGGTTCAGACGAGAGATCAGCATCAGGATTGATGAAGAATGAAGTACTGCTTATTGCAGGAATAATAATATATTCATTTGTTTAAATTACCTCAATGGACTACACTAATTTATAACAACAAAGAATGAAGCAAAGGGAGGATCAGAGAAATAACAAATGAGATATTTATAATGGTTTGGCTCCCACTTGACTCTCAGGTGTTGGAAATGCCAAACATAAAGATTAAGAAGAGGTTCTAGTTAAGAACGTTCTAGGTGGAAAAGTCCAACATATGTTTTCCTTAGAGGACGTAGACCCTACGCTCAACTCTTAGATTTCTTAAAGGTTACAGAAATGCCCAAACCCAGCTTGTTTCTTAACAGACAGAGGTCTAAGGCGCAGTAGACATAGAACACAGCAGCTTTGCTGTAATGCAGTCAGCCTTCCTGGTATCTGCTAAAACCAGCTCCGAGTTAATTCACTGCTTTGCCAATTTGACAAATTGTTCCCAACGCCGGTATGAATTAATATTTTGTGGCAGATGGCTCCTGTTTGTATCTGAAAAAAAAAATCTGGTACAAAACCACCAAAACTGCAGAAATATGAAGTGGTGAAGAATAAAATACTTAAAACCTGCCGAAGCCCAGATTCTTTATGAACAGCTGATATGCTGAAAATGTGGTTTCCTTTTAAGTGCCTTCCTATATATTTTGCTTTCTAGAAGCATGATACAAAACATTTTAAATACTTCTTTAAAGTGAGAATCAACCCTGGAAATATTCCTCTGAACTACCATATCATGTTTGTAGTTGCATTTGCCAAGGTCTGTTAAGAATCTCTTATGTTAACTTTTCTTGTGCTGTGTATTGTTTTTATCTATTTTCCTTTTATATTGTAAGTAACCTGTGATGCAATTTTGTCATTTCAATACTTTGAACTTTTTGAGTTTTGGTCATTTCATATTCATCTTTTCAGTGGAAAAATGTGATATCTGCCATTTAAAGTAGGGTGCAAGACATGTTTTATAGGACATTTGAGAATTGATATGATTACTTGTGTCTGCAATGCATCTAAAATACTTAAATAGCTAAACAAATGAACTGGAATAATATGGTACCGTTTAGTCAGTATAGTTATTTCAAAGGCATTAAATAAAAGTAAAATTAGACAAATAATAATTATAAAGTCTTAGTATAACTGGAGGTGTGAATTGGCAAATGGGTGAACTGAGCTGGAGCTCTTGGGTCTTGTAAAGAAAGTCACCATCCAGGTTACCCTCATCTTAATGGGTCAACAGTCAAGTTAAAAAGACACATTTAGCTGACAAGATGAGGCTTTTAGCCACATTTTTTAAGAAATTAAGTATGCTCAATTTTCTGTCTTCACAAATGGAGCAAAGGCTTCACAAATCTGTAATCAGTGTAGCTCGATAAGTGTTCTTCATTAGCTCACTGGGTCAACAAGAACTGCTTTCCTTCATACTTCAAATAAGGAGTCTCAAAAATAAACTCAAGACAAAATTCAGGAAATCTTGGAAGTGAATCTTATACTTCTAAAAAGTAAGTTTATTCCTCTTTAAATGATAATTGTAATGTTGTGGGTTGAGCAGCTGAGTTGAGTTGGGTTGAGTAGCCTCTCTGCTAATGCGAAACAGCGTATTCTGCTCATTCTTGGTGTTGTTTATTGGTTTGGATGATTGAAATGTAAAGAAAAAATACATATTTCAGTTTATTCGTTTACCAAATCTAAGTAGTGGCATGTCCCTCCTCATGCTCGTCAATGGCTCGGTCACACACTGTTGTGGAATGGCATTCCATTCCGTGAGCAGCATTTGCTGCAAGTTTGCCACTGTGGCTTTATCTGTCACTCTGGCATAAAGACAGCATGCTCCCACAAATATTTAGTGGTGTTGAGGTCAAGATTGCAACAGGTCACTCCGTCTTCTCCTCTTCCAAATTGTGGATGTTGTGTTTGATAAACCCTGCAGTGTTGGGGGAACTGTTGTTATTTTTGGATGATGCATTAGTTCCCAGCTTGTGATGATGTGGAATTGCAATGGTTGCATGAGTGCAGTCCTTATTCTCAACTCAACTTACAATTGTAAGCAGTCAACAAGCTTTCCAACACCTTAAGATTCATTGTCAAAATCATTATTACAACAAAAAAAAATCTACCAAATACAAATTACTTTAATTTTTGTGTTTGATAAGCAGGGGGTGTTCAATTTAAAGCACTCACCTTGATATCCAGAGCCCAGAATATTAGTTTAGACTTAACCTGACCAGACAAAATCACAAGCTCACAGCGACTGAATTGCACTTTGCTGGACACACTTCAGTTTGACAAGAAAAATACAGTGCCAATTTAACACACCCTAGTGAGCAGCCATATTTACCACTTTTGTAGCTTCTAGTAACTCTTCACACAGTCAGACCAGCTCTGTACACACATGTTGGAGGAACGTTGTGCACTGTAACGACCAAGCTTGACAGTAGCTGCTTCTGGGTGATGTGATGCAACGACACAAAGGACATGCAGGGCAGATTATCAGTAGGAGGCCAGGATCTCATTTGTCTGTGTAATGGCCAGTGTAATAAGCTGAACTGGCCCCTGGCTGTTTTTGTGTGTTTATTTTGGGTGTGTATGTGTGTTAGTTAGCCTCACAGTGTCTTGTGCTCACCTTCCTGATATCCCTGCCCTCATCCCATCCTTCTTTTCTGCTCTGACACATCACAGAGGGCTGGTTCTCTTTATCTAATGAGGCAGAAACATTACTTCCACAGCTTGTCACAGAAGGATCATGGATCATGTAAAATATTTGGTGGCACTCTGATTTACAGGTAGCCGGTTAGATGCTAGGCGTGCTTTGCGTCCCTTTCTCAAAGTGTGTGGCCTCCGATTTATCGTACTGGTCACTCTGGGATGGGATTTTCCTGCTCTGTGCTGCCAACTTTCTCTCTTTTCTTCTCCTCACTGCTGTATTAAAATCATCGTTTCAAAAGCAGTCTCTTCCTATTAATGAAAATGTATTTGCCTGAATTTGTCTTTTAGTTCTTTGTCTTTTTCTCCTCGCTGCCCGTCCGACAGTCGTCCTTCTCAGAGGAGACGGCCGGCACTTTCATGTCGTCTTCCTCCATCTGTCCCCTCTTTTTTATTTTGAAATCCCTGTCCGTTTCTTTATCTGGGCTTCCTTTTATTCCTGTATTTCTTTCATTATTCTTTTTTTCTTCCTCTTCTTCGCTTTACTTTCTTACTCCCTCTGCTTCCCTGCTCTCGCAGTGGGCGTCAAACTGGGGGAGTGTGATCGGAAGAGAGAAGCGGCTGAGTGAGAATGAAAGTCTGTGGAAGGATGGAAGAAAGGAAAGGCGATAATGAAAAGCCTGATTTAGGTTCTTAAGCTACAATCAATGCGGCCCATCTTAAACTGGCAATATTGTCTATCAAAACAAATGAATGGAGATCCCATGTGTTTGAGCAGGGTAATGCCAGCTCCGTCACCTTAATGAATAATCTATAATCACTCTTGTTAGGAGTGGAGTTCAAGGAAAGCAGGATTAAAAAACCCTCAAACTTTTCAGGAAAGCTTTCTCCAGGATAGCACCCAGACATCTAAATGTGTTCTGGCAATTAGTTTTAGTTTGATTTGGTTTCAGTCCAGCAGATACTGGAGGACCATCAAACAGCTCAAACACTCACTTAGATATCTGAGAAGGACAGAGCCCCACCGGTTGTTGTGGTGAAAAAATGGATAGCAATCATGGGATGAAAGCGAGATGGGAAAGAGAGACGAATGGGAAGGGAGCCCAGAGAAAGGTAGAGAGACGTTCGTTCGTTCAGCTGAAACCCGTCTGAGGGTGGAAGCTTTGAATGATTTCTTATATTGATCTCTGAAAATCACTCACCCACACAAGGTCTGTCCACCCCCAGATACATGAACTCACAATTGTTGCTGATTTTATTTGATTGTATTTGGGCTGCATTTCGTGTTTTATATTTACTTCTTGAGGTGGTGTGGAAAAGTATAATCACTAGTAACCGGTTTCATCGCAACAACCCCTTCAGGTCCATCTAAGTGAACTAGAAATCTCAGTCAAAAGATTTATTTTGATTCAGTATTTAATTACTAAGTGAAATTCATATGTTCCACATGTTTATTTTACACAGTGATATGTTTAAAGCTTTTATTTCTGCAAATTCTAATCTCTACAACAATCATTGAGTATTTTTAATACAACAAATATCAGCTTATCATGTATTGTACATTATATGAATGCAGCGCTTGAGGCTGTGGCTCTGCTGAGGTTCTCAGGAAGCCCATTTTTCTCATTTTCCTCTTAATACTTTGCTGGTGAATTCAGCACAATAACACTATGGTCAGCATGTATTGGTACCATTGGTAGTATAGGCAGAAATCCAGCTGGAAATTGAAATCAATTCGTTGGCAGTAGACAGAATGGAGTGCTCTATTTTTTATTTTGTTAGACTTGGATTTTTTTAGCCACATTTTTTCCTTCCTCTTAACTTTATGCTAACATGCTTGCATACAGCACTCTGTAAACATTCAGCTTCTTTACAATGAAGTCTGGTAGCTTCATTCCCTCCTTGTGGAGAATGTCAATGACTATTTGCTTGACTACTGTCTGTAGTTTCCCCCATGATTGTTTGCCATATCATAGCTTTTTTTTTAAAAAATGTTTTTGTTGTTGGTCTTACATAATATTCAGGCTTTCTGAAAACTGAATATTGGGTTGCTTTTGGCTGTAAGTCATTACTGCTACTACTACTACTAATAATAATAATTTAAAAATACTACTATCTAATGTACGAGATTCAACTTTGTAATTGAGTTATTAAATAATAACTTGTGGATGATAGTTTGATGCGCTGAGTTGCACCTGTACATACAGCATATTCTGATAACAGTGTCCGTGTACAGTCTCCTGCCAGTGTGTACATATCTCTCAGAGCTCTCTTCAGGAGGTCCAGCTGCTCGATTTTGCTCCCAAAAATAGAGACGAAGAATAAGACTGGAACCGAGTGGGGTGGGCTGGATTTTGCAGAGCGAATATTTGGATGGATAAAGCGAGCGAGGTTAACTTTGGAAGACACGTTCTTCGTGACTGCGAATGTTGCAAGCGAGTGTATCAACAGTTTTTCCGACTCCATCAGCACATTCTGAAGTCACAGTGTCCAACTTGCTGCTTTGTGGCCTCTGTCTTTCATTACCTTTTCGTTCCTTTCGGCTGTCTTCAAGCCTGAGCACTGAGACATGAGATCCGCTCGATGAGTTCTGGTTGCAGGTTAAAAAACTGTTCTCATGTACGGCAGGCAGCATGAATAATTGAACTTGCTGTCAGGCAAAATGGTGACTTTTCACTTACAAAGCCTGAAAGATGAAAGAGCAGCGCAAAGCCTTTTATATTCTCTCTATAAGTTATCTTCTGCACTGTACATGTTAAGAGTTCCAGGCACTTTTGCGTTTGCATCTCCTGCTACCTCTTCTGCACATCTCTGTGGGTATTTAACAGCTATGTAAGGACAGTTCTTCACGTAGGGCATCCATTATTGATTTTAAGAATATGGGGGAATCTGTGTGAGAGCAACCAAGGATCTCGCAGACTTTGGACCGGTTGCCTGCCGGTGTCAGTTCAGCCGACCGGGTCCACACCCTGTTCCAGGCCTGCGATGCAACGCGGGCTATTCTGAGAGAATGCACAGCTGTTGTCAACCACACCTGTCACATCGTCAGCGTACTCACTTTGCACATGTGTGACGCACGGGACGGGCTAACAAGTGGGAGTATGAGCTGTACTTGATGTTGCTCAGCATACGCATCACAAACTGTTGCATTCGGTACACTGTGTTTTTGAGGGGGAAAAAAAATCTAAATCTTTTCATTTTTTATTTTGAGAATAAGTTTAATGTCTCATGAGCGTAACATGATATGCAAACAGCTGTTATGAAGCAATACATGTTTCCCTCAAAGTGACTGATTGGCTATTTCTGCTTCTGAGGAAGAAGCCAAGCCAACGGCAGCTGACATGAATGAATAATTGCATCACGCCCAGCTAAAACAGATTTTCTTCTATATGACCAAGCCAAGAAAGCATTAAATTATTGTTCGCCCTGAGAACACAACAAAACAAAAAAAATCAATGTAATGATGATTTATACACCTACAGCAACTGATTTTCCAGTTAAATGTTTCTTCTTTTGTTGCTTGGCTGCCTGATAGTACATGTTGGCAATAAATTTAACAACTCTAAAAGTCAAGGTCCGGATTTAGTTATGGGAATGCGTCCATATTGAATGAGATAAAATACTGAGTTTTTGGACAATGAAGGAGAAAAATTCAGTTTAATATATATAAAAAATCTAGCTGTGATGCTCAGGAGCCCACCCAGAGTCAGTAAACAGCAACTAAATGTGACACCGCACTTGTATGAAATAAAGTATATAATATTCTCTGCCTTTATAACCTGACTGGTCCTGTCTCTGTCTCAGTGATAACACTGAGTAGTTTTTAATATTTAATGTAGCTGCTGCATTATGATATGTTTCTAAATGCACACGTCTTTCACTCTCTCATTGGAGACACAGCTAAAATATTTAATACAAACAGGGAAGAGACTCCTTAATAAACAGATAGCTGCTGCAAGCGTCGAGCACAGCTGCGTCTACTGAGTTCAGATCACCAGGAAGCGACATGGCACAACGATGGGAGTTTACTGGTTTAATCATAGCGGAGGGAGGATGAGGCAATAGATGAAGCAAAAGGTTGAACTTCATCTGGGGAGTCTCCCGATTGTCCGGGAGAAAGAAACGTGGTGATAAACAGGGATGAGCAAGATGAATGGGATGAAAAGTTGTTTTAAAGGAAGATGAGGAGGAAAAGAGGGATGGCGAGGGGTCTGAAAAGGGGATAAGGAGAAAGAAGGGATGAAAATATGTTATGAAGAGGGAGATGAGTGGGATGGAGAGGGGTCATACAGAGAGCGATGAGGAGCAAAGCAGAGATGAAGGTGGGAATAAGAATCATAAAAAGGAGCTTCACTAAATAGGGATGAAGTCGATGAGATGGTTGAAGAGCAGACATGAGGATGGATGAGTGCCAAGAAAAGGGGTTGTGAAAAGGATTGAGGAGAAAAAATGGGACTAAAATGTGTCATAAAGAGAAATGAGGAAGATAAGCACAATTAACAGGCCTCACAAAGAGGGATGAGAAGATAAAGTAGCCAAAAAAGAAGGATGACGAGCATGAAAAGATAGAAGAAGGAACGTGAAGACTGATGACGAGGGTGTGGCATTAAATTTGATTGTAAAGGTTGAGAATGAGAGGGAATGAGACAGTAAAGGAAGATGAAAGATTGAAGGGATGAACAGTGGTTGTGAGAGGAATGAGGAGGAAAAAAATAGACATAGAGAAAAATGACATGAGACATAAGGAGGGATGAGGAGGATGTGTGGGACTGTCATTGAATGGTCATTTAGAGGGTTGTGAGGGAACCCTCACAGATTGATGATTTGGATGAAAAGGGATTGTTAAGAGAAATTAGGATGACCGGTGAAGTTAACAGTGGGTGCAAAGAAGGATGAGGATATTAGTTGGTATGAAAATGGGCCACAAAGAGGAACAAAAAAGTGTAATAGTTAAGAAAATGACAGATGAAGAGGATACATGCAATGAAAAGGTGACCTAGAGCAAAACAAGGAGGATTATTGGGTTAAAAACTAATCTTAAAGAGAAGATGATGAGGAAGAAAAAGACACATTCAGTACATGTAGGATAAATTTTTACCCTTCATTTCTCTGAGACTGAGCTTTAGCTCTATTATACATCAGGAGTGTTTAGCTGCAGTCTTCAAAGACTGATGTCCTGCACATTTTAGATGTGTACCGGCTCCAACCCAGCAGATTCCCCAGCATGTTATCAACCTGCTAATGGCCAATTCATTTGATTCAGGTGTGGTAAGCAAATTAATGGCTCATTCACTCGAGTCATTCATTTGGTGTGTTGAAGCAGGGAAATACCAAAACATTATAACCTGAGGACTGACTTTGGACACCTCTGCTCTGCATTAAAACTGATGGTATAACCCCTGTTATTTGTGTTTTCCTCTGTGTTTCTGAATGGCATCTCATTTGATAAAAACTGTTTGACAAAAAAAAGTCATCCAGCCATGAATTAGTTTAAAACTAACTCTAAAACATAGTGCGGTTGTCTAATTCATTCACTGCAGTGATCTTCCCCATTTTCTCTTCGCTCCCTCTCCTTTTTCATGTCTCTTAAAGTGAGTGTTTATGTTCCCTCCCTCTGGTATTTCTTAAATATGTCTCCATTTCCCCAAGGGGGTCATTGCCATCTCAGTCGGCTTACATCTCCTTCACATGCCCCTCTTCTGCTCGTACGCCATCCCTCCATCACCGCCTTCGCTGTTCTATCTGTGACATTTCTGGCAGGCATTTACTGGTGGACCTCCCTGGACCTTTCTCTGCTTGACCACTTACTGAGGCTGTGTGCTGCTTTCTGACGGTACATGATGATGATGATCGGGGAATTGAACTGCCATCATATTCTTTAAAGGGGCTATCAGCCATCTCAGCACTTCTCTGTCCTTTTACCTCTCCTCCGTCTCCTCTCCCCTCCTCGCTTGCTTCTTAGGGACTTCAGATCCCTTAAGTCTCACCACCAGCAGGTATAAATATCGCCATTTCTTCCAACATGACAAGGTTTCCTCCGTCTGTACGTGTGAGCGCGTTGGTACACATGGGTGTGCTAGAACTTGCATCATCCGGTGATAACATAAACACTCATGTCACAGTGTGTATACCATCTCCGGCGTGTATACACACGTGTGAAGTGTGTTTGTCTTCATGTCATTTTGTATTCAGCTCTGTCAAAAGTAAAACCCACGGATGCACCTGCTGATGTGTGAGCGCTCACATCGCTCTTTGTCTGGATTTAATTGAGTGTGTATGGGTGTAATAGCTTATTCCAAAGTGAAGTCAAGTGTGTGTATGTGGTCTGTGGGGGTGGGTGTGTCGGTGTGTGTGAGCATTTATTCTGGTAAGGTGCAATCGCTTTTCTGCCTACTGCCTGTTTCCCTGGAGACTGATTGCAAGAAGGCATCACTCTGACAGGAGAGAATCCCAAGGCTAAGTCATTAGCATGCACACACATGGTCACTGATATTCATTATAAACATGCGTACCAGGCGACTTATCTCTGCTAGTCATGTGTGGTAACCAACATGTGCAGTGCATTGCCTTTTGCATTTGTGTCAGTGCTGTTATGGGGACGGCTGGGGAAAGCCCTTCAGATCCTACCTGTGTGTGTGTGCGTTTCTGTGTGTGTGTGTGTGGTTGTGTCTGTGTAGGCGGATGCGTGGCTGCCTTCCAGCCAAACTAAAGAAGCTGAAAAAGCTCATTATCTCTGCATGCTGTCCACCAAGTCAGTGATCAATGCACGCTAATCGCACACTTATGCACAACTGGGGTAAGAAAAAAGAAAATCCACATGGTTATAACAACAAATGCACATGCTTGGGAATATATATTACAGTGTTTTTAAAAGTTGGGCGGATGCATAAAATCACTTCAAAAAATAGAGATAACTGATCAAATTGAAGAACCAATTTATTTCTCAGAACAATTAGGTCAAACTACACAACCTACCTGATAAAATGCAAAAGCGTGTCACTCTATCAAAATGGATAATTTATTCTGAAAAAAAACAAGTATTCATGTTAATAAACGTGTCAGTGTGATCAAAATTTAAAGTCCTGACATCACTGTTTATGAAGAAGATAAAAAATTGGCTTTGTTATGTTTTCATTGTGACAGTTCACTCTTTTTTTTCCAATTAAAAAAAGTCAGATCTTGGAGACACCACCTGAAAATCACAAGACCATACTATACACTGTTTGCACTAAACAATCACGTCTGTGAAGACAGAGCTTCACCTGAGAGAAATTGTTCAGTCTTGGAGACATCTTCAGGAAAGAATAATAAAGAAATACACAAAGTCCCTGTGTGGTCCAGTCTCATCACCTAAGTTACTGCTGCACATAGAGAACCACTTTGGGGGGGAATTCCTGAAATGGAAACGAGGAAGTCAGTGTTAGGTCAACAGAAAATCTGAGTTTGGAATACAGCAAACTGTCTTAAGAACTTTTGTATTCAAATTGTCTGTTGAAACAAACGTGCCCTGCTTGTGATCGGCTGTTTACTATATCAGCTGGAGCTAGCACCGTTAGCAGGAGCTAATGCGAAGTCAATTCAAATTGGAAAACAATGAATGTATGTTTAGTTTATTTTACATTTATATTCATATTAATATAAATATTTATATTTAGATCTGTATTTTGATCACTCTGTCTTAAATCCTTACAGTCAGATAAGAATCTGGACAAGACTATGTGTACCCTCTTACACCAAGCAGAAAACAGTAATCACAAGAACTGCTGACGCTAACTAACGCATAGCATCTTTGCTTAATCTGTATTCAACCAGAAAGGTTAAAATCACAATTTGCAAGATTAGAGGGAGTAGTGGTCCATTATCTTGATGAACAACATCTCATCAGTCTCATCCTTTATTCACCGCAGACACTCCAGCATATGCGAATCAAAGAATTAGCAATGATTTAGCTGCATTCTGGACTTTCAAAGAGAGAGCGTGATTATGAACTTCGAGAATCAAGACTTTTACTCTAATCGAAGAAAGTGAAATTAAGCCTCTTTTATTATTTCATAAATAAGACTTTTTCTTTTGGACGTCACACTGCTTTTTAGATTCCTGTCTGAGACGCAGTTTTCTTTACCCCTTACAAAAAATATGTTTGTAAAGTTTCAATATAAATAATTATTTTAGGAATTAAAAAAAAAAACTTGAGAAGATACTAATTTGGAAAAAAAAATCCCATAATAAGAAATAAACATTTTGGCTGTTTTGGCATCAATAACAAGTAATAAAAAAATAAATAAACTTGATAACAGGAAAACATTTTATTGATAATTTTCCCAGACATTTTAGGAACTTTTAATAAGTAATTGATGACTTTGTGTGTCCCTTTGAGTGTAAATGGAACATGACACAGAGGCCAATTTCTCTTAGCCACTCCTCAAAATGGAATAAAAACAAGAGTATACATTATTCAAATAAGTCAGATGTGTGTTGATCTGAGTCAATCTAAACTTACCTAAACCTGTATATCTTTACAGTCAAAGCACTGATTAAAAAAAATTAAAACAAGAATCTTTTGAACAAGAATAGCTGGCATTTATACAGGTTGATATTTGCATGCTGTTATGTGAATACACAATCCTGAGGTAAAGATTAGGGTGATGGCAAAGAGACCTCACAGACCTGGGGCTTATAACCAAAGATAAATTGTCAAAATACAAATGGAAAAATACAAAATGGTTAACTATCAATTAGAAATGTGTTTGAGTTGTTTAAAATATACAGTTTTATAATCTTGCTTGATTGAAAACATAAACAGAGTTTAGAATTAACTAAATCAAATTTTTACTTACATCATTATATATTTTCAAGCTTTTCCAGTTTAATGACATTTTATTTACAGTTTCATTGACAAAAGGAAATAAATTATGAATAAACTTCACCTCTAGAGATCCAGGGTAAAATGTTTCAGTACAGCTGGGTCAGTGCACCCTATTCTGCCATCCCATGAACAAACTAGGTCAGCAGAGGCAGTGTGTGCAAATAGATGTAATGCCATTACTAACCAACTATTTACACATTTTTGCTGTATGAAAAAGAGGCTAGACTTCATGTCTATGATTGAATTTAAAGCTTTCGTTCTTGTATTTTTTTTTTTTTTTATCAAAGTGTGGTGCAGCATTGTGGTTGCAAACCTGAGTAATAACAGGCAGAAACAGGGTAATTTGTCCAATCAGTGCGAATGTCGAGGCAGCACGAGGACGTGGTTGTTACCACTGCTGCCTCACAGCGAGTAGGTCTTGGTTTAAGCTTGGCAACCAGCTGGGGCCATTTTTCCTTTCCATGTGGGGTTTGCGTGTTCTCTTTAGTCCTGCGTGGGTTTTCTCCAGGTGCACTAGTTACCTCCCACAGCCCAAAGACATGCATGTTAGATTGATTGGCGTTTCTGAATTGGCTGTAAGCAGGTGTAAGCATGCACGACTGTGGGTTATATGTTGTCATATGACAACCTGGCCTATTTAGGCTTTTAGTCTTACCTCTATGCTGTCTGACAGAAACCACTTCTCTGTAAATCTCTTGACTATCAGGTTTTTACAGTTAGTACTACCTACCATAATGCAGCTTTTAAACTGTGACCATACTAGAAATAGGTTTTAAATTAGCACCATCGGAAACAAGAGATGAAACGAAGTGATTAGACTTGGTAATATCCTGTCACAAGGTATACATTTGAAGAAGAAAAAAATGTAATGGAGAGCTCCCTTGAAAAATTCTGGCATGAAATCCGCCTGTGAAACCACAACCTGTCATTAATTAGTGGCTTTTGGAGGCGCTGGTAGATGACAAGCTTTTGAACTTTGCACACAGCAGAACAGCTGGTTCTCCTCTTTATGCTAACCTAATCCCCTGTTCTCTCCGCAAGACCACAAATAAAAGCATTTCAAATGGTATAAAACATTAACTGGGTACAGAAATGTGACAGTGCTAGCAGATGCAGAAAAAACAAAAACAAATCAGTAATTCTCAGATATGGAAGGAGGATAACCAGATTTCATTGTGCGTAAAAGCATGCGTGTCGTCTGCGTGCGAGCCTGGAACTGTCAACATTCGATTCAGCTTATTTATATAGAGACATTTCAAAACAAATATCATCTCAAGGCTCTTAACAAAAAGTCAATTCAATTCAATCATGCAAACAGATTCGCACTGACATTCATTCACTGTGCTCGACCATATAATTGGCTACAGAGCATTGCAAGTGTTAATATCGCTTGCGTTTTTATATTTTTTTCACTTTACAAGCACAAACATTTCTGGGTTTGATGTGCCAGCTCAGTCAAGTGATAAATAATGGTGAAGTGGAAAAAACAGTACATTTTCAATCATATTTGGAAATGTTATGTGCATATACTGTCTTGTGCTTTCACTGAGCTACTCCTTTATAACAACCAGTGCATCAAGGGCCTATAGTAAGTAAAGTCTACTTGTGTGTAATTGAATCTCAATATTAATGCAGCTTTTCTGTGAAGGTTGGAAGGATAAGATTAATGAACAGCATCATAGAGATGAGAACACAACAAACTGACATGACCCAAGAGAAAAATAGGCTGACAACGTTTATATCAAAGTTAACAACACAGTATGTGCACAAAACTTTTCTTTATTTTTGAAAGTCATTTGTCTTTTATTCCACTTTAAAACAATTCCCTAATTCATGTTGGTTCATCACAAAAAATTATTTCAAATACATTTTAGTTTCTTGTTATAACATAACAAAATCTGAAAAGGCTCATTAGGTATGAGTACTTTTGCAAGGCGCCTCTTTTATGAATGCAAAGGAGCATTGCCTTTTTTGATGGAATTAAGCATTTTCTGTCATTGTGGCATCAAAGAACAGACGCTTGACATTAGTGACAGTATAATAGGCAGATTTGAAAATAAATGAAAGAAGGAAAAGCACGTAGACGACAGGTGGTTGAAGAATGAGACCAGGGAGAGAAATGACGTGAACTTCAAGCCAGCTACATTTCAGCTCAGCCAGTGTGACCATGTTTGAACAGACATGCTGCTGCTGGGAGCCAAAGCTGAAAACCTGCATTTTTCTCATTAGCACAACAGCGTTGGCTTCCCTTGCACCTAGTTTGCTTCGGAGAGTACAAATGAGATTTTAGCAGCGGAGAGGGAGATTGATGCAGGACAAACAAGATGCAGCGTTGTGCACTGGCCCAGAACCACACTTTAATAGCAACAAATGTGAGGTGTCAAGTTGACTTTGTTTGCTTTTTTTGAATCACATGAATAATGAAAATAGTGTAATATTTTGTGCAGTGCATTCTTTGTTTTGAATAATTATGGGAGAAAATAAATTCAAAGAAGACTCTCGGTGAGGATTAGCAAACACAACTCTTTGTATGTTTAAGTGTTTGTTTGACGTTAAATTAATGCTACTAAGGCCAAGAAGAGTCCAGAGAGACTCAGAATAAATACAGCAACACACCTATTTTCCACAACGCTGACGCGGAGTATATTGTCATGAATTCAAAATGCTGTGTGGAGCGTTTCGTGATGAATGCTTAGCAGCATTCCCCTCAAAAACCCACAGACATATCTGATCTGAAGTGTAGCAGTGTTAAGGTGGCGCGGATCTCGTCTTCGTGGGGTTATCTGGCTGCAGCACTCAACCTGACCTTGTTGAAGGTAATGATGAATGCACTTTGGAGGTTGTTTGTGGCTGCACATGTTTCGTTTTGCAATTCTAAACCTAGTCCTTGAGCTGATGTGGACAAATGAATCATTTTAGCAGGTATGGGCTGAAGAAACTAGAATATTGACTGCTACAAGGTTCATCAGCAAAACCATTTGAAACATTTTGACAACTTCAATATTATTAGCAAGATTATTTATGCAATTTCTTTTTTAAAAAAGCAGAGCATTGATAAATAGTGACACACTAATACATTTTATCTGTCAACTAAGCTGGTTTTTATTATTAATTTTACAGCAGCTAATAACAGTGTTCTGCTATAAACACTAAAAGTCTCAGGAACTCACTGCTCTCCTGCACTCATTGAGCTGCCACAACATCACCCATCTGGAAAACAGTTGTCGTTGTTGCGGTCTTAAAGAAACTAAGGCCATGATTTCCGTGTAACCCATTACTGTTACATTGAATTCATACAATGGAACATGACTGCAATGTGCAATCATGTTCAACCCAGGTAGGTTTTTTATTTAACTACTATTGAATCCAAATCTACCTGTTGGCGTCGCTCAACTGGATCCCTTCAGCTTTTGCCTACAACGATAATAGGAGAACACATGTTGCCTACTATCAATCTTCCATGAGCAATTAAACACACAGGGTATCGGGATCCTTAGTCAGTTTATGCTGTGATGATTGAAAATTTGCAACTCAACATTTTCTCTAGTTTTGCTTACGATATCCATTAATTTTTGAACAATTTCTGAAAGTTTTGCCAGAACATAACTATGGCTATGTTCAAATGCACCCCACATGCTCATTTGCATCACACATATTAGACTTCTTCAAGACAATCTGAATGACCCAGTTAAGATCTAACAGTTTCTTCTCCCATAAAATACTCCCCACTTTCATATGTGGTACTATAGCGACTAATTTGTTCTTTTTTTTTCTTAGCTTCCTCTGAACGTGAATGTAGCCCAAGTCATCTGCACTCACAAAAAACTGTGGAGCACCACAAGGGTGTGTGCTAAACTCTTTACTGTGCACACTACTCACTGACTGTCTTCACCAACCACTTCCTCCCTAAAATACTCTGATTACGCTGCAGAAATCTCCTTTCTCTTTACTACTACAAAAACAGCTATTTCATCTTACTGCAACCAGAAGTAGAAACTAAAACTACAGGCTTTTCTGGAAGAGTTTGAAGCCCTCCTAAGCATGACCAGGTTTCTCCAAATGCTCCCACCAAACTGGTGGAAAAGGCATTCATGAGAATTAGGAATTATTCAAAAATACTTAGAGCAAATGAGAAGAAAGAACTTGAGGGGGAAAAACTGTTTCTGGGCTTAGAATATTTATCTTTACCTTCCAATTATAATGTATTTGTTTAAACAATGCTGTGCCGTGAAAATGAATTTCCCTCTGGGGAAAAGAAAAGATCTAAAGTCAAAAGTATTTTGAAGGGTTTTATTAATGCGATTAATTCAACTAAAAGATCAGACCCAGAGATGAATCTGAAGTGTCTGTGTGAGTGTAGCGTGATATTCTCAGGCGTCTGTCCTGTTGACCCGAGCACCACATGCATATTAATATGTAGCTAAGAATAGTGGCCAAGAAATTAATCTTAACTGCCGTATGACTAATGTGAGCTAAATCAAACAGTGACCTTCTAACTAAAAAAGGTATTCATATTTATGACACCAATTAAAACCACTTTGTTGAGGTATTCTTAAATATTACAATTTTTAATAACCTTAAAAATTATTGCCATCTGTTGGCATGTGCTTTGAATAAATTTCTGAATTACACCCATTAAATGTTGTTTCTTTGCACAATATGGTAATATAAAAATTATTGACACATTTCCAAGTGGGCTCAGAATTACAACAAATGATAAAGCATTTCAATATCAAAAATGGACTTTTAAATTAAATTATGTCTCCTGGCCAGGTTTAAATGAATAGAGAAGCTCCAATTTAATTACTTTAGGGTCACATTCAGTAATATTCAATGAATTAGAGTATTACTTAAAAGTTAATTTATTTCAGTAACTCAAATCTCAAAGTTAAACATTAAATCAATTCATTAAACACAGACTGATGTTTCAAAGGCTTTATTTCTGTTCATTATAAGAATTTTCCACTTACAGGTAATGAAAACACATTCAAGATTTGAATATTACATCAGACCAATTAGAAACATTTATACAGAAATGTAGGATTAATGGAAAGTATTTTTAATAATGTATTAAAGGTTATTAATTTTTAAAAGTACTTTAAAGCTGACTAACAAACCTTATCAGAATGCATATTCTAATTTAATGAGTACACACGAGGCAGGTCTAAATTTACCATTTAGAAAATATATACATTTGTGGCATGTATGTAGCAATAATTCACAACAATTACTATATAAATAGTTTCAGTCTATATCCAATCACATACAAAAAAGGTGTTGGGAGGTTTGCTTGTCTCTCTCCAGCCACCCACCATTGGGCAAGAGGCGGGGTACAGCCTGTACAGATTTCTAGTAGATCACAGGGTAGCACAAAGACATACAGGACAAAAAGCTCACACACACTCACACCTAAGAGCAAGTTAGAGAGACACTTAACAGCTGAAAGATTTTTCGACTGTGGAAAGAAGCTGGAGTACCCAGAAAAACCCTCTTTCAGCACCTAGAGAGCATTCAAAACCCAGGCTGCAATTTGAGCAGCCTGGACTATCTCATTTAAAAACAAAATGCAACATTAGTTATGCACATCAAATTTGAAACCAATCCAGCCAGTAACATTTCTGTAATAAGTAAGATTTAAAACCATAAACAGATAAAAGTGAAAAAAAATTTTGTATGAAGACTTATGCTTATGGCAGGTAGAGATATATACTGTATATTGTCTATTTGTCATAAGTATGCCACATCTCAGAAATAAAAATGTTTATGTAACCCATCACTGCAAACTAATAGAAAAAAATATTTTGAGGTGTTGATGAAATGTGAGTCCGATGATTTGACAGACAGCAGCGCTCTGAATGGTAATCCCTCATGCCTTTCTGTAGATCTCATGGTGCATGACGAAAAAGGATGAGAGGAGGAAGGAGTAACCAAAGGGAAGTGCAGTGGTCAGACTAAATCAGCCCCACCAGATCCCTATTTTTATTTATATATATATTTGAATGTTTAAAATCTGAAGAATCAGGCTATGTTTAAATAGTTTAAATAGTAACACACTTATTATGGTGAGTTTTATAAGTAAGTTTGCTGAACTGATTTTTGCTTAAGGAATTTTTCTTGTTCTCTGTAAATATAGTCAGTAAACCAACAACTACAGGTTGTTCATTGGGCATCTTGCAGCATCTAATTAATTTGAAACTGAATTTGTTATTAGCATTGTAGGACTTGGCTGCATTCATTAATCCATTCATTCTCAGCATATAAGTTTCTTTCTTTTGCTGTGTCTTGCACAAATACTCAAGTGAGGGTTTCTGTGTGCATTGGTGTGATAACCACATGATGTTTTGCTTTGCTCTAAGTGAGAGGTTGGTGGGCCTAGAAGAAGCCACTGAAGTGCTATGAGGCATATTGATTGGAAGTTCCCCACAGCATTGATTATAAGCACTATCAAACCAGACAAGCAGAGGATTTAAAGCTTGACCCCAGACAGATATTGATGAGTCAAACACTACAGTTCCACTTTACTTAGCTTCCTGTTTTAATATGTGACATCTGAATGATTACATGAGGCTGAATGTTAATTCGAGTTATGCTTTTTTTTTTTTTTTTTAAGTTTTCCGGTTTTTCGTCTAGTTCTACAATCAAACTACCAGAACAAACAATTCCTTCTCAAACATCCATTTGTTTTTATGTCCTTTATGATGTCAATAACTGTATTTTGTCTTTCTGCAGAGCTCCATGTACTCTCTGGCCCTGAAGTGTTTGATCAGCCTTTCCACAGTCATCCTGCTGGGCCTCATCATTGCCTACCACGCACGTGAGGTTCAGGTAGGTCACCTGTATGTCCATGTGCAGATGTACAGAATGTGAAAACCAGATGCCATTTTTAATAAGCCTGGGGAGATTGCAGTGATTATAATTATGACATCTGTTGACGAGCTCTAAACAATGCGTAGCTGAAAAGAAATCAAACCAAAATGATGATCTTTGCCATGTACCAAAAAAGCAGATTTGATTAATTTATACAAATGTATTAACATTACACAAAATTACAACAAATATCATCTTATTTTAGAACTATACAGTAAAGCTGTTTACTGCCACTTTTAATCAGCTGTGATAAAGTCCTGGTTACTCTGATAAGACATTTTAGTTTTTATTCAGTTTCACATTTCCTGGCTGAGACAATTTCTGATTTCCTTTGATTTATGATGTGCCAATTCCTATTTTACTGATTTTATGCTTTTCTGCAAAGATATAACACATAAAAGGATTTGTTGATAGTATTTTGAGGGATGTAGTGAATTTCAATCCAACATAAATCCCATTTATGTATCAAAGTATATCTCCCTAACAGTTATGAAGAAATATGTCGCTGATTGAGGATCTTCTAAAGCTGTTGTTGAACTGTCAGCCAGGCATTAAGCATGTCTTAAAATAAGAAAATGAATGTGTTCTGCTTTTAATGCAGCCTTGTCCTGAATAGTGCATGGGCATTGAGATCAGCGGTGAGGAACTCACATCTTCATAGTGTTACATGAGGTTAAGTAATGCTAATATTGATTGAATGACCCATATTTCCATAGCAGCTGTCACAGTTGAAGTGCCCATATGCTTGTGTACAAGATCTGTATCGTGGAATTTCTTTCAACCAAATAAATTTCTGTTCATTTATCTTAGCTGATTATCTCATTATTCATGGGAATACATTCAGAAATGTGTAAGAAGGCAGATTATCCTCATTCACTACTGAGATGTATGCCACATACACAAAATATAATGGGGGTATTAGTTTTAATTTTATAATTAGGACATTTTGTTTTACTGAAAAATTTTTATTGTTAAGTGAAGAGATCACAGATCAGAGCCAATCAAAGAAAAAACATCTGGGTCCAATCTCCAATTAAGTGGGATATTTCTATTTAAATTCACAACAGATTTAAATTTATATTCAGTTGTGTTTCCCAATCCCAGTCTGTAAGGAAGCCAGTTCTCCAGGTTTTGAAGACTCCCTTGCTTAACAATAGCTGCTTTAAATTATTGCACAATTAACCAATTGTTGCAAAACCTCTTGACTAACTACTGCTGCAACATTTTCCTCTCGATGCGGTGTACCCTCAGCACCAGGATTGGGAAACAATGACATATAGTTTCAATTAAATTCTAATTTCACTCCAGTTTAATAGAGTCAATACAGAGCGATGATGATTGCATTCTAAGATGTCTCCAATCAGCATACAAACATAGCAGTATAACTAATTGACTCCTAAAATAGATTAAATCTGTGCAAGTGGTCACTCAGTGACAGCGTAAATTTCTTTTGCTATGAAGATGATACTTATTCATGAGCATAGATTAAACCAGTCAGATAAACACAGATCAGATTTCACAGTTGTTGTTAAAAAGCTTGGGTTTGACGTTAAATCAAACACAAGCAATATTTCAGAAGTGGTTGTTACTCTCTTTCAGGTTCTTTGCAAGAACCTCATAAAAGAGAATTATCATTTTAGCTTAGAGAAGTGTTTCCTTGTGCGCAATCAGACTTTCTCTATTATTCTGTCCAGCTATAAATTAAACTGACTCCAAATGTGAGTAACTTTCCTTTAACCAAGGAGTCGACTGTGCTGTATGCATTAACAGTGTGGCAGTGTGAGCGTAATAATCAACTTGTGAGGGAGTCTGCTTTAAGTAACTCTGTTCCATTAGGAAGTAGAACTGAGGAAAATTATAATGAAGCTTTTCTACCTCTGAAAGCTGCAAAAAAAAACCTTTTAAAAAACATAAAGGAATATGTATCGTATTCTCCTTATGCTTCAGTGCTTGAAGAGACATTTGTTGTTGTTTTTTTGCAGGGACAATGCAACTAAAAATGCGTGAAATAAATCCCAGCTATGTAATTTATGGTAGATAAAACAAAAAAGAAGAAAGAAAATGAAAAGGGATAACATATTGGGCAACATAGGATTGGAAAAAACTCATTTTATCTCTTCCCCTCTTTGCTTCCTGCAAATTCCTTTCAGCATCAGAGCCACCTAGACTGCAAAACCGAACACATTTTATTTTTCGGAGTAAATTTTATTTTGCTCAATAAATATTGTCCAAATTCAAAGCAAGTACAAAAATTTCCATCCCTTTCAGGCTTTATTTGTCTCAGTGTCCAATTGTATATTTTTGCAAACATTTTTTTCTACCCATGCCAGTGTTTGTGACCATAAATTTAGCAGCATGACACATTATTGCAAAGTGGTATAAGAAAAGTCTACACAAAAAGCAGTTTATGATCAGATGCTGCTTAATTTAGATGCATCACTGCGATACTTGGTTGACTTCAAACTGACTTGTGCAGTTATGAATGTAGCATGATTTTACCAGGATTGATTACATAACTGGCAGGTTGAAAAGAATTGGTAGGAGGATGAGAGACAATGACATTTCTTACTGATATTTAATATTAATGTTTTTATAGTTATGTCTTGACTAGACCACGATAATGAGACTAACGTGGAGCATCAAAATTTTTTGTTGAAAATTGGCACAGATGGGAACTTGACTCACACAAAACAAAGACTCGAGATTTGGGCTTCCCCTCTAATAACTTGAGACTTCCGTTAATCAAAATAAAAGCATTTTCCATCCCACTGATGCAGAATTTACATTAACATGTGTTAATGAATTTCTGCTACTTTGTTTGAACATAAATCCGGATTTGTTTTACTGATGAGGTAAAGCCTGCATCTTATGAATATGCAAAATGCAGTTTACAGAAGTCTCTTTGCATGAACAATACAAATAGTTTCAAAAGAATTTGAACAGAAAGACAAATATTAAATGCTATGTTGTGTAATGAATATAGCATTACTAATATTACAGCAAAACTGGGGCAAAACACTGCTATTTAAATTTATAGCTTACGGCAGTGTAGTGCTATAGGCGGACTAGATGACATGCATCCAACAAGCGAAAGCTCACCAGGATGAAACCATTAGACATGATTTGTGTCGTATCTCCTGTTTAAGGAGAATAATTCAGCGCGGACCAACTGTGTCTTGACGTTATTATCCACTTTATTGAACAGCCTTCCCAGACGTAACACGTCCAACCCCGTGATCCCCCACACACAATCCTATTGGTCTACTGTACTTTCTGTAACGTAACCTGCGTAAAGCATTAACCCGTAATGCACTGTATTCAGATACACCACAATTTGGGCTTGAGATAAAAGATTTAAGACTTACATTGAAGTTGATATGAAAGACAGAAAACTTGATTTGGATTTGGGATCAAAAACTAGAACCTTGATTTGGACTTGAAAGAGAAGAGTGGAGCTTTTTCTTGATCTCAGTATATAAGACAAGATCCTTGATTTGGACTCCAGATGAAATTCCTCAGAATTAAATTGGACTCGGGATAAAATAAGGTGAATTGTACCTTGGGCAAAATACCTCAAACCTAATATGGATTTTGTGCAAAATACTTCAAACTTGACCTGCAGTTGAGGCAAACAATTTGGATTAGAGGTAAAATGCTGGAGAAGTGGATTTGAGTTAGGATAAAAGTCTTTTAGTCTTAACATAGGAACAGCAGACCAGAGTCTTATGCCTACAATTGAACTTGAGATTAAAAAAAAACTGGAAACTTGTCTTGTACTTGTGAAAACTGAAAATTGAATTTTAATTTCGTACTAAAGACTGGAAGCTTCTCTTAGACTGAGGCCAAAGATGGGAAGCTTTACTTGCTATTGCAAAATAAGACTTGACATTTCCTTGGATTGTTAAAAGAAGTCATCTTTATTAGGGATGCTCCGATCAGGTTTTTTGCTGCCAATTCCGATACCGATCATCCATGAGGCCGATCTCTGCCGATCACTACTGATCACTGATCACTACTGATCACCGATCACTGCCGATCACCAATCACCGATCGCCTGAAATGGCTGTTAATTATTTGCTTTAAGTATAAATGATACTATGTTATCTGGCAAAATGGAAAACGCATCTTTCAATAAATTCACCTAATTTAAACATAATAGACATATTTTAATACATATCTAAAGTATATATATGTATTTTAAGTTACATGCTGCAGCTTTAAGCAGATGATCGGTGTGAGAGTTCAAAGTGGCGGTCCAAGAGCGAGAGCAGAACCATCGTCTTACACCACTTGTTTTCCTGCATTGAGCCTGGACGTAGCCAAACTCCGTTAAGTGCTTGTTTTTTTAAGTGCCATATTAGACTCGTTGTGTTGATGCATTTTGACGTGCTTCACCCTGAGGTAATTTTTTGCCGCAATACGCAAACGTCCCCATTCACTCTCAGAGCGTTAAAGTTCCACACGACAGGGTTTGTTGACACGTGCTTACGCAGAGTGAAGGAAAGAGGAGATCAGCTGCACACGCCGGCTGCAAAATGAGATAAATTTGATCGGTTCTGGTCATCGGCAACAAAAGACAGTGATCGGCGATCACCGATCATAGACTTTTTCACGGAGATCGGCTTATTGTGATCGATCGGCACACCTCTATGTTAATCTCTACCATCAACCCTGAAAGAAGTGAGTTTTTGCTCTGGTCCAGGACAGGTTTACTGCTGCTGTTCGTTACTGATTTTTCAGTGCTGCAGCTGGTTATTTTGTTTTGTAAAAAATAATATTTTAAATACAAAGCCCATCTGAGGCTCATCTGAGCTGTGTCCATATTGTTCACATCGTGTTGTTTTCCCTCAGGTTGCTGAGATAGACCCGAGTACCCAGGTGTGAGTCGACGCCACCCAATTAATTACATTAATGAGAGTCTTGGTGGGATCGACAAAGCTGGCTCCATGGCCTTGCAGCAAATAGATACACACTGTACGTTAAATACATGTAGAGCCGATAATAAAACTGCCATTCAACATATCCATATCCACAGAGAGCACAATTTAATACACAGAAACTAAGACACACACATCACACACAGCCTTCACCTCTTGTAAGGCTGAAAGAATCAATCAGAAATGCTTTCATGCTTCATTATATTTATTGTGGTGTTTGTCATTTCACTGATACAATGCTACCACAGTCATTTAGCTGGGGTTCTCATCTGAAACCATTTCCAGCTGATGCACATAGACAATTTATTGACTAACATGGGAGCCTCGTGGGATCCAGTGAAGGTCCCCAGAGTGGTTATTACTCTACCGGTAGACCATGGTGCCTTGCTAATCTTTAGAACTAAATATTTCAGTGCTCTGACTAGTTCCCCTTTATTTCTTCTCGCTTGTAGATGTCCCTAAAAAAGGTATTGGACAATTATTCTTGATTTTGATCCAGAATTAACTGTATTCAGTCCTAATTTTTAGGGCACAATCAGCTGAGGTTTAACCAAGAGAGTGTGGGAGAAACTGTCACAGCATGGTCCACTGTTAAAAAAGTCATTAATAATGTTCCAAAAAACAGAAAATAACTCTTTTTCTAGCTTTTTCTTCACATGATTAATTCGATCTGCAAAGAAAACATGCCACACTATCAACAAGTCACAAAAAAAACCCAGGAAGTAAACTTACATTTTCCTTTGCAAATCAGAAAATAATTGAAACAAAAAATACTACAAGGAAAAACAAATTGATATACCATAGTGTTAGCGAGGGCTGCACAATATTACAAAATATTCCAATAATGGTATTATTGGAATATATTAAAATAGTGACATTGATTGCAATTCACATTTTCCTACTCCTGTCTGTGTGGTTGTAACTCTCTTTCTTTACTCGTGGCCTCAAATCTGCCATGAGATTAAATATCTTATGGCCATGAGAAATGTGTATGTTTGATATATATTAGTTCTAGTTTTAGTAGACAGGTGCAAAATGGTTTGTTTACAGACACAAAATGGTCACAGGAAAGGACAAAATACATCCTGCTGAGAATGAACACGGTGAATTAATTAACTTTACATATCAAAGAGCTTCAGGTAATTTGAAGTATATAAGTATTATATATCAATCCATATTATTACATACTTTATTATAAAATGTTTTCACTTTGTAGCACTTGTTACTCTGATAAAAAAAAAAACCCTGAAAACGTGAATTTGGAATAAAATAAAGTGTAATTAGGAAGATAATTAAGCAAATGTTCTAAGTTAAGACAACTTCTTGAAAATAGAAGTCCCACACTAGGTTGCTATGTTTTATAAATTTCCAGGTATCTGTACGTACATGCGACAGTCTCCTGTTACACCTCAAATTCAGATTATTTACTTTCCTTACTCTTGCGAACGACTCCTTATTTCTTGAGGCAGGAAAAGTAATTAAGTTAATCAAGTTTGGGTTAAAGTGTTTTGTAAAATTAAAGCACTTATCATCCGGTGTTGTCAACGTTAAAGCCCCTCAGGGTAGCAAACACAAAATTGCAGGCAAAAAACTGCTATTTCTTGTGCTTCTAAGTTGCAAACAAATTTAATAAAAAAGGATTTGTCTGTCACCAGTTGCTCCTGACCTATGACCTAATCTAGAAACCTAGAAATAAGGTCTACATGTTGAAAGTTCATTTGAACATTTTAACTCAACTCATCAGTTAAAATGTGGTGAATTCACTTAAAATGTTTGTGATTAATCTGGAGGTTAAAAATCGCAATCAGTGTTTTTTACTGTCACAAGCTAATGAACTGACAACCATCCTGGTGTTGACACAAAATAACTGCCTCAAATTCATTAATTAAAAATATGTCTCGTTTCTGCTCATGAAGTTCGAAGTCACTTTAACACAAAGCGTCCATTATCCATCCAGGCCCACTGTGGTTGCTGCACGTGATGGGGATGCTAATGCCGGCAGGAGATTGGGAGCATGTTGAGCTGGCAAGAGAGATACAAAATGGTCTTTTGTTAATCTACTCTACCTAGAATTACTTACTAGGATAAGTAATTCCTTTTGATTAAATAAAGGTAGGACTTTGGGACGACGCTGCCAACGTAGAGGTGGGAATCCCTGCAGGTTGGGGGAGGTGATGTTGGGATTTAGCCTAAAATCACTTTGGATAATCGTTTGAGTGAGGAAGGTGATAATATGTGCACATTTCTACACAGCAGCAGGTGACAGCTTGACAGGGTAATTCTTGTTTACAGCTTTAGCTTTGGCTGCTAGTTTTCTTTTTTAACAAATTCTGGTGTTAGGAAGATTTTCTCACTAAAACTGCAGCGTTTCAATGAATGATATGCTTTGATAATGTCATAAGTGTATGATTGATAATACAGGTTTAAAAAATTGAGTCCATTAAAAAGTAACATCGTATTATTGCCTTTATATACTATCCTGAAATATTTGCATTCAGTGTGTTTTCGGTGTCTGAATCTGAATAATGGCTTTTATTTTCTAACAAAGGTCTAACTGTTATAATGCAAACTTTTATTTATTTTGTATTCATTTAGACATTACAAATTTGAAACATTTACTTTGTCACAAAATTGTGCTTTTTTATGAATAGATCATATATTTTTGTGAATTAATCCATTAATTTTTACAAATTTTGGGTTCTAATTTTTCCAAAAATTAATTAAACGCTAGTGGTTAGTAGAAGCTCTGAATTTGGTTCACTCTCTTTCCTTCTCTGGTGTTTTTGCTTTGTGTTGACCCTGTGATGAACTGCCTTGTTCTCCTGTGGTTTGATGCACTGTCTTTCACCCACTGATACATTTATGGAAAATGAGTGGACAGAAAAAAATAAATACTTTTATGGGAAAAAATCTAGCCTAAATCTATAAAACATAAAAAAAATATTTGTTGTACATGCATTGTACATGTATGTACAATGCATGTACAACATGCTTACTACCTTTAGTGCTACTTCAAACTTGAATTGAAATAAACTTCTACATTAAAGGCTTTTTCTTTAGTTTAAAAGGTCTTTTAAGGGCAATCAGGATGCAATGAGGTGTAACAATTTTAATCCACTGCTTTTGCTCACTGTAATTGAAAGCTACACCATATCAAAATCATAATGCGTACTACTTCAACTTATTGTTCTTTTTCCTCAACCCTCTCATAATCACAGCTATAGAAAAGCTACGTAATTACATGCTGCAGCTGCTTCCTGACGGTGACATAGTGGGGTGTCCCTGAGATTTATTCATTACCTCTTTGCAAATTTAAAACTGTATTCATCCCAGAAGACTGCCTCAGACCAATGCATTTTTTATGACATTTGTGCACCTGCCCTCCTGACTCCACCCTTGTTTACCTTCATGGCTGAACAGCATGTGTGTGTTGCATGGGTTATTGTTGGATTCGTCAGGCACAAAATGACGCACATTGTGAGAAACATTGTCATACAAAATGAAAGGCATTGTTCAGTAAATATCTCATTCAGAGATCGGACCGACTCCATTGAGCATTTTGACCCCCAAGTTGCAGGATATTACACACACACCGCATGTATGTATTTTTATGAGACATTCATTTAGCAGTTGCTGGGATCTGAATGATGTTATCAAGTTTAGCTGGCATTTACATTTCCTCTCTCACTCTCGCTCATTCTCTCTCTAAAGTCCTTTCTGCTTTCCCTCTTCTCACGTCTTTTATCTCAGTACGGTTTGTTTACCACCAGAAGTATGCTTCTCCGTCTTTCTTCCCTCTTTCTTTTGCCTGCTGCTCCTCCGACATTATCAGATTAGATTTCTTCTCTCTTTTCCTCCATCGGGCTTCAATTCAATTTTGTTGTAGAGTCCCACATCCTTTTCTCTAGACTGCTCTACTCCCTTATTACGCGGCATTCAGCTTCTCACTTGCTCCTCTTCTTTGCCCCTGTTGTACTTTAACACTCATATGAATTTCTCTCACTCTCTTCTTTTTTACTCCTGTGTCATGAAGAAGTAAAAGACCATGAAAGTAGTTTGATTGTGTCTCTTTTCTCTTTGAGTTACTCTGCATCTTTTGCTTACTTAATTGCCTCCTTGCCAGGCTTTAGGTTTTACACTTTAAGCTCTTGTGTAATCTGGTGGGGAGCAACCCAAACTCAAAGTTGTAAGCCTAATGTGAGCAGTTAATGGTTATCTTCACTGACTGCAATGGTTTTATTTGTCTTATTAACATCACAAAAGAAAAATGGTGCTTCCTCATTAATGTCTGGGAATTTTAATCTTTAATGAGAGAAATTTTAAAAGATTAACCTGAGAATTGCGCATTTGATCAAGTTCTAATAGTATATGTTAATCTATCTACATGTACACCAGAATCAAGCTGCCTTGCACTTCCAACAATGTTCAATCAACACAGAGGTGGAAAACTTAAACCCATTGTGACAGAAGTCATGACCTGACTGCTTTCTTATTACTCAACAAATCTGGTTGTTTTCCTGGGCTTTTTTTTTAGCCATCTTTGCAATCACAGTGCCACTGCCATGATACTGTGATTTAGAAGAAAGAACACTTCTTCAAATTATGAAGATTCTTCACAATCTTCATAATTTTCTGAAAAAAAATCTGAGGTTTCTGCTCCTCCACCATAAGTTCCAGCTTTGTTGTGACATAGAAAGAAGACAACTTTCATCAGCTAAGCAGCATGATGAAATGCTTCTTTCTTCTCCTCCTACTGCTCATTCTCCTCGTTCTCCTTCCTCCAAAATTGCTAAGCCTGCTGTCACACTATTTTCTATAATGTCTGAAATTCACAACGTTCTGCTGCATTAGCACAGGAAATGTTCCTTGGGCTTTGGTTTTTCGTTTTACTACAGCAAGCATTTTTGTTTGTTGTTTCATACGGGATCAACTGACCATCACAGAACAGCATTTAATGCCATCAGTTTTATCTTTAGCTTCAGATCTATCAAATGAGGAAGACATCTTAATAATGTAGTTATTCTGCTTGAGCTGTAGTGCAAACATTTTTAACTTCCAAAATAGCTATTGTTGCCTGGCGTAAGCAGTGATCAAATTGTGAATTCTCCACTTTATAACAAGAGGAAGCTGGAGCATTAATTTCACCTGGCCTTATTTTTTCCTATATTGTTGAAACGAAACACAAATAAGGAAGACAGGGTTACAAATATATTATAGGAGGATGATGCTTTATATTTTCTGTGTCCTTTTTCACATCAACCTAACAAGGTTTGTTTGAATTTGTAAACTGATTGTGTTTACAGCCTAGCATTTCAAATAAAATGCTGATTTCTATGAGCAAGACTTGCTGCAGCTGAAGGTTCCTACATCCTATATCCAAAGCCAAACATAAAAAGGACTAGAGGTATAATTTAGGTCAGAACAAAATCAAAATTCAGAAATCAGAAATTGAGCAGAACTTCCACAGATCATACTGATCTCAGAGAGGGCTTGTGAAGAGTGGAAAAGATATATTTCTGTAAGCTGTTGAGGACATTTGGGCGTAAAATCATAAATATATGATGTATGTAACTACAGACTTAAATATAGATAGTTTGTTTCTTCTTTACTGGCTTCTTAACTGAATACTGTCTTCTTGCAGAAGTTTACACATTCTTAAGTGCTTATTCGGGGGGTTATTTGTGGCTACTCCTCTGCTGTGTAATATACATGAAAGCACAAAATAGGACTGTTAGCAGCCATTAATTTCACTTGTTCCTGGTGCCTAAAAATGTTCATACAAATATCTACTGCAATCAGCTTTGACTTGTGCTTCTTAAGAATGTTTTAGGGGTAATTTCTGCCTTGTGTGGAAAATAACTATACATATTTAGTTTAAATCGTACTTTAAATGTAGTACCGTGTGCATAAAATGTCCTTTTCATTTTTTTGTTTCTCTGCGTTTGAAATATTTTTTGTCTTTTGATATTGTGCATCAGAACATTGATACTTAAAATATCTGTTTTTCTAGCATGTTTGCTAGAAATGAAATCTCTGAACTCACCTGATTCTGTTTTGTGTGCCTGTGGCCCTTTAGCCAAAACTAGCAGTCAGTAGACAAGAGGATAAGAGTACAACCTGAACATTTAGCTATGCAAATACAGTCACCAACAAATAAAAAAATAATAATTATATTCTTGTTTAGTCAAATTTGCATTTATTTTTTGTTGGAACCAGATAAAAATCCCATGTATGCACAGGGAGCAACCACTGGACCAACTGTGCAGACCTGTGAGCGTAGCTAGCACTTTATTATCTGCAAATTCACTGAGGATGGCAATCATTTCTAGCCCTCTTAAACTGTCATCTATTAATTCTGAAATGGTGTAAATGTGTGTTTAACTCAGTTGCAAAAATTGTTATTTAATAGTGTGTGCTCATCAGAGGAAGAAAAAAAACACAAATATGTTAAAAGAATTAATCCAGGTGCCATTTTCCACCTCTAACCTGAGACATTGAGCACTGGTCTGATGCTTTGTCTAATCAACTCAAGTTTATTAGACAAATATAAAATAATACGGACTTACTCCACTGCAAAACTGATTTTAGATCTGTCTATTACAGTGTTTGTTTCAGTCCCTGCAGTTACTGTTAACCTTTTTTTGCTGTATTTTGTATCTTTCTGAAGTCTTTAGAAATTATTTGCAGCTGAGCTCAACACAGTAGTACACATATTCAGACTTTTAAACACAAATATGAATTGCATGACTCATTTTTGAGTCCATCCATCTTTTACTGCAGAGTTGAGCAGCGGTTGCTGATTGTTTATCTCTACCTACTGCGTATGACAACAGTATTAGTGGATTTAATGTCAGGGGATGACTGTTGTCGATGATGACAAAAGGAAGGGAAAGAAAGTAGATAAAATCTTTGGCAAGACTGTAAATGATCTAATTTGCCATAAACATTTCGGCATATTAATCATCCGCCCATCAACAGTGTTGATAATTGATTGTTGTTACAAATAAAACACAAATATTAGATGTATTCTTTTGTTATACTGTGCCAGTTGTGGTTGTGGTGATGAGCAAAATCAAAGCAGGTAATTGAAGAATTTTGTCACAGTACTTTCATTAAGTTTCATTAAGTTTAATCAGAGCCTATTTAACTACATGTTAGAATTTCAAATGAACTACTATTAACTAAAGCGGTCCTGATTAAGAGTTTCTGTCCCTCTTATTGACTTGACGCCTTTAGTACTATTAATCTCTTGACATTGAGTTCGAGTCTGATGCAGCTTTAAAATTATTACCATCAACACCTGTATATTAGAGCTGCACAATAGACTGAATCACAGTTATCATTGCAGTGTTAATGTATGCGGTTGCAAGGGACTTTTTTGGGTGCTCTATCTGGCTAGATATTATATTTGCCATTCACTAATATTCTGCCATATTCTGCCTGCTAATGATATAGTGTTACCTGCTAGATAGACTTTGATTGCTCTTGAAGCAAAAATGCTCAAGTGCACAAATAGTGATGTGGAAATTGTGAGAAATGAAAAAAAATATGAATAGTGTTTCTCTGCTGTTTTGCAGCCCAAATATAGCTGCCTAGTATCTTGGCATAAAAAGTGCATGAAGTTAACGCACGACTTTTAATTAATATTTCATGGTGTACTGTGGAAATTAGACATTAGTTGTTGCATTGTGTCCCAACTAACTTACGAACCAATGATATTGATGTTTTCACAGCGACAGATACTTTGTCCCAATGTACGTTTCTGTTGTTTAAATGCAACATGCTGTTATAATATAAAGTTAGGTATTTCAACAAAATCTCTACAATTTCAGTGGGTTGCCTAAAAAGTGTATAGGTTTACCATTTATGTTTGACTCAACCCATACAGCTAGACTTTATTAAGCAATAGTCTTACGCTAGCATTTTTACAGTTTATTTTGATATGACTCATTGATAAATTAGCTCTGAACGCAATCAAATACCGTTGCACTTAGGGGAGCTGCAGCAGCCAATGTAGTCACTCATTCCCAATGAATGGTACTTTAAAGGGTGAAATTAATAGATTATTAGGAAAACCAGATTTGTGCAATCAACCACTAATGTGCATCATGTACAGTATAATGAAGCACTCAAATAACTTGCAGTTTTTAGAAATTAACTTTAAAAAAAATTCTGCCGCATGTTTCTCTGGATGAAAGATAAAAGTATGGGAGAAATAAAATCACAGACAGTGCTCCAACAAACCACAGCACTGCTGTTATCAGCTGATCTGTTCAGCACCGCGATCAATACATTCATACAGTTGAACAAAATTCATAACACTGAAGTCATTGCTGAGATTAAAGTCCTTCCTCTTAATTTACTGAAAGTATTTTTGCTTTTGTCTGTGAAGTTTGTATAAAGAATAAGATCAAAGACCCAGAATTACTTTGTGAAGTAAAGCTTTGAATGTTTGAAATGCTGAAAACATTTAGGATTGCTTCTGTTTCGAAACATTCAAGCTCTGCAGAGTTCCTCAGTCATTGTCTTAGCAAACTGCTTTGTACTAAAAGAAAAAGTTTGATGATTGCTTGTACAACGGTGCATTCATATTGTTGTGAGGCGCCACTGCAGCACTGGTGACTCATTTGGGTTCAGTAATTGTCTGTATTTGTGTATTTATTGGAATTCGTGGCGATGATTGGAACCAGCATTAACGTATCGCCAGGGTGTTGTGATTCACCGCCTTATCTGAACAACCTCTTTCCATTAGACTGAGTTAACTACAAGACCAATGGACTGCAATTGTTTAGACTTAATGGAGACTGAGAAGGGAAATATATGGTTCTAGTCAATGGTAAATCAAGGCAAAACCCATTAGGACGACAGCTGACAGAATAGTGAAACATCATGAATCAGTTGTGATTCAAGTGGCTAATCAGAGAGATAATTTTAAGGCCTAAAACCAGACAATGTTCAAAGGCTTGATTTAATAGAAAAAGAAAAAACAGAGAAGTGCTTTGCTGTGAAAAATCATTTGTTCTTCTACAGATGTCTTGTTTCTGTATTTTTTTCTTCCCTCATTTCAGATCATCAAATGGATTTTAATATCAAACAGAGTCAATTCAAAATGCTGCTTTCAAATTATGAGATCATTTATTCAGGAATAAAAACAATCCACTGTTACTCTATGAAACCTAGTATCTGGTGGTGCTACCCTTGATAGCACGAGCTGCCATCAAACATTTGCAATAATTGGCAATAACTCGTACTTTTCCGTAGAAGACTTTGAGTTTGACTTTGTTGAACTTAGTGTAATAAATGAATGAATAAAGTTATATACAAAGAAAGTGCATTTAAAACAAAGCAAACAAAATAAGAACAGTGTTGCTCGTCTTTGCAGAATTGTTTTTATTTAGCAACATAGAAAATATTTTGAGCATGAATCACATAAGGTTGCAAGACAAAGTCTAAAGAAGATTTAGGTTTGGACATGTCGTAGTGTTTTATATCATTGACCTGCTGATTAACCTGCTTGAGCATAAGGGTAGAAGGATGTTTGAAACTTTGCCTTCAGGTACAACAAGTCCTTCAGGCGCTGAAGCAGCATAGCAGCCCCAGACCATCACACAGCTAACATCATATTTTCTTTTTTTCTGTTTATTCATTTTCATCCAAAATAAAACAATTATGTACAATAGAAAAAACATGCTAATAAATAAAATGAAAGGCAGCAGAAAGAAGAAATAAATCTTATAATATCATCCCCTTTTATCCCCAAAAATATATTCAAACAACAGGGATTTTACTGGAGCTATTTGGTGATCATCACTCAGGCTTTTTTTGTTCTCTTTGGTTAGCAGTGGTCTTTTCCATTGATGTCACTTTTACCCAGTTTCTTTGTTGAATCCTGAACACGAACCTATGCTGAGGTAATTGAAGCCTGCAGTGCTTCAGATGCTCTTCTCTGTTTTTCTTACCTGCTGGATTACTCATTGATGCTGTTTTGGAGTAGTTTCGGTAGGTTAGCCAGTCTTGAGGACGTTCATTACTGCTCCATGTCTTCCTCCATTTGTAGATAATTGTTTCCAGTTTATTTCAGGATGTGATTTGTTGCTTTTCGAGATCTTTTAGTCTACTTCATGTTGTCAGACAGGTTAAACTAAGTCTTGTCTCGACAGTTCTGGCAATTATCAGACTGGGGTGTGGTTTGTAAAACTGAACTCAGCTTCCCAAAAAAAACTGACTAATCACAGTTAGTAAATCATCTAAGAAGATTGGCCATTTTTTCCAAAGAGATTAAATTGGCCACTTTTCTTTATTTAATAAATGAAATCATTGTCTGAAAAAGCTTTTTGCAGTCATCTTTGTCCGATATGTATAAGTATTTTTAGAACCAAAATGTTTCATTATTGCTAAAGGTACACCAAAGAACCACTTTCCAGTAGCTCTGTATATTTGAGAAACATACTTCTGATCTGTGATGTGTTTTGCACATGCCCAAGAAGTTGAAGTGCTGCGTTTCGCATGAATCCCTTATCCGCCATCTCAACCTCAGGCTTCTCTTGTTTTCTTCACAGGTAGAAACAAACTCAGCAACAACAGAAAAAAACCTTCTCTGATGGAAAATGATTCATTGTAGTTCATGCGTTTGAAAGAAATCTGCACTTGAAAGGCAAAAATTGAATTGATGTTGAAATTAATCAAATAGAAACTTTTAAAGAGAGTGTGCAAGAAAGGGATGTTTCTCCAGTCCATTAGTGCACTTTAAGCATTACTGACTCGTGTTATTTGGTTACTTTTGGAGAGTTGTAGAGGCATTCCATTGATCAAGAAGACAGCAGCTTGGCACTCATGGACACTCAGAGGAAGGCAAGATGGCATTAGAAAACAAAGTGAGCTGTTGTCTTGCAAGGGAGATGTCTTTTCTCATTGAGGAAGACGCCTATACTTAGACAGTAACTTAATGATGTCATACTCTGCAGATTCTGCATCATACATGCTCGATTTGGTCTGTGAATGATAGAGGATGACAAAATGTAACAGCAGATCATAACAGAATCTTGACTCTGGACATGAAAGAAGCAATTCATCTGTTTTTTTCCATGAAATGCTAATTTATCAAATGCCATGTGTGTCTTATTTACCCCAGGACATTTTTGGGATTACAGCATGTCTTTCATATCTGCTCTGAATGAAGGAAATTCCTTGTCTCCAGACACCACTGGTGGAAAACTCTCTTCACTCCCTTCCACTTGCTGTTTTTAGACCTGCCTGAAAACAAGCCTGCATAGCACATGTACACGCCTGACTTGTGATCTTTTCCTCATCTGTCACACTTTCTAACACTTCCTTTTCACTTCTCTTCCCCGCTTTCTGTACTCCTGCTTGCGTAGAAACAGCCACCGGGGTGTTCCCTCACAACTGCAATTACAGTGAGGGAAAAGTGTGTTATCCTCCTTGAATATTCATATGTATCACCGTGTGGGAATCTGGGTATGTGTGTCGAGACCGTGTATGGGCGTAGGGGTGTGTGTGTGTGTTCGGTTTGCCCCACTTATTTTGCCTTCCTCTTTCAGGGCTTTCCATGCTACAGGACCCAGACATTCCCTTGAATTCTCACTGTGTGGGTAAAGGTGTGTGTGCTAGCTTTTCATGCTTTGTCACTGTCTCCTTTAGTAAATATCTCCTTTAGCATGCGTTAGCCCCTTTACCTCCTGTGGGAAGTGGAGATTTGATATGTATTTTTCTTGCACATGCACACCGTTTTGTAAGCTGTTTGGATGCATATGTGCATGTACACATGATATCATATGCAAAATATTCTTTGTTGCTGGCTTTGCAGAGGTAGAACATTCAGTCTGGCTTCATGATTTGAGGCATCTGGAATGAGAAACATGAAGGCCCTCTGAGGAAGCTTTAGAGGTTAACGCATGGTTGGCTGGCTTGTTGAGAGGGAAAGACTGAGAGGTCGCAGACTCCTCTAGCAGGCAGCAGGAGCAGACGGGGAAATGCCGTGGGTGGAGAGTGGCCTGTCAGACTTCACACCTTCACCTCTGTAGACACCTCAGCTTATTTTTAATGCCGATCATTTTCACACATTTTTTTCTCCCTTTTTATTTTGTCTGCTTTTTTTTCCAACTGACGTCTCTTTCTTCCTTACTGTGTCCTCTTTCTGTCTTACTCACTTTCCGTTTTGTTTCCTGTCCCTAGCCTTCTGCCCTGTGATGTCACAGCCTGTTAAAATTAAGTGGACACATCTTCTTTTCCAAATCTCTGTTCTCTTCCCCTGTGGGTTTGTTCTTCATGTACAAGTTGATTTAACTGTTATCCAACCTCAGTCTATCTTCATCGACTGAAACTCCTTGTAAAACTTGCGTATATAAAAATACAACCATTAGAACACTTAGGCGACCAGAAACCAATCAAGTAACTAGGAAAGAATGCAAACAACTTAAAAAATATTTTCTTTCAAATCATTCATTGCATTTTTATCCAGATGTATATAGAGGTCCAGGTTCCGAAACAGCTTTTTCCCACTTGCCATCAGACTGCTGAACTCTTAACTGGACTGCACTTAAAATCTGGTCTCCACTTCATACCTTGCACATGTACAGAACTAAGTAACTTCCATTTTACTGTCAGTCCTGCACTTTATATTTTATATTTATATTCATATTTTATACTGTATTTTATTTTATTCTGGAGTAACCTCACAACATTGGAAGCTCAAAACACTGTCCTGAGCCGTATGCAACGAAATTTCTTTTTGTATACACCCTGTGCATGCAAAATGACAATAAAGTCAGTCTAAGTCTAAGTCTAAGGTGCTATATTGACATTTAACTTTTAAAGAATTAGACCATCAAACTATTTATCTTCTACACCTGATTATCCTCGTACGGTCAGTGCCAATCTCCAGTGGTCATTGGACAAGAGGCGGGGTAGGCGCTCAACAGTCCATCACAGGGCAACACAAAGATACACAGGACAAACAATCATGCACACACACTCGTACCTAAAGACAATTTAGAGAGACCAATTGAAAATGAACAGGGAGAACAGCCAGGGTTTTAAACTCCAGGACCTTCTTTCTGCAAGGGAACATTGCTGCCAATTCCACCACTATGCAGACATAATGTATCTTTGAGAGCTTAAAAAAATAATCCTTTTTAATTTCCTCTACTTTATTTTTGCATAAAGTGAAAAATTAGCTCTCTTAACAATGCAGCCTTTCTAGTAAAATAAAGCAGTCAGCATGCATTCTGTGCTTCTTACTGTTTTCTAAAGCAGCTTTCAATTATTGTAGCTTTAGTCGCTCCTTATAAATTTTTAATAACATTTTAACTCAAAGAAACAGAGCAAATTGAGCTGTACCTTATAGGTGTTAAAGTTGTATATTCATCGTTTATTGCCAAATAAACTCAGTCTTTAGTGGTTTTGTTAAGTACATTGGCTTTTTAACTTTCCAAAAGCTTTAAATACCCGAGTAATTTGTGAAAGCTGCGTGCATGCTGTGGAACTGATTTTTGGATTAGTTTTTTTTATTTATTTATTTATTTATTTATTTATTTATTTAACTTTTTATGAGAGATAAGATAAATGTAACATAGTATAACATGATTTAAAAAGCAGTGTTACAGGAAGAAGCCAACTTAATAAACACATTTGTGCTGTAAATTGGTAGCTAAGCTCCCCTCCAGTTTAGTGGTGATTAGCCCACAGCTGGAAGTTCACTGGTTTGGATCTTGAAGGTGGATTTTTCTAGCTATGGCAGCTTTCTTTGAAAGTTTAAAAAGCATCTACTTTAGGTTAATTAGTGACTCTTTTTTTCTCTCAGGACTGAATGTGTGGATTGTTGTTGGCTTGCTTTGCCCTTGTGTTGTCCTTGTGATGCTTTGCCACGCTGACTGCTTGGACAGGTTGCAGAAAATTAATGAGAAGGTGAGAGTTGGTAGAAAAGCATTTGATTGGCAAAGATCCTGCTTTAGTGGGACTGTGAGAAGAGTTTGTATGATTGGATGTTCTCTGTATGCACATTAGGGGCTAACAATCATCATCGCTGTGACAATTTTAAAACATGTTTACATAATATGCGTTTAATCTGTGTGGTTCATGAATGTTTTATGTGTAGATTTATGCAGTTTTTTAAGATGTGCCTAGAATTTTCTTCTAGTTCCTGCTCATATGCAAAAAAATCCTATTTTTCATCAGCAGATGATGAAGACTAATAACCATTTGCAACCATTTGGAGACTAATTTTGCTACGCAGTCCTCCGTCATCCCTTGCCTCTGCCCTCTTCATGTAGGGGCAGTGGCACTCACTCACTCCCAATGACAGATTACTCTCCTAATGGAATTTAATTATTTATCCCTTCCTCATGGCGATTTCGCCAGGAAAGGACCAACCGCGTGACTCTATGGCAGGACAGGACAGGAGGGGAGGACGCAGGGAAAAAGGAAGGGAGAAGCACTTATTTCCTCTAGCGGTGCTGGAAGGAGGCTCACTTCCCCTCTGATTCAGAGAAATGTCATATTGTGGAAGACAAAAAAACTGAGTGGAGGATGCTGGGAGAAGGAAAAACACATAGAGTGCAAATTTATATGCATATGATTTTAATGCATAACCAAGGCGCAGAAACTTGTTTTTTTTTTTGTCACATATAAATATATACGTCTAGTATTCTTGTTTCAAAACAACTCAAGCTTTCCCTTTTAACATTACAGTGGCTTTAAATTTCTTATCATGAATTGCTAGTGTCAGTGTGGAGTTTCAGCACTGCTCAATGTCTAATGAAACAGGGCATCAGTCTTTCTCTTGTACTTGTCATTTGCCACTCTGTTCAAACAGTTCTTACTGTTAATTAAATAGCCTGACTTTGGTATCAAACATTACTTTAGAAATAGAAATATAAGTACATTTCTAAGTCATAAACAAATGTGTTGTTGATCTGAAACTAAATATAGATTAAGTGTTTTTCAAGTCTTTTATTTAAGTCTTCCACCTCTGTTTTTAGCTAAAAACAAATCTGGTATTGTTGCTGACATTTCAACCTTGATATTCTCATGCCCTTTATTTCTGGATCAAAAGCAAAATAACAAGAAAAACATTTTATAAATAATATTTTAAGCAGTGCAAAAAATTTTGTAATGTACTTTTAACATTTACATTTCACAACCACAAATGTCAATGTACTTTACTGGGATCTTGTAGGATAGACCATCACAAAGCAATACATAGTTGTAAACTGGACAGAACCAATAAAACATGGTTTTAAATTTTTTTTACAAAGAAAATCTAAAACGGGTGGGGGGTAATAAGCTCATACGTCTGCCTATTTATTTTAAAAGAAATTCTCATGTAAATATGTAACATGGTGCATGAATGGGAATATATTTGAAATAAACAAATGTGGTGGAAATTTGTTATCAAAAGAGAGAAAAAACTGTTCCAATAAATTAGAGAAAGATCGATCCTTGTCTTCTAAAGGCTTTATTTGAAGGCAAACATCTTTCGAAGGCTCTGCCACTGAACTAGTCAGAGCACAGGCCGACACAAGTTACACAGTGTTTTATACTCTTCACCGCATCCTGCTCTTACAACACACAAGTATAAGATGAAGAACAAAGGAAAAACTTATCTCAGTAAAAGAAACACAGCTGAGCATATAGAGAGACAGTTCTGACCACACCTGCTTGAACCCTTTTTGTTCTCGGTGACTTCACCCACATTGTGTAACCTTTGGGTGTACCAGTTTCTTGCACTTTGTGCTAGACACTTGCTTTCACTATGAATTGAAAGGAAATCAAACAAAAATGTCTATAGAAATAATAATTGAGTCATTTGTATCAGTTTTCTACTACACAAGCAAGTACATTTAATGTCTCCACAAACCTAGCCTTTATAGAAGAGTAGAACGAAGAAAGAAATTGTCACAGCACACATGAGGAAGAAGAAGAAGGCGCGTCCAGTCAGCTTTTATCAACTTTTTGGCAGAAATTTGCAAAACAACTACTTGTGGAAAACTGTGTCATTAAAAACTAACCCTGTAGAATGTGGTAGTGACGGCATCATGCTGTGGTGATGCTTTTTTCTCATCAGAGACAGGGAAGCTGGTCAGAGTTCATCGAAAGATGGATGGAGTTCAATGCAGGTCAGTGGTGGAAGAAAACTTGTGAGAGGCTGCAAAACACACAAAGCTGGGACAACAGCCAGACACACCCCAGACTTAAATCCATTTGGGAATCTGTGGCAAGACTTGAAAATTGATGTTCACAGCTTTAATTGGGGTAAAATGCAGAGCAGTTCCATGAAGCATTGACTCAAGCAAGGTGAATACGCATGTACCGCACCTTTTAGGGAGATGTGATAGCAATTCAGCAAGGATAGTAATTAGAGTTCTATTGATGTGGACATCTTATAATGAAAACAAGAAGTTCAGATGGCTTTTTTTGTTATTGTTTTTTTTTTTTTTTGTCTGCGTCTAATTTTCAATAGTTTCCAAACTATCATTCTGTCAGCATCGTAATCCAGTCAAAGCCTTTTGACAAAGTACGACATCTTACAGTGGGGATTGTGCTGTAATGAACTAACCGTTTTTTAAAATGAGGAAAAAGTGTACTTGTAAAAGTTGAACGAAGTATCTTATCTTCAAATGTGATCGTACAAATTCCTTCCTTCCTTGCCAAAGTATGAGCTGTCACACACACAGACACACGCCAACCTTTGCAAATCTCCACCATGAGTATTAGACAACCTGTCAGTTGTGTCCCCTCTTCATTCACAAATGCGCACCTCAGCGTTTGTTCTTACTTCTCCGCTTTCTGCACCTTTCCTTGCGCTTCTCTCACTTTTTGACTCCCTCTTTCTCACTGGGGATCCTAATTAAGCTTGGCTGCTCTTTGATGTTGTCGCCTTGGCAACAGTCACCATGACGAGGTTGGATCTGCACACAGACACACACACATTATATCACTCTGTCTCTCACACTCGCTCGGGCACACAGAGTATAGCACACACAAACAGGAACATGCAAATGCACCCTCTCTGCCATCATTAAGGAATACAGCCAGCATTTGACCCTTGGTTCAAATGACGGCTTACACAATGGCTCCTGTTTAAGGCTGCGCTACATGTGTGTGCACACAGGGAACACTGAACAAAACACTCAGGTTTTGCAAGATGATGAACTCCTCAAGTGTTCATATCCACAGATGGTTTGAAGAAGCTTCAGCCTCATCATGAAACCGATCAGTCAGCTTGGACACATGAGGCGTCATGTCTGCTTGCTGCTTTGCTTGACCTGTTGTTGGACTTGTTTTGTTTTCCTAAATAAATGTTTGTGGGCCCTCAAAGCCCTTCATCTCAAAGTCCTTGAGATGAATCATGAGGTAAAGTGCAATTGTTTGAGCTAAGGCAGTTTCTCCAGGCTGGACGGCAGCTGGTAAACTTGGCTGATTTACAGTCGGGGAGTTTATTGTTTCTCTCACGGTGCCCCAGCTTTCTGTTTTCCTTCTCTGATTTGCTCTTTACCCCTATCATCCACAACAATAATCTTTGAAGCATTGCAGTTTATGATTATAACATTTTGATTGATCTAAAATGTTGAACATTTATGTCAATACATTTTGTACAGGTCAGATAAAAGACAAACAAATCTACAGAAAGACCCCATGTTGGCCTTCAAACGATTCAATCTTCTTGCTACAAGGCAACTATTTGCTCCACTGTGGAGCGTGTCTGATGCCATTAATGTGCTGTGTTATTGGTTATGCTTCGACTGACTTTGATTCTTAAAAAATAAACTCCTCTTTATCATCAGCTTTCTAGCTTTGTTTGAAATACTCCACTTTGGACACTCTTTTCTCATTCCCCTCCCCCTGCCATTAAATTACAAAAGGTTGTGATATGCCTACCCCCTGCCATGGAGTGTTTGGAAAGGATGAAATAGGACTCAGTCCAACTAGTTTGGATTTTTGTGATTCATTTGCCTCTAAGTGCAGAAGCAAACCAAAATGTCTCCCTTTCCCTGATATCCCCTTGTACCTATCTTTATCTCTCTATTTCCTCTACTCCTCACTCATCTACTTCCACTGCACTCTGCTCATCAGCCCCACTCCCGCCTGCCCTCTCTCCTCTCCCCGGCTCCTGTCAGGTCCTCCTGGAGGGAGGGCCTCCTCTCTGAAAACCTGCTCTTACCACCTCCTTATAACAGCAGCTTTGGTGACAATATCAAGAGTAACCACAGCAATTACGAACACGAAATATCCACAAACATGGAGGGAAAACCGCAATTAAAGGAACGCTTGTAGTGAAGCCGGAAATTTGATTTCACTCTGGAGGACGACAATGAACAAGAAATACTCTCTAAAGCTATTCCTGCAGGGGAAGTCTAAATGAAAGTTGTGGTAAATGTAATGAGTAAGCATGTGATGTAAGTGTGTGTTAAACATATGACTGTTTATTTTGCAGATAAGACACATATATTAGCCTTTAATTTACAGGGAAGGTAGAAACATATGTGCACAAAATCTGGGTCATCTACAGAAGTAAAGCTTGATATTCACACACACTGAAATTTTTTTTAGCTAATATCTGTTTTTCAAGAAAAGTAGCAGGGTAAAGCTTTCCTCCTGGCTGCGATCCACCATGTTCCCTTGACACAAATTTATTTGTCAAGTAAAAGAGCCAGGAGATTTACTTGGCTAAAGGAGAGATTATAACTGAGTACTTGGCAATTAGCTTATTCTACATTGGATTTAAGTAAATGTAGACCTATGATTTTTAAAATGCTTAATTTGTTGTGTTTAAAGTTATTTGTTCTTCTGCTGGTGAGGTTTTATCATCTTACAAATAACTCTGCAAAGTTTGCTAACCATTTAAAACACCAATAATTATAGACTTGTCATCTGCCTATGATACAATTCATCCCCATGCTGCTTTAAAACAAGCACATTTTTTTTATTTCAGAGGTCCCCACGGATGAAATATTGTTATACAAAACTCTCCTCTCCTACCTCCACTTCTACTATCCATCACCTAACAAAAATATATTGATGCATGACATATGAACAGGGGGACAATTTTATGGTACAGTCATCTTCTGGGATTAAATAAAACCTCAGTTTTGCAATTAATAAAAAAATACAGATGAATAAAATTATATTTGTAATCCAAAGTTTTATTCTATTTTTCCCTCAAACGTTCATTGTTGGTGTTTTTTAAACAGTCGATGCCTCTCAACACACAAACAATACATGAAAAAGAAAAGCGATGAACAAGAGTAACTCTTTGGAAATAAGCTTTTTAAAAATCTCTGTGTTGTTGCTTGGCTCTGCAGTTTTAACAATAACAATGGCACATTTTATTTGTCTGGGCTCTTAATAAACCCCAGACACTTTGCAAGAATAAAGCAATTACACAGACATAGTCATAGACAGGCGTTATTGTCATTCAACAGCACATTTATAATGTATATTTGGAGAAAGATTTCATTGAAAAGCTCCAATAAAATGAATAAATAATTAAAACTAGTAAAAATAAAAAGTTCTGTGGGGCTCAGTTTGACAAGAATCTGGGTTTCTAGAAGATGAGGGGAAGGATGTCCAGAGTGTCGAGGTGCAATGTGTTGGACTAACTCACACTTTGACTTGTAAAGAAGTCTCTTATGTCCGTCTATGTTTTTTAGACATCCTATAACTTAGGATGTCTATCACATAATTACCAGATGTTAATGTCAATAAAAGCTCTGACATTAAAATCCATCTGAGTCATGTGACCCAGAGCATGCTAACAACTTGCAAGCAGATGAACACAGACAAAACACCGGTGCATAATTCCAGGCGCTCTCTACAACCAGATGGAGTGTCAGCTGGATGGACCAATCACACTTAAGCAAGAAACATTTGATGAGCTTCTAGGAGCCCTGAAGGAAAACAGGCTACAGCCGTTTTCCTCTTGGTCCTCGTGCATGAACGGTATCCTGTTAAAATAGTGCAACGCTTTTATTGGACAGCAGGGTACCAAATCTGCCTTTTGAGAGGGAAATGGGGGGTACATATCCTCCTCTGTTCATCTTTCTACATTGCATCCTTGCTTTAAAATGTTTGTGTGAGCTGAAAGTCAGTAGCAGCCTTATTATTTCCATTAACAAGTTGCTCAGGCACATATTTTCTGAGTTTGTTTTGTCTTACATACAAGTGTCCTATAAGGATATGTGTTTATATTCTTTATTATTTAACATGTATAGAAATAATAAATACAGGAGACCTCTTCATATGATGACATAGCTTGTTATTTGGGGCATTAATGATGTTGCTATGGAGCAGTTTCACCATCTATGAAGGTTGTTGGTCCTTGATGCTGCCGTCCAGAGTTCAGGTCCAGACATCGGGACCTTTGTTGCATGTCGTCCTCCCTTCGTCTTTCTGCTCCTTTCCAGTCCAGTGACTGTGATTAAGGGTCACTGTTCCCACAAAGGTCTTGTTTCTTGGTTTGAGAGAAACTTTCTTGACTTCTGTGTAAGTAAAACAAGAAGACTGCTGCACCACAGTTATAGCTATAAGTACTTATAAAGACCAACAAGTCACCCATTTTAAACAGATCCAAGGGGCTGTAAGCAATTGACTTCTTTTTTCTTATTGCATGAAGGTTTCATATACAGACACTCAAGAAAAGAATGATCTCTTCTGAGAAACTTGAGAAACTTTGGTTTTAGTAAGCACACATGCTTTTTTGTTGGAAGTTATCTCATTTATATAACATCTTTGTACGTTAACCTCTCAGTTAAACATCAGAAGAAATTGATTGAGAGGATCGATCAGGCCAACAAGATCAATCGCTCTAACCAACTCCTTCTGCAGATATTAAATGATCCATTCATCCGTAGGAAGGATACTCGGGTCTAAAATAATTCTTCACTTCCTCTTCACTCATTGTTTCTGGTGTTCTGGCAGAAGAATTAATGTTCCAGTAACATTAAAAAATTGCTTTAAGAAATCTCTTTTGTGTGTTTGAATATATGTATATTTCGGATAAAGACCTGCTGTGTATAAACAAGTTTGGGTGATCAAACATCCTCTTTTCCTCGAACATTTCCACTTTTCTCGTTCCATCCTGGACATCTTGTGAGTATTCATTGAATGATGAAACTGTCCAGGTTTTCATCATTTTTCAGGTGACCAATAGGCAAACATAAATTCACAGGTATATAACAGCCTTTTGTCATCCCCAAGATGCCTACTGGGAGGTTATTTCTTCTGATGTTTACAAAGTGCAACTGTAGTTTTACAGACAAACTGAAAAATGAGTGTCCTTCATACCATCCTGGTCGCAGCAAATGGGTAGCAAATATGTGCAAATTTAATTTATAATCTTTTCTTCAATTACCTGTACATTCAGCAAGCAGTCCTCAGTTCTTCACTCACAGTTTTCAACATTTTTTAAGTCATACAATACAGTGCCTTGATGTGTTGGCCATATATGGAGAATATAGAAAAGATTTGGAACTTCTTTCATTTTAACACAAGGTGACAGACTTCCTCTGACTCCAGGTTTTTTCCTAAAGTGGATGTTTGGCCTCCTTGACCCCCTTTAACCCTTTATTTTCACTCATAGCCTTCAAAGTTACATGGATCATAAAACAATGCCCTTTCTGTGTAAAACAAAGAAATAAAAGTAATTCTGTAATTACAATCCTATTTTGCATTAGAGCCAGTACTCCACGACTCAGCATCTCTGGTTTAATTTTAGAAAGACGAGCCTTGCAGGTTATATGAAAACGAGCCAGAGGGCTGCAAGGAGGCTGAACTGCTGATTAAATGGATTTTGTTTTACATCACAGGAAAGACATTTACTCTGATTTGCTGCTGGTATCTATAATCATCAAATCAGTCTGCTGTAGTGATGAGGGGACTCTGCCAAAAGAGGTTCATCATGAAGTTTTTTTGTCCCATAGAGCTATTAAAAGACGTCTCATTCTTTTTACTGACTTGACTCTCGCCGTGTCCTGACTGTCCCCCACAGCTGTTCGTCATAGACAACGGGGCGGACGACTGGCGCATCGCCATGACCATGGAGAGGGTTCTGCTAATAGCCCTGGAGCTGCTGGTGTCTGCCGTGCATCCTGTGCCTGGGGACTTTAAGTTCCAGTGGCGGGCGCGGCTGGCCTTCTCTTATGCGCCTTCACAGGCTGAGGCAGACCTGGACATGGTGCTGAGCGTGCCCATGTTCCTGCGCCTCTACCTCATCGCCAGAGTCATGCTTCTGCACAGCAAGCTCTTCACTGACGCCTCCTCCAGGAGTATAGGTGCCCTAAATAAGGTCAGAAAACTTTATTGCTTGCAGGTGCTTGGTGCATGGATTCAAGAGAGTGATATTCTTCAAGATTTAACTGGACTAAAGTGGTGAAAATCCTAAGCTACAGATGTCAAGAGCTTCCATCTCTTAATATATGAATTCCTTCCTTCGTTCTCTGCTCCACATCAGATCTTATTTTCATCAGCTTGTTGAAATCCCTTCCTCTCCTTGTTTGTTGTTGTGCTTAGAGACTTGGATGTAAGCTGTGGTGAATCTTTCATATACAGTATGAAATGAGAGTGCCTAGAGGGAACAACATATTGCATATGGCTCAAAAGGGTTGTAAAAAACGGGAGAAGAATGAAGTTAGAAAATGAGGATGGAAGAACAACTTAGCAGGTCATACAACATACCCATGGTTCTCAAAGCGCTGGGCTGCCTTTAGTGGTACCTTAGTAGTAGTTTGATGGTTTTATCACGCTAAGCCCGATTTGTATGGTAAATATAAATAAATAACTCAGTCAGTAGGAAGTAGGTACTCAGTAGGAAAAGTGGAGTGGAGAAAATTTCAAGAACTCCCAGTCGGGGATAAATTCAGTGCCAATAAATGATGTTCCCGGTATTTCCAAGCTAAAAAAAATGGATCTGGGAGTGACATGATACTGTACCTAATGATGCTCCTGTTCCAAGCTTGATAACCAGGGGGATTTAAAAGTTACTATACTTACCAAGTTACCAAGCTTAAGCTACAGCTGACCATTATCTAAAGGGTAATGCAGGTTCTGTGATCCCCCTAAGAAGATCACTGTACATAGTACTTGTGTTCAAAGTAAATATCTTTACTACCCTATCTAAATAACACCAGATCTCATCATGAGCTGCTTTTGTCCCTACGTGTTCACTCCTCTACTTTCAGTTCTCTCTTATGAAACGGCAAACTGGACAAAACGTGCATTCATACTCTGTGTCACTGAGGTTGAGTCAGGTGCTCTAGCAGTTGGGTAAACACTCACTACCTGCCGCAGTCAGAGAGCACGCAGGAAGATATGTTGCAAAAACCTGCAATGCAGGGAAAGATATCGGCACAAAATTTCGTTTTGATGGCTGCATTCATTCTCCTGCAGGAGTAACTCTTCTCCTGGTACGTAAAGTGAAGGTACAAGTACGCAAAATAAGGAAAGTGTTTCATGTCCTTCGCCTGACACGCAGCAAAAATCCAGCCATCGCTGAGTAAATGGTTTTGACCTGGCTTGACTATCACAGGGGAAACACTCCCTCCAGCTGTGTGAAGCTGAGCTTTGTAAGTAAATACATAAATGGTAGTCAGAGAGAGAGAGAGAGACAGTAGATAAAGGTGGAGCGAGACAGGGTCAAATAAAATATGAGATAAAGAGAGAGACAGAAGGATGGAGAGAGGCAGATAAAAAGACATAGAAATTAAGACTGATTAAAGCAATAAGTTGTTCTACAGAGGGATTGCTGTTATTATAAGACAGCAATGATCAAGACCAAATCACTTGGGGAAACACTGAGCCTACCATTTGCAAAACAACCTAACAACGATGTATTTCTCTCCATTTTGTACATTTAAGCACTCTAGGATAATGTGTATTAAGGGGCCGGATGAAAAATTTTATGAGATACAACTTGAGCTGTGCTTTTTCTATGGCAAGCTGGCTAAGTTTTAGATGCAAGTCAGCCATGTTTTGATGAATGGAAATCCTCCAACCTTAAGTCCAGTTTTTATTTATAAAGTTCTGAACTTTATCCCTTCTTCTATTCACTCAATGTTCCATCCTTCCATCTCTCCCACCTTTTTATTTGTCTTTTTTCCTTCCTATCTTCTTTCCTTTCTTTGTTCTTTCTCCTATTATGTTATAATTTAATAAATTCAGTTGTACTACTGTTTGAAAATGTTGGTGTGCTGTTGTTGGGAAACTTGATATTTACTGAGGTGGGACTGGTTATAAAAAATAGAGGGAATGAGGTGTGTTTATTTTGCCATTTAACAATAAACAGGATGGTAATATCAGGATGTTAAGATGTGACACATTGTTGTAATCTGTGAATTAGGTGTAAAAGAAGGACAGCAATGGAGACAAACCCAACTTCATTCAAGTGATTTAAATGTTTGCTGCTGTAAATATGATGACATTCCTCTGGCCGTCTCGCTCACAGTGACAAGGAGAGGAGGTGAAGCTGCCACTGAAGTGCTGCTCTAAAATGACAACTCATTTATCGTTCGCTTTATCCTTCCAGGGCCCAACCATCAAATGATCCATCTGCCAGAACCTCACCGTCTGCCTCTTATTGACAAATGAGTCACATTTAACAGCTACTCAGAAACGGGCCAATTACTCAGAGACACAGTAAAGCTTGACCCAAAGCGGAGGTCAGGACCTGCTCTCTACTCCTGTTAGTGTCAGTATCTCAGTGTCCCGCTTCTATCAACAGCTACTGTAAAGGCTAATTAGGAAAATTTCCAGTCTGAATGGGTTCCAATTGGGGATTTAAAGGTTCACAAGAAGATTGTTTTAGATTCACTCAGCAATATACTGTCCTTTATCAGTTCCATTGTACTCAGTTTGTGTTCTTATTTCAGGTCCATTTTAACACAAGGTTTGTAATGAAAACCCTCATGACCATCTGCCCTGGGACGGTGCTGCTGGTCTTCAGCATCTCTCTGTGGATCATCGCTGCCTGGACTGTACGAGTGTGTGAGAGGTCAGTACAGGACTTAATGCATCTAAGTGTATTTCTGGGATTAGTAATTATGTGACAGTGAGTTTGGATAATATTAGGAAATTTAAATAACTGATTGCATTTGGAAAAAATATATATATGAGGAATGTCGGTGTAGTTATTATTCTTCAGGATTCTAATTAAACTTTTTTTTTAAATCTGTTGTGTGTTTATTTTTGATTCACCCATCACAGAGTTTGCACATTTCTTTGTTTACCTTATGTGAATACAAATTATTTTATGTTATTTTGAAAAAATGTTACGTCACTTGGGGATTTTACATTAAATATTGTCTGTGTAGCTCTTTGTTGGCAGGTAAAATAAACATACAAAAAAGACATTTAAATTGTTTTTACTTAAAAAAAATATATGTACTGTATATATACATGTTCCTTGCAAGCATTTTAACAGGACATTTTGACCCAAATCCCAAAAAGTTTGGACATCACTTACATAACAGACTTTGAATCAATGAGTAAGATCATTGTTTGTGATTAGCAAAGTTACAAAGCTGAAAAAACTAAGAGCCACAAGCTTCAGCTAAATGGTGAAGATGTAAGAAATGCCCCACAACTTCATTCTTTCTTGTACTTTAGGGTGTACTTACTCATACTCAAAATCTGCATCATAACCCTTGCAAATCTTCTGATGTTGATGTTTAATTTTTGCAAAGATATAACTAGGATAGATAAATAAGCAAGGGTGTGGCTTATTATTTTCTTATGAAAGACTAGCCAAAGCCTGATTCTTATTAATATTGCAGCCAGAAGTTGCATTTTGCAGACGATTATCCTAATTCACTTCAGATGTTGGGCTTTCTGCCAATTTCATGTTAAGATCTTTCCAATCACTTTAACACCGAAAACAAACTTAACACAACCCGCTGTTCTCATCTACCAATATTAGTTCAAATTCATTTTTAAAAAATAAATGAGTTTTTTTTTTTATATGCATACCTAATGCACCAACAAATCTACAGCTGTGCTGGCTACTGATCTTGTTTGTCATCAATTCAGTACCCAGATGTAGGAAGAAACACCTATAAGCGTAGGCTACTCAGTTATAGCTGAGAGGTGTTGTAAAGTGGTTATCGCATGACTCGTTACATTTGAAGGATAATTTAATTTCATCAGTTGTGTAATGTTTCTAATGCGCCATTGCGTATTAGGCAAAATGTGACTGACTGCTTAGATGAGTTCTGATGCTTTTGGAGATAATCTCAGAGATGACGGGAAATGTCACTTGGTTAATAAGCTTGATTAAAAACATCATTGAATGGCTGCTGGGCTGCCCTGTTTCACATTCATCTTTAATTGACATTTGCTCTCCACTCACTGCAAATTACATTCACAACAAAAAAAGTTTATTTTCACCTAAAGTAAAGAATGTGTCCATTAAAAACTTTCTTGCTCAGTGTCTCAGTACATGTACAGTGTGAAAGACCAATTTTCAAGGTTAAGTTTTTTTTTATTATTATTTTTCTGTTGAATAGGTTTTTGAAAGAGGAGATTATTTTTCTGATCTGTACTGGGTTTGGTAACTATGGGAACTAGAATGATGGAGTTGCAGTAATGTGTTTTATTCAGTGCTGGGAAAAATTGCAGGACACGTGTTTTAGTTTTGACGCCCACATTTACAGACTGAGCCAGTGAGCCTGTTATGTTTTACTATTACTGCAGTGTTTTGCAAAAGTGGTTGCACACCTTAAACGTTTTTCCACGTTATATCACTTCACAACTACAAATTACACTGTTCCTTATTGTGAGCTTATATGACAGACCAGGTTTTCAAAACTTAACGAATAAAAATCCGAAATGCTGAAAAGTTGCAGAGAAGCTGAGAGAAGCGATAGGTTATAACTGCCTCAAACTGTGAACATTTCATGAATTATGAGCTTCTCAAAACAACAAATGTGCCAAGACACAGTCATCCACCTAAACAACTTAAAAGGCAATGGTAGCTCTGGAGGAACTGACAAGATTCACAATTCAGTTTGGAGAATCTATAAAAAGTACCACTATAGCTGTACTAATATCAATTTTTAACTTTAACGCATGCGGTTAATCTGAAAATTTAACATGTTGATATTACATAACGCAAATTAATCAAACTACCTATTTTGACCTAAATACCTCTGTGTTACTAACCCGATATATGAGGAGAAACGAACAGCAGCAGACAGCAACAGAAGTTGAACATTTTCAACTTTCTTGTGTTGTGTTGCTAGACCCCATGTGCACATGTATGTGTTTAAGCACGAACTGTGCCGGGCGCTTAGCTGGATGAGGACAAGAGACCATCGCTTCATCGCACAAGTTCCATAGGAAATGAATGGAGATCCATTTTTTTACTGATTGACAGCCTCTAACAGCAACATACATTTAGTGAAACAATAACACTGCACAACACCCTGAAGAAACCATCCTCACATGCAGTTGGCAGCATCAATCAGTGAGGATGTTTATCTTCATCACTAACAGAGAAATTGGTGAGAGTTGATGGGATGATAAACGGAGCAAAGTATTGGACAACACCGAATGAAAACCTGTTAGAGTTTCCAAAAGATTTGATACTGAGGTGGAGCTGGACCTTCCTGCAGGACTTCCACACTAAACATACAACCAGATTTACAATTGGATTGTTTACATCAAATTATATTCATGTTTTTAATGACTATTCACACACAAACTCCATACAATTCGACAGAACCTGCACTATTTTTTAAATAAAATTGAGCAAAAATGTAACTTTTTAGGTGTGCCCAAATAAGACGCAGTGACAGAAAAATGTAGTTCTAAAAAGTAATACCTCAGATGGAGGAAGTACAAAGACACAGCATAATTCTGAAGTAAAATTTCCATCTGATTTGCATTCCCACCAAGCTTTGTTGTATGTTTCTCATTCTGGTCCTCAGACTGCCCTGCTTGTTTTAGGTGTTTCCCTTCTGCCACACACATGGATTGAATCTGTGGATGATTAGCAGGCCTCTGCAGTACTTGATGGCTGCAGAAGAGGTCATGCAATCATTTGGATCAGCTGTTCTGGAATAGAGGCACATCTAAAACATGCAGAGCAGGGGGGCCTGAGGACTGGAATTGAGAAGCACTTAACACTTAAAAGCTCAATAAAATACATTGGTGTTTGTCAGTGTAATAAAACAAAATGTGAAAACGATCAAGAGATATTTATATTTTTAGAAGGTGTCGTATCCACTATTCATCTTTTACTACTAGCTATCTGTTATAAACTGGGTTTTATTTTTCTTCAGGTACCATGACGCTCAGGATGTGACCAGTAACTTCCTGGGAGCGATGTGGCTTATCTCTATCACTTTCCTTTCCATCGGCTATGGAGACATGGTTCCTCACACCTACTGTGGCAAAGGAGTCTGTCTGCTCACAGGCATTATGGTCAGTATATTTTCTGTCCCTCCTCCTCCTGTGTCCCTCACAGTCTCCCCAAGGCGCTGTCCTCACCATGTTCAAAGGTCAGCAGATTGGAGAACATGCTGTCATTTGCGAGAGAAATTCTGCCTTCTGTAATTTGGGCAATCCTCTCTGAATTAGCTGCATCTGTGCTTCTGTGTGTTTTGGTCGCGTAGGCGTCCAAACAAGAGCACATTAGTGGTTTGTGTGTATTTTTGTGTGTTATTCGTGTTTCTGTCCTCATTGCATAATGAAGGTCCTACCTTTCAATGTGCCATGTCCTCCCACTCTCACTTTCTCACTACCTCCATCATTCTTTCATTTTCTTTCTTTGCCACTATCTACCCCTTACATTTCATCAAATCTTTTTGTTGTTTTCTCTTTTCTTCTCTTCTTTTTTCCTCCTCTTGTTCTCCAAGGCCACATGTTTATTTTTATCTGTCGTCCATCTGCTAGCAGTAGTGTTTAAGCAGACAACTTCTGCACTCTGCGGGTGAGGTGATTTGTGATCTTTTTTTGTTTGATGGGAATGAGATCATAACTTTCTTTGTTGCCCTTAAACCACTATTTAACCAAATTGTTTGTGTGCTTTGTGTCATAATTTGTTTAGAAGACCCATGTGTGCCCAAGCTTTTATTTCCTGGCTTATTTATGAGATATTGTTTTGATATTGTTTCCTTGTGATTCTCTATTTTTAAGTAATTTCTTCTGAAACCACCCAAATGACAAAATGATGCTGCTTTCCCCCCATTACATAGTTAGCACATTTCTTTTTACCTAATGTGTGTGACAGATGTAGTCTGTCTTTATATGTTGTTTTTGAAGGCTTCTTCCTTGTAGAGTGGCCTTTCAGCACATTTTGGTACAGGACTGGTTTAACTGTGTAATTTGAAGGATACTCTCTTACCAGATTCAGACAGCATCTTCACAAGGTCTGCTATTCTGTTCTCCTTTTTGATGGCATGATGACTGGACATGACTCTGCTGTTCATACTTGAACGTGACAGCCATGTGTATCAACTAATTTGTACCCAAGTATGATCCAGACTTGTGGCTGTTCTTTTCCTGATATTTTGACTCATTTCTTTTGATTTCCCAATGACATCACTTAAGGAAACTGAATATTTGAGGTGTTTGTCTTTAAATATTTCTACAGCTGTGCCTCTAATTAACACAGATGGTGGGATTTCATCAGAATCAGAAGTAGACAAAGCCATACTATGATATCCTAGGCTTTCCCTTATTGTTAAAAGGAAAATATCAGACAGTGAGAATATATAGTGTATATAAATATTGGTATAATAAATACAGAGTTGGATCAAGAACATGAATACCTGGTGCTTGACACATAGTAGAACATAAATGCATCAAAACAGTTATTTTTAGTTTTGCACATATTGGTATTGCGATGATGATTGCAATTTGATATTTTGTCCAGAGCTAAATGACATGCTAATAAATATCCTAAGAGTTCAGTTTGACATGACTCTTACTTACCTTATCTTTAATAAAGTTAGTTAGTCACAGTGACAAAGAAGCCCTTTTATTCTCACTTCCTTTCTCCATAACTCATAATTCCCACTGTGTGCTCCTGTCTAAGGTCACCAAGCTGCTACACTTCACCTCACTTTTACAGCCTCTTTGTTTTTTTCTTTTTTTAAATATCCTAGCAGCGCCTCTATTAATAATGTAATGAGAGCAGAGGCAAGGTTGGTGACATTACTGCATGGTGAGGACAGGGGTATATAACAGCACAAAAAGTCAGAACCACAACAACCTCTCATTTTTACACTCCACACACTCAAGAAAAATACAAGATGGCCCGATATTATAACATTTTTCTTTTATTACCATCACTGCAGGAATTTTTATAATCCATTTGCAACCTTTTTTTAACATAACATGCGTGTTTTGTATGAGGGCACTGAAAATTGAGTTACAGTATTTAAGCCACTTCAGAAGTGCCCTAAGATACGGTTTAATGGCTGCTCAATGAAAACAAGAGCACTACTCAAAAATGCTTGAAATGACTCTTTCACAAAAAATAACACTTAGAAACTTCCTTGAGCTGTGTGTATACTGGTCTTTGAAAATATTCAGATAGATGATTCAGTTTTCTCCCAAAAACAGCATGTGTATTCTTTTATCCTCACCGTATCCAACCTCTCTCTGTGTTTGCCAACTCACCTACCTTCCTCACTTTGCAGTCCATTAAATGTGTGAGCAAACACACCGTTTCACACAAGATAGACACACACGGACCCCTTTTGTTGGGTGAATCATCCAATAGATGTTTGAGATGGAGTAAAACTCTCACCACAACACGCACAGAAAGAGACAGACATAAAACAGAGGGGTGGATACAGATAGTCCCAAGCCCACTGCTACAGACTGGACTGAATACCCCCCTCCACACACACACAACACTGACAGAGAACTTGACATGCACTCTGAGCGTGGCGCCCACACACACTCTTCTGACAAACACATAAACAAGCGCTCCTCAGAGCGGTCGGTGTGTTTTATTTTTGTTGAACATCAGATGGTCATGTTGCTTCACAGGAAAATATCTAGTGGAGTTTCAGTCGTGGAGAAAATAAAAGCATAAAGAGGATATGTTTTATTATTGTTTGCGTGTGCTGGCGTGTGTGGATGTGTGTTTGAGAGTTAATGTAATGAGTTTGAACGGGAGAAATTTTCACTGATGTTACTATGACAACACATGAAGGAATATACCATCGTCCAAAGGCTACCTGGGGGGTGTTCCAGGTGTCAGTGAGCACATGTGGGCGGTTGTGTATTTGTTGTCAGCGGGTGGATGGTGGGAAGGTAAAAAGCTTTAAAATGCTGTGAACAATGTGAGATATTTGTCTTAAATTAAAATACAACAAGGGATACTTGCCTCAATGAATCAAATTATGAGAATGCAGGATCACATTGACAACTGACTACATGATTTGCAGATTTGTCCACAGTCTGTTTTTTATTGTTTTAGTCACACTTAAATGTTTCAAATCATCAAGCAAATTTTAAAATAAACCAAAGATAATCTGCGTAAATGCAAAATGCCCTTTAGCATTTACAAGAGGTCGAACTAGCCCTAGCCTTATGGGCAAATGAATCCTACACTAACTGTGGTTAACTACCTTCATAGGTTAAACTTTACAAGCCACATCAAGGCCAGGTTACTGCTTGACCTGTAGAATCAAAACAAAAATCAAAAGCTTGTATAACAATTTCAATACACCAGCCAATGAGGACCTGGGATTGAGGACCCAATCCACAAAATTGTGATGGTTTTCTAAATTAACAGGGTGTGACAAACTTATTCTGACTTATTTAAGAGTCATTCCTAAATTACAAAAAGTTGATTGTCACAGAGCCCCGTCCAAATTCACATACGACTGAATTATCTGGATTTTCACAAACTTTGCAATGAAAATATATAAGGAGCATTTTATTTACTGAAATAATTAAGATCGTAAGTAAATCATGTACAAAGTTTAAGTATTTTTATGAACTTGAGCATGTAAACGTATTTTCTCCCACATCTGACACTTTCTCCCAGGTATTCCTGCACTGACTCCAATTTTTATACCCTGGAGTTATGCCTTTTTTAAATGCAGTCTGTAATGCAAACATATGATGAGTTTTCTTGGCCTTAGTTGCTGCTTTCTTCTTGTATAAACTCTGCTTTGTCAGGTTTAAGAGAATAACTGCTTTTCAAATGGCTTTGTGCTCTTTCATCCTCCAAGTGCATGCATTCTGCATTAAAAATAGTTTGTTGAAATATCCCCAGTTTTTTTCTGTTTTTATTCCCACTGACCTGATTTTGAAACCATTTCCAGTTGTTGTTTTTTTTTTTGCTTAAACATGTTTGTCTGTCTCAGACTTTGTAGTGTGCACACAAATTACACTAGATAATCCCTCAAAGAAGGCTTGACTGTTTATAACACACTGGAAACCAAGAACAGCAAAGAGAAATACTGAAATAGTTCTACTCAGAAACAGTCTAGTAGTGATATTTTGATACTGCATTACAAATCTCCCATAATAGTCAGGCTCTTTAAATGTCAAGCTTCTCTTTTGGTTTATTTCTCTATGCTTGGCATAAATTTACTGAACAAAATCTTTCTATAGCCAGATTACTTTAAATCACAACAACCACTGTTGTGAGCTGTCATGTCCCATCCTAGATTCCCCACCTTTTTCCAAACAATTCATAAAGATACCCAAATTACATAGGACATGATCTGATAAAGCTTTGACTACTCATAGTTGCCATGGGATTTAAAGTAGTTTAGTGGAAATAAAAACAAAAGCAGACATGTTTTCCCCTGTAAATCTGAGCAGTTAAATGAATGGGATTTTTTTGCATTTCAAAAATAATGTGGATGCGTACATAGAAGGCATGGATGCTATGCGGTGCAAGTGCATTTGACCTATCATCGATAATATACTGTAGATCATCCCTTTATAAAGGGATGACATTTAGCAGTTTCCGTCTTTGGAGCATACAGGTTTGTTACAAGGAAGGTCAAGTTTATTTACATACTACTTTATTGCTTAAGCAAAAAAAGCAACTGGAAATAGTTTCAAAATCAGGTCAGTGGGAATAAAGACAGAAAAAAACTGGGGATATTTCAGCAAACAATTTTGAATGCACACACAACTTAATCCAAAAGTGCTTCACAGTTCTTAAAGGTCATTTCTAAAAGTGTTTTAAGAGTTAAAGTTTATAACAGTCTTATTAGAAAGATACTGACCAGTTCTGGTTTGGAAGGGTTGCTAGTAGAAAGGATCCTCTCTAAGAAGATTATGGTGACAAAAAATTGGTTTGGAAAGTTGGACCTGAATTATCCTTAGGACTACTGGAACCATGTCCTTTGAACAGATCAGACCAAGAGTTTTTTTCTGGCCATTACTGCTATATTTAATGAAAAACAATATATTAAAAACCCTGTGCCAACTCTTAAGTATGGTAGTGGAGGGATAATGATCCAGCTGCTTAGGAGTTGCTAAGGCAACCATGACCTCCTCTGTTTACCAAGGTATTATAGTGTTGAATCTAAGACTTTTTGTTCTGCTGCTCAAGTTTGACTTAATCTGGGTCGTCAACAGATTAATGAAGAATCTACAGCACAACACAATGGATGAATACAAGGAATTAGGGTTTTGCACTGGGCCAACTAAAGTCTAGACATGATGAAAATCCCATGGTGGGAGCTTAAGAGAGCTGCGCAAAAATTTCTGCAATCATCAATTACGTGAGGCGTCTCTGAAAGAGGAACATTGTTGTGAGACTGGTGAAGACATGACTGTAACTTTGCTACAAGCTGTTGAATAGCAGTGTGGGCTGCATGATTTTAAAGGACATGTACATAATTTGGATACTAATTTTGAAAATTGCGATGACGATATAAATACTAAACCATTTTCTGACACTTTTCTCTCATTGTGATTTCCCTACCACTATTTCTGAACTCTTATTCACTAAAAATGCCCATCAGTTGTCGGCATTGGGGTTAGTGAAGGTCTCTGTTCAAATTTATTACTGGTAAACAGAATTTGCATGTGTGACAACATAATACAACATCAACAATTCCTTCTAAGCAATCTTTTGTAGTTGCGATATTACGCGCATTAATATTGCAATGACACTTGTGACTCGACATACTGAGCAGCTTGAGTTTGTACCTATTTTATCACAAGAATCCTCAACATTCATGAAGACGCTTTTTGCTTTGACTGCACAAGCACAGATGGAGCTTCCCCTCTTTCTGATTGCTGCGTAGACGGCTGCGCCGTACTGGAGGAACCAAAGGGAAACACCCCGACAGGCGTATAAAACAAATCACAGCAGCACAGCCATCATCAGTCGTGTCACTCTGCGGAGATTGCAGAGGGAACCCTGCTGGAATCAAATGGATGCCGGCGCATACATAAATAAACTCCCATATACACACAGAAGAGCACACACACACACACTCACGCCATAACAAATGCATGCACATACACACAACTGGGCTGCCCTGGTGAACCAATCGCTCCTCTATCGCTCCACCACTAATCTTGACCAGGACGGACCCCCATGCAAACAGCGCTGTATTTGCACGTACTGTGACGCTCGTTCATTGAGCACATGTATGAATGCTCTAAGGGTTTTCCTTTGGCTCTCATCATATTTTATTCATAGCTGTTGTATGAGCGCAAATAGAGTGGATGAGAGCATAGACGTGGGCACTAATGCCTGTTTGTGCGTTGCATCTCACTGAAGCCAGCCAAACTTATTTTTGGCAAACCTTTCTTGTCTTTTAAGAGTGTGCACGAATTCTTGGCTCTTTCCTTCCTACACGTTTCAGGAATGCTGCACCCTCTCTCAACTCGCTCTCTAAACTCGTGTTTGTCTTCTTCTACATCTCCTTTATTCTCCACCTCTGGCCCCTCCATTCCCTGTGAGATGCACACACTAACAAGCAGGAAGGAAGACACTTGTACACTTTCATTAACCACTCTTAATCTTAATTCATTGCCTATCAGGAGATATGTGACCTCATTAACACTGCCTTCTTCTCCATTTTCCTCCCCTGCTATTTTGCATGCACACACCCTCGTCTCCTCATTCATCCCTCCCTCCATAATTCCATGCTTCACCGTATCTCTTCTTCCTTTCTCCCTTTCTTTCCTCTCGGTGTGTGTGCCGCCTTCAGAGGAACCTGTGAGCACTCAGCAGCCCCATTCAAAACAGCGTCTAATCTGAAAGTTAATTAAGTCTGCCTTTCCTCTGTGTTCCTTCTCCTCTTTTCCTCTCAAGCATGTCTTTCTGGTTGAGAGGCTGCTGTCACTCTCTCCCAAATGAATTTTGTCATGTGTCCCATGTGGGTTGAGCTGGAATACAGACAAACTGGTTTGTGTTTTACACTTTCACACGTCCTGAAGGCCTCCAAGACTCCGGTGAGAGGAGAAGACTGACACCATGTAATTCAAATTGACAGCATATAATTAAATGAAAGTAGGTGGTGTCGATTCTTGATTTTTTTTTTAGTTTTTTTTGTCCAAAAGGAGGTATATTTTTCAGCTGCATGTGTAGGGAATATATAGAAAGCATCTTACACCAGATGGAGTGGAAGTGAAAATAGATTTGGCTTGCTTCTCACCGTGAAGAAATGTGGATTTGGAGCAGAGCTGTTATTCCTAATCCTCTCCTCTCCCCCTATTCACTTCTCCTTCTGTCATTCAGCTCCTCGTATTTGCCCTTGCAAACCTTCAATTGTCTGGGGTAGCTCCCCATCCAGAAATCTCCCATATTAATGCGTCTGTATCCTGACTGAGTGTTTGTTTTCTCCGCCTCTCTTCTCTCTCTCCCTCTGTCTCTCTCAGGGTGCGGGATGCACAGCTCTGGTGGTTGCTGTGGTAGCCAGGAAGCTGGAGCTGACCAAGGCTGAGAAACACGTGCACAACTTCATGATGGATACACAGCTCACCAAGAGGGTGTGTATATGCCTGGTTTTACTTGGCAGTGGGTTGTTGCAGAGAACACAAACAATGCCTTGCAAAAGTATTCAAGCCCTGTAACTTTTTCAGATGTCTGTACTATAACAAAAAGATCTTATTGTATTTTATCTGTGTTTTTGATGGTAGACCAACTAAAAGAGTGCATAATGGTGCTATGAAAGGACCCATAGTTTGCTTCTTTTTTTTTTTTGCAAATGAAACTCTTGTTTTTGCATATCTGGTTAACTCTATTTACTTTTCAATCCTAAATGATCCCCAGTGTAAACAATTATCTTCCAAATCCACCATTCATAACTGATCCAGTGTTGTCACCTCACAGGCAAGGTCACACTTGTTTTCCACTTATGCCTATTGATGCATATTCAACACATTTCAAAGATCGTATTGAAAGGACTGACTCCATCTAGTGGTTGGAACTATGCCCAAGTATGTTTTATTTTACTAAATAACAGTATTCTAAATGCCTAATTTAACAATCGATGTTCAGTTTATAATCTTGACAGAAAAACACAAACACTTTTAATGTGTACATTACCCCTTAATGTCAACATTAAGGGGTAAATAGGCAAGTAAAGTTCACCTGTGGTTAATTGGATCTTAGCATAAATCCAGCTGTGACAACCTCAGCGGTTTGTTAGAGAACCTCAGTGAACAAACAGCAACATGAAGTCCCGTCCATTAGTTGTGTACCAATTACTGAAACCCATTTTTCATTTTCCTTCCACTTAGCATGTTTGCACTACTTTGTAGTTCATTTCATAAAAACCCAGTTCGTGCTTGTATAAGAAAAGCACACATTTCTGTTTTCCTGTGGGTTCAGTATTGCAGGATTTCACTGAATTTTAATATCTGGTAAAACTGTTGCATCTTTCACCTTCCTAAACTACCACATCACACCATCAACCTGCATTGTTGTGACAGAGAACCGTGTTATTTGAGCGATAAAAGGTCATCTATCCAGCTCAGCCTGCTCTGCTACCTCTGTTACTGCCTCCCTCTTTCTTTCCATCACCGTTCCTTTTCCTCCTACATGGCCATCCCTCCACCTCCCCTTTCCTTTGACATTTGTCTCTCTTACAGTAAATCCCTTTCTCTCCCTCTTTCTCTTTCTGCCACCCTTCACCCTCTCCTTTTCTTGCCCCCTCCACGCCTCCTTCCCTTCATCTCTCACTCCCTCCCTCCTTCAGTCCTTTTCAATTTTTCATACAGCTGAAAGACCCAAGTTTTAAAAATAGCTCCCATATCAAATATGTAGGGTACATTATGGCAGCAGGGTTATCTGGGTGTCTGAACGGGGTTGAGTGATCAATAATTTGAGCATGGATAAAATATCAACAAAGAAGCAAACAGGCTTTAGAGCTATTGACTTTCACCTCGCCCTCCTGCCGTCTCTCTTCAGTTCGTCCAAATCTGTTTTCACAAGACATTTGACATTTAATTATGATGCACATGATTGGTTTTCTGTCAATGTTTACATATACAAAAGTCCTGAGTCATTCTCCATTTCTTTACAGTTACCACGAAGACGTACTTGTAATCTTACAAAGTGATCAACATTTCTCTGGGCTTTCTGAGGTCATTCCAAAGGATTTCGTGGGATTTTGCTGCCTTGTCGCTTATTTTCTGGGGACAAAGCTCGACTAGTACTGACTCGGCTTTCAGTTCAGCTTTAAGGATTCTCCGATAGATTCTGAAACAATTTGAGTTCTTTATTAAGTATCTCAAGCTGAAAATGCAAGTTCAGGAGAGTACCAGTCAATGCTTTTCTAAGGGTGCCAACACTGGTTGAGTCCTGAGAGCCACTCTGTTACAATATTTAATATTTCAATAACTTGCAACAATAACTGAGTGCATTGCAAGCTTTAAGGAAAATGGCAATACTGCAGACATTTTTGTGTTGGTGGCTGATGAAAAAAATAAAGAGGAGCTAGACAAAGTAATCCTAAACCAGAAAAAGTCCTCTATTGTCTTGTGTTGTCACATACAAATTTTGCTACCGCCTTTTTAGCTGCCTTACCATGATGTCCCCACCTACTGTAAGGTGGTACTCGCTTGTAATGGAAAATGACCAAACTGTGTAGACTTGAGTGGAGCCCAGTTGATTTGAGCTTAGCAGGTACTAGTTTCCTAAGCCACATAACTGGGATCTATGAGTCGAGCATAGATGTTAATAAAGTCAAGTGTCCTGATCAAATAACTAAAATTATGTTGAACGTTTCATAGAAATGCAAAGATCAGAATTTTATGAATTTATAAGGTGTAACACAATGAAACAACCCTTAAAGATCATATTGACAAAATCCACGTGAAAGAAACTACAACAATTGCATCATTGTGAAAACGTAAATGCTTATTCTTTACTTTTTTGTGTCTTTCTATTCTTTAATCCAAAACTTGTAGGAGATATCTCAATCTTGAGTTTTGCCCACTAATGTTTGATCTTAAGATCTTAAGCTGGTCCTCAGTAACTCTGAAGTTATCCATGATTTTCTCACTCTTTGGTTTAGATGTGATTCATATTGCTGAAGTTTTTAGCAAGCATTAGACTCAGCTGCACTTATTGGAGTTAAAGAAGGAAAATCCAGTATGTTGGAATTGTCTTTAAATCTGCTTGGCCAGATGGTTTGTTGTGCAGAACCATCTGGCTGCAGACTGTTTGAAATAGGGCAGTTTTTTGGCAATATTTGTCAGGTGATTGGCTGAACCATCTGCCTGTCAATGTTTATACAGTTAAAGGTATTAAACTGTAAAGAGAAAATCAAACATATCCCCTTCTATGTAAAGCTCCTTGTGTTACTTGTTGGTCGTTTTACTCGCCCTAGCAGGATGTATCCCTCCATAAAAGCTTCATTAGTTTTTTGTTTTTTTGTGTGTATGGTTGTTGGAAAACAGAAATTAAGTGTTTTTGCAATAATATCAACACAGTCATGTTAGTTGCATTTCAGTTTGAAACGACAGACTTTTCCTACAGAATACTTATTTCTGAGTCATGCTTGTATTCATTTTATTGAGCTGTGGTATTTAGTCATAATAGGTTTTATTATTTTAGGTTTACTATATTTACTATCTCGCTGGAGGCTGCAGTTTGTCAAAGTGACTCTGAAACTTAGAGGTGTGATCAAATCATTGTTTTAAATCTGCCAAGTCAAGGGACTCAACCTAAAAGCAGGCCCCAATCAGATAAGGAGTTCATCCTTTGTGACGTATTTTCAGTTGTCATCTTCAAGATGCTGATGTGGTGATGCTTCAAGAATAAAAGATTTTATTTCAAACTACAGCCCAAGTCGGAGAAACCAAATCATGAGGAAAACTTGGCCCAATTATTAAAAAAAAAGAAAAATCACATTTGATCTCTAGACACAGTCCACAGTCCTTTTAAAGGGTTCTACGCAACACATATCCAATACCATATTTGGCATTCCCCAGCACATAGACCTTACCTCTGTGAGACCAGCTTAAAATCTTAAGATAAATCTTAAGACCTTTTCACTTTTCACATGTGGTCCTTTTCAACTCCAGGTGTCAACAATCTCCTTATTGTGCAACAATCTGGGCCTTTCCTTATTTGATCTTTCCCACTGTAAAACTTTATGCTTTGAATGTTCTCCAAGGACAACAATATTTCTCTGGGTGATGAGACACTACACTTTCATCTTAAAATGTCACTGACTATTCAAAAGCAAATAAGGACTCCTATTTAGCCACTATTAATCTTGGAAACACTTGACTGAGTTCATGGTTCTGACTGATAACACAGAAACAGAAGTCATTTTGTTTGAAAGGAGAGACAGTAAATCTTGTGTAGCTTGTACGTACTGTCTTTGATTGATGTGTTGTGTTATCTTCAGAAACTGATTTTCCATATTGTTGTGGACCCTCTGTTTATCTCACTTAAGCTGAACGCTTTTGTTCTTTTTGTGCTATTTAAAACCAGGGTGTCTCCCAGCTCAACAGGTTGACCAAGACATAATACAGGAGAGGAATAACCAGTCCAGGAGTTTCAGCTTGTTTTGTGGGGAATAGTGAAAGATTTCATGTCTTCATTTGGCTTGGTTCACTTTCATACTGCTCTTCTGAAAGAAGACCAAACTGTCTGGACAATGCAATGTTGTTACAATGGCTGCTGTGCCCTGAATGCCAAAATGTTTTAATATTCAATTTAAGACTGTAATTAGATATATTCACACTCTGTCTGCTAAATCTTCTTAAGCACACAGATTAACATTAACAAGATGATAGCTCAGTTTGCTTATGGCAAACTGTTGTAGCAATGTAAAAGCCAGAAACAAGTTTATTAATTTCAGTAAAAATTAACCTTTCAAATATACAGAATGGCATTCTTCTTTTCAACAGTGATAGGTAGCTCCAGACACATTCTTCCTAGGACAAATACTCTATGTGAATGTGCTAAGTCATTATTTGCAAAAGAAAAACTTAATATTCACTCACTTCTGTAACAGTATTGGTAGAAGACAGTTCAACAAACCATAAACCCTCAATCCCAGGAAATATGACTGTAACTGTGACAGATATTAACCTTAAATAAAATGTGGTGAAATGAGGTAGTGTTGCATAACACAAACTATCCTTGGCTATTTTACATCAGCTAAACCCTTTCGTCTCGATAATTCCTTCGTTTACTCCTCCATTTGTGATAAGGGCGCGTAATTAATTAAATGTTTTATCTCATGTCTTTGTTTCTGATTGCCTCAGTGTTCAACAATCTCATTGCGGACTGCTCCTGTAGCAGCGTCTGGTTATCACTCTGTTCTGTATGGCCTCCATTCTGGCAGACAGGAAGTTAGCTGAAGTTATACGACCCATGGATCCTTCTGACGCAGTAATGCCTTGGGATCCCCCAGAACTAGGAAGCGAAAGATATCTGGGTTTCCAGCCAAACGTCTGGATTTTAAAAAAAATTTTATTAGATTTGGAAAACTTTTGAAGTCCAAGTTTAAGATTTAATCTGCAGTTAGAGTTGAAGTTCAAGCAGCAGAAGCATTTAGTTTATTATATTGAATCAAAACTTTCTCTTGGCAGTTTCACACACATTGTGGTTGACCTTGTGATGAGGTTCCAACATTAAGACAAAAGAAATTACCCAAAATCCCAAAGTTCTCAAGGTAATCGATTTATAATGGTCCCTCAGGCACTATGGTGCTGTTGATTATAAAGGTAATATTCTTGCTGTAGCTCATCCCAATATTTGTGAAGCTGCCAATTGAGTAAGGGAGCTGTCATGCAGGCATCGTGCTCCTTCTTGATATTTCCGTCAAAGGTTCAACTACATACGCACCTGTAATTATCTCCTGCCCTTTACAGCTTACAGACCAGCGAACAAAGCTGTTGCGTCCTGGTGGATTTACACAACGGGAGCTATTCTCTGTCATATTATCGCAAAGAACACAATCAGCCAGAGCTTTGTAATGAATAATGTAACAATAGATTCTACAACCTGCCATAATTGTACATGTGCCGACACACAAAAATGGCTGAATGTCGCACACACTGACTTTCTACCTCAGTGAAAGTCTCGTTCCCTTTGAAGGATTAACAAGAATGTCAGTTAAATGCCAAAGAGGGAAGAGCTCAGCTGATCTGAACGAGGGGTCGCTGTGTAATGAGTCCTGGGTGTGGCTCTGTACCGCAGCCTAAAATAGTCTCTAGCCAGTCACCTTTGGCAGGAAGGCAACTTTTTCTTAGACATCTGCTTTACAAACTTGTTCTTTTTAGATGAAACGTGTGTTTGTTGATCTCACCTGACGTGGCTCTTCAAAATGATCTGAGTTCTGCTCTTTTATCTGTAGATCAGATTTTTAGACCCAGGCATCAAGAAGCGATGGTGAAATCTGAACATCTTTTTCGGTGTGTTGCTGACATTGAAGGAAAGATATAATAACCTTATCAGTTCAGTGCACAGCGTTAATTTGCATTCAGCACTCAGTGAAGCAAAGGCTGTCCTTTTGATGGGATTAAAATAATGTTAATTAAACAACAGTTAATGCAGCCCTGCTGTCAGTGAGGTGAGAACTGCTCATGTTTGAAGAGTTCAGCTTTTTTCATGTGGCACATTCAAGGCGCACATAAAAGTATAGCTCTCATCTTGAGGTGGATTTATGTCTTTAAGTTTAACAGCTTTTTTTATTCCTAGGACTGTCTTGAGAATTAATCTGAACGTTAAAAAAGGTGGACGTACTCTCTGCAGATTTTGCAGAGTAGGCAAATTGTGATTTTTCCTTTTGACAAAACAAAAATGTTTTAGATAAAACTAACTGACTACTTACAGTTCCAGTGAAACCTTTAAATATACAGTGGACCCTATTATTCATCGGGAGTAGGTGCCACAACCACCCTCAAAATATGTGAATAGATTGACAGCTTTGCAAATGCCAGCCAATAGCATGTCAAGTAGCATTTTGCATTGGTATTTCAGATATTTTAGACATTGTTGCACAAAAAAACCCACACCAATAAACAATTTTTTTGCAAATAATTTGGAATTACGTTACACAGAAAAATCTGTGAATACTGATTGCAATGCAATCATTTGATTGCACTGCAATCAATATAATAAACTAAATATAATAAACTAAATGCTTCTGCTGCTTGAACTTCAACTCTAACTGCAGATTAAATCTTTAACTTTGACTTCAAAAGTTTTCCAAATCTAATAAATAAAAAAAAAAAAAAAAAGAAAGAAAATCTAGACGTTTGGAAACCCAGATATCTTTCGCCTCCTAGTTCTGCAAATGTAAAAAACATGTACTAGATGCACAAAATAATTCAATTTACATCTAGAGTACAGTAATGGCATACACTCCCACTAATAATTGGTAAGTTGCACCTCCACAACAGGCCTTGAACGTAGCTTATGACAGCAAATATGAAACCAATTTAAATTGGTTGGTTTTCTGACATTTAGACAACATTTCAACATAGTCTTTCAATTTTCAATGCAGTTGAGGTTGGAACTTTGAGTGTATGAAGAACTTGAAGGCAGTCCTCAGTTATCCTGTCCATTTTGTCAGCTTTTAGCGATGCAGCCCCTCAGCATACTGCTGCCACCACCATGCTTGATATTTAGTACAATGTTCTTATGTCTGAAACGGTTTTCTTCTGTGTTAACATTACACTTTTCCAGGATAGATTAAATTTAGTCTTTTTTAAAGAAGTTTCAAGCTTTTAGGTTAATGGTTTTGGTGCAGAAGCTTCTTTTTGGTCAGCACCCTATCCTTCCTTGTTGTTGTAAAACTGGCTTCATTGTGTTTTCCAGTACATGTTAGTGGATAAAGCAGGTTAATATAAACCTTGTTAAAGGTATTCTTAACATCTCAACCTGCAGTCAAGACCATGTCAGGAACCCAACTATGTTAAATAAACTCAACTGAATGCTCAAATATCCATCTAGTGCTATACTTTGGAAATATGATAATGGCTACTAGTAGTGAGTGATCATGGTACAACTTGAAAAGATACAGAATGGCATTTATCATTTAGGGTATATACATATAGTGTATTTAAAATCATGCTGTTTGCAAAACTTTGATCACATATGGGTTATTGAAGTCCATTGTAAACTGAAACATACAGAAGTATGTAATATTTACATACAAGCTCAAAAGTCAAATATTTTGATGAAGTTATGTAATTAATTGTGAAAAATGCGAATTCTGAAAATTCAGAGCACTTTTGCATTTCCCTGTGGTGTGTTCAGAGCTGCGCCCCTCTCTGAGTTTTTTTTTTTCACAAAGCACTCTGGGCCTTGGCCAGAGAGGAGGTGCTGCATTTGCCTTCCAATGTTTACACCACGGGCCAAATGGGAGCAATCTAACCTCTGAAGACTTCTCCAAAGCTAGCTTCCACTCTGCACTGTAAAAATAACTTGCTTTTCAAAAGCCTTTTAATTCCCATTTAAACCAGATGGATCACTGGTGAAACAGATGCCTGGTGACACACCATGGGTGCATTATGCTTTGCCCCAATAAGGTTTCCTCAAATTTTTACTTTCATTTTTATAGAAGCACTGCGTGAATGTATTATAGCATTCACATTTTAGTGAAATTAGTGAATCATTCTGCTTTTTATCTCATGTATTGGGATGTTTTTGTCTTTTGAGTTTGTGAAGATATAATCTGATTAGGTTACCTAAAGGTCTGTGAGAGCTGTCTCTTCCCTTTGTCACCATGTCTTTGAGGGGAAGGTCACAGCAGGTAAAGCCACGTGTTACTGTGGCACAAGGATGGGGGGGTTTCCATGGTAGTTGCACTGTTTATCTATTTATTTGCATTTGAGGGTCTTTAGAGGTTAAGAGTGACTTTTTTAATGTTTTAAAGTTGACACATATTTCTTATGTATACTGTTTTTATTTAAATAGAAACTATATTTAAAACAAATAGTTTAATTTCATTCCAACATAAGTTAATTATTATTATTATTATAAATAAATAACAGTCTACAATTTTCCTCATCAAGATGTCTTTAAGTAAATTGTATATACATACACTAAATAAATAAATAAATAAATAACATGCATAATAACTTCATAATTTAAATGTTTAGTGAGAATAGGGTCTCTTTGTAAGCAATACTAATAATTTACGTTATTTCATGTTAAAATGAAAAGAATGTTAAATTATTATATGGATACTCAAATAATTATATGCAATTTAAATTATTTGTATTGTGTATTTGATACATTATTGTAACATTTAAATTATTATAACTAAATATATTATCAATTGTATTCAATACAAATGATGCCTTAACACATAACAAGAAAGAACAGCAAATACAATTCCTATCATTAATTTTGGCACTTTTCGTTCTTCATATAAAATTTCTAATTATACTACAGTATATAATGACATCTTTTCAGTATTTCTATTTATACTGATTACACGCAACAATATGTCATCCTAGCATGCTGCAGTGTGGGAAACCCTTTGAATCAACAGATTTCACATGTACCTGCCATAAGGTGAGCCACGTAGGGGGGCAGCCAGAATGCTTCTTTGACCCAATACGACCATATGGCCCCAACACGGTTTCCCAAATACGGTCCATATGGTGAAGGAACGGCTGTCGCTGCCATCGTTTGGTTTCTTGCAGAGTGTTCTTAGCGGTTCACGTCGAGTCTTTTATTCTTGCAAATGGAGCTGCCATCTTTGCCCACATTCATTTCCCCCAGGAGAGAGAAAATGAAGACTGCAGTGGTGGGGGTGGACAGTAATTGTGGTTGCAGGAAATCTGGAAACTACAAACAGTCTGCGGCAATCAGTCAATGTTATTTGCACGAGGGGCATGTCATGATTCATCATAATGTAATCCTGCTGCCCTGATTGATCAGTTTATGAATATGACTTGACATATCCAACTGCCAAAAGGTTTACAGATGAAAGCAGTGCTAATTGTGCTGTTTAGTGACCTGGCTAAAGATTTAGATGTAAATCTGCTGCATTGAAATGTGATTTGAGAACGTTATCTTTTTCATAAATGTCATTGCAATTTCTGGTTTATAATTCTTCTTTCTCCCCTTTGTACTGGACGATCTACGCAGATATTCTATTCAAACAAATTGTCGAACTGCAAAAGTTGTCTTTGTTACTGTTCTATTTAAATACATTGCACAGTTCTTTATTGATTTTGGAAAAAGTTTTTTGAAGAGCCACTCTGGAGGCAAAGGTTGTTTACTTCTGCTCTAGATACTGTAGGTTTTAGGTTTTAAATTGGACCTGAGATTCGTACTCTGGGTCTTATATAGATTGCCACCAAAGCCATGTTTGATATTTTGGGAAATTTTCACAATAAAAGACGAATCTGAGATCTCAGCCTGTTCTTTTAACACTGTATTGAATGGGGATGATACAGTCCATCAAGTGTATGACCATTTATCCATGGACAGTCACAGGGGAGCCGATGCTTATCTCAAGTGTTCATTGGGCAAGAGGTGGAGTACATCCTGGACAGATTCCCAGTCCATCACAGGGAGACGCAGGACAAATAACCATGCACACACACACACACTCACACCTAAGGACAATTTAGAAAGACCAATTAACCTAACAATCATGTTATTGGAGTAAGGGAGGAAGACAGAGTACCTTGAGAGAACTCATGTATGCACAGGGAAAACGTGCAAACTTCAAGCAGCAAGTCCCCAAGCTGGGACTGAAAGTCAGGACCTTTTTGTTGCAAGGCAGGAGTGCTCCTAACCGAGCCACCATGCAGTTGACAGTCCAGGACTGTAAAATCTTACTGCCATTTAAACAGTGTTAATCTAAGTTTGTAAAAAAAAAAAACTTAATTAATTTTAAAAAGCAGCATTTAGTTGTTTTGCAAGTTGTGAAACCCACAGATAATAAACCTCAACTTCATAAATGATTTGGACTCGAAAAGTGAATTTTGAACTGGAAATGTTCTGACACTCTAACAACATCAGTTATGTTGGACTTTGTGTGTCTTGGCTTGACTTCCTCTGGGTCAGTGTAAACACTTTCCCAGGGCGATGACCTTCCACCCTCCTCATCTGCAGCCGACTCTGTGTGAACATGTAGTGGGTGTCTGCAAGGGGCTCTCCTTACAGCGGATGGGTGCTGATTAGCCAGGCTGCCGGGGTCTTTTGTTCTCTTCAGACGGGGGTATAATTGTTCTTTGTTCAGTCTTCTCCATCTCTTTGAAGTCTCTCATTCAATTTACATGCTTACATTTCCTTTGTGTCGTCTCCTCACTATTGTATTCTCCCTCTCCCTTTTTTTTATCCACTGCATGTCAGACCCTTGTCTTGTAATTATGTAGCAACCTATAGCGACAGATGAATCAGATATTCATGTTAAATATTATTGATCGTAGGGCAAGCCTTAGGCAGACTCTGACATTTTGAATCGCCGTTTTACCAAATCTTGAAAAACTGAGAAAAATTGCTTTCTTTCATTAGCCTTCCATGCAACAGTATCATTATATCAGACCAATGTTCTTCTTCTCCTCAGATGAGGAATGTCTTTGACAGCTACTTTAAGGGCGGCCACTTCAGCTGTGATTGTTTTCTACGGTTGTTGTCATAATTAAAAGGAAGATCCCTGGTTTAAATAAACACCAATGATACTGAGGTGATTTTTTTTTACCCAGCTAGCATAATTTAGTCTCTTTTTTTTAATTAAATGTGATACACACATTCATTGGCTTTTTACACCCTGTGTTATCTTAATAGTACAAATGTCAATGCATTTTCTTTGAAATGAATGAAGTGGGTTGACAATTATATATTTTATTTTTTTACAAATAGAACCGTTAACAGCCAAATCATTTCCAGTACAACAGACTTTTCTCTGAAACACCATAAGTAGTAAATAGTGTTGCCTTGTAAAACAATATTAAAAGGAAATAGTGTCAGGAGAACAGGGAAGCTTTTCTGAGTTGGCAAGAAGATGGATGGAGCTAAATACAGGGAAATCCTGAAAAGGAATCATGTTGGATGTATTTAAACATCTGAACTGAGATTGTAATGATGGTTCTGTTAGACACCAAACTTTGATTAAGAAAATGTTTTACTCCAGCTTGGGTTGAACATATTTAGCCAAAGTCCAACATGTTGTTCTACTTTGCACTATGTTAACTTTATGGAAGATCTATTTCTATGCCAATGTGAGTCAACAAATACCTCTACTAATGTCTTATAGATAAGACATTAGCTTATCTATAAGCTAATGTGTTCCAAGAACTTTATACTCAAGAGTTTTTTATGGGTACTATTGTTGTAGCTATAATTAAACTTATGTCATGAAGCAGTCAAGCAACTGAAACAGCGGCAAAGAAAACAAGAGATAAAGAATAAATATTCAAAGTTACAGAAAATGTAAATATATTCATAGTAGCGGTGGTTCACCTTCCACCAGGACAACAACCTTAAACATGCAGCCAGGGCTGCAATAAATTTCAAATTGCCTCATCAAAGTGCTAAATAGACTCTCAACCCAAACTAAGCTTGAGATACTTTCAAAAGAAGAGTAGGAAAACATTTCAGATTCGATATGTCGAAAATTGGTACAGATATACTCCAAAAGAACTACAGCTGTAATTGGTGCAAAAGGTGGTTCAGCAGAGTAGACTCACTCAAGTTGAATTTATGCCACACTTTTCTATTTTTATTTTTGAAAAATTTTAAGTTAATTTCTTCTCTTCCTTCTGTTTCATAATTTGTGTTGGTCTATCATCTGTAGTATGAATAAAACAAATTAAAGTTTGTGTTTGTAACATGTTAAAACCTAAAGGGGTATGAATAATTTTGCTAGGTACTGTAGGCATTGGAAGCCAGTAGAGGAGTGTGAAGGAAAGACTCCTGTTGGCTCTCATTGCCAATCTCCCTAAGGACAGAGCTATGAAAGCGCACATAAAAAGCACTGGCAAGCCTGCCAGAGAATGGGGGCAGCCTCTGAGAAAACAAAAAGATGGCTTAGTGCTTTTTTTTTTCTTTGCACAGAGACGATAGTGAAAACGAGGAGAAGAACAAGAGCAGATAAACCTGTTGCCTCCTCCAGTTGCCAAGGGCTACCTGTTGCTAATAAATGTCTACATATGTGTGTTTATTGTCTGGAGACAGATAAAGAACGCAGCTGCTAATGTGCTGAGAGAGACTTGGCTCATCTACAAGCACACCAAGCTGATGAAGAAGATCGACCACTCCAGGGTCCGCAAACACCAGCGGAAGTTCCTGCAGGCCATACATCAGTGAGACCACACGTCGTACTCCCCAACATCCATGCACGGGTGCAAACAAACCCATGCACACCACTGTGGTTGCAAAGCCAATGAGGCATTTGAAATCAGCTGTACTTTCTATCCGCCCACAGGTTGAATCCAGTCTGATAATCAGATGAAATGCACTAATCTCTGCACACGCACTCACACACACACACACACACACACACACGCACACACACACACACACACACACGCCAACATACAATTATTCATTATCTGCTAAAGGGCAAGTTCAGTCCAGGCAAACACAATCAGTGTGTTGTGTACCATTAGAGGCTCTCTGTTCATTATATCATCTCAACAGTAGGGGCTGATGAAACATGAACATACAGCACAACCAGTTCTGTTCTCTTATTTAATTCAAATCATGTTTCTTTTTGTCTTCCTGTCTTGTTTATTCTCTAATGGTTAAAAATATTGTGAGTTGCCATCAAAAGCCAGAGACAAGAGCTATAAGACTCTTTATTGTAACGTAGAAGGGTTAATCCTGACATGTAAGACCGGAAAAGGGGATGGGAAGTCAACGAGTGATGAACCAGGGTAATTTATTTGGGTGAACACATTAAAGTAAGTGATTTTTCCAGGTTAGAACCTGACAGTGTAACTGAGAAACAGTCTCATAAAATCACTCTTCACTGCATTATAATGGAGGCTGCCACAGGACTTGATGAAAACACAGATTGAACCACTAATTGTTGTGCTGTGTTTTGAGCGTTAAACAGGTTCTGATTATAATTGGACTGAGGTAAGATGATTTATTTAATTTTCCTCCCCTGTAGCTTATTTCCCTGAAGGCGTTATTCCCATTAGCTTTCCTTCATATTAACCTCAGTCCTACTCTCTTTTGTGTCTGCATAGGCTTGTCACAATAACAAATTTTGCTGAGCGATTAATTGTCTCAAAAATTATTGCGATAAACGATAATATTGTTTGAAGACCTTTTTACACTGATTTATTGGAAATTACATAATAATGCATGCAATTTCCTGCCAAAGATAGATACACGTTATTTTCAAAAGAACACTAAACACTGGAACTGATAAACAAAACAACTAACAACAAAAATAAAATGGATTCTCAGTCTCCATTAACAAAAAACACACTTGAATTAAAACTAAACAACAGAAAGCCAAAGTGGAACTAAATACTGCATTCAACCAAAAGAGTGCAGATTATGAAGTCTGTACACTATGTTGCCCTTCAGTAATAATTAGATTTAAATAGAGAAAATGGGCACATCCGACTATCTGATGCAATAATTCACACTACATGATTTTTTTGCCACGATTTTCCCCTTACGACAATCTTAGAAAATTGGCCGTTCTAAGATTACCGCTTGCGATTTCGTAACCGATCATCCTGTAGTGTGTGGTGTGTTACGGTAGATCATCTTGGCCCATCCGATCCAAATCAGGGTTTTCCCCAACAGGGAGCTTAAAGCAGCCTGTTGAATGTGACAGGTAGCCAATCAGAAAGCCCGGATTCTCCTCTGTACTTTCTGAGGGGAAATAACAGAGGGGAATCCCAAACAGCTGACACAGCGCATCCGAAGTCCAGCAGACATTGGAGATGATATGTGGAAACAACATTAATGTTTATTCAACATTTCATGCAAAGAATATAGAAATGACAAGGAGAGGAGTTGGAGCGAAATTGCTACCGCAGTTGATAAACCCAGTAACTTTTCAGCTGTTCTTTGTTAACGTGACATAAACAGGTTATAATGATTTTCATTCAGTCAGGACTGACACTAGAGCTACATGCATTGCAGGTAGATTGTAGTAAAGCATTGATTAATGCCTGGTTTTAAAATTAGTTAACTGGACTGTAGCCATTATTTTGTGCCCATTGTTGGACACCACATGGCAGGATCGAACCCGATTGAACCGTTATACCTAGGATTTCTGTCGGCTAATGTGTGGTCTCTCAGGTTTTGAAAATTGGCCGACAATCGGCTGACAGCTCTAAGATCGTGTCATGTGCGCTGGGCATTATACTAAGGAAATGAGGAAGGGAGGGTCAGTGGAGAGCACCGGAGTTGAGCCTTTTTTCATTCAGTGTCATCAACAGAAAGACAAAAAGGTCGGAAGAAAGATAAAGCCGATAATTAAAATGAGGTCAATAGTTTTAATTTATCGTGCGATTAATTGATTTATTGTTTATCGCCACAGGCCTATGAATGCAGTTAGCTCATGCAGACAGCTACAACATTTTTTTAGCTTGCACTCATTGTGTTTAAACATTCAAATTTTTCAGAGAGGCACTGCAGGTAAAAATGAATCCAATCCAAGCAAGGTGACCGATGCTTCAGAGAGCTGTTGTGTGGATCCAGAGGGATTATCTCTGTGGGCTGACCACTGTGTATTTACTGGGTTTCACCTCTGTTTGTGAGCTTTATCTGTGTGCACGTCTGTTTGCAGATTACGCAGCGTCAAAATGGAGCAGAGGAAACTCAGTGATCAGGCCAACACACTAGTAGACCTCTCCAAGGTGAGATGCACAAACTGTACACGACATTTAGCACTCTGGCAGTACTGGAACCTTGTGGGAAAATATTACACTCTTTTATGACTACAGTCCCCTGCAGTCACTTCAATATACAACAATTTGTTTTGCCGGATTTTGCCTCTGATTCCCAGCTGGGCAAAATCTACACTTCTTGGGAATATCCAGCATAGCTAGTTGGCACATAAATCAACACATTCACATGTAAAGCGTAAAAACATGAATCTACAGCGACTGGAGGAGAACAAGTCTGATCTGTCAGTCAGTCTAACATATTGGAAAATTTAGAGTTGAATCTGCATGAGATCGGGTATTGTGAGCTGATTAAAACCGACTCAAAAGCCAATAAAAAATAAGGAAGGTGGGTCACATTGGGAGGGGCCAGTTGTCATGCATTCTGGGTAATTTGAGACTATACCTGTCAGTTCTGCTATAAAGCTGGCAGCCGGAGAGTAGACAGTGAGACAGAGAAAAAGTGAAGGGAAAATGTGAAGGGAAGTCGTATTTATGCTGAGAATTTGTCCAGTTTTTTTTTTCTTTGCTAATGTCAAAATAAAATGTGGTAAATGTCTTGGATTAGTATGAGGAATGAACTAGTGATCTCTACTTCAACAGCTTTGACCGTTTTATTAATTTACATAATACATCAATATTTAGTAAATCAAGCACAGGCACTTGTTATAAGCATACAAACCCTAATCAATAAAATTATGTGCACCAGTTTAGTAGTTTTATTAAGACCAGTGCAACGTCTCCAGAACATAAATTAGTCTAAACAGCAGCAGTTTTGGCCAGGAATATCGTTTCCTCAAAATTGCATTAAAGAATCACAGAGCCTGTGCAGCTTATAAGGTCCATTTTGGGGGGAATGCCCACAATAAGCTACATTTGAAAATCAGCAGTTTTCCATTTCCTCCACATCTCTTGCTTCTAAGTGTCAATATTCTTCGGTACATGCTGGAATCTCGATGTTGATGCACTTAAATTTTACATTGTTTGGTGTCAAAGCTTGGTTCTGCCAAAGGTTTAAATAGCTAGCGTGGCTACGAACAGGGAAATTACCTGTGCTGTGGTATCAGAGGACCACTCCCCGTTGGTGCTGCTGAGGTTGCAGCTTTAATATTTGTAATTGTCAGCAAAGGTTTTTCTTGCAGCTCTCAGTGTGTTATGGAAATGTATCCATAACGGTTACAGAGACCAATAATTAACAACACAGGATTCTATTCTGGTAGTTATATTAATTAAGTCGCTCCCGTTCTCCACTGTAAAAGTTGCTGTCCAACATGCCTGGTGTGACCTTTAGAAATATAGTTACAATCCTGGTTTAGTTTCATTGACTGACATGAAGCTTAAAGTCAGTGTCACCTGAAATACTGATGAGCCAAAGGATGATTTGAACAGATCACCTGTAAACACATGAGCACATGGGGAAGTAGTTTGGTCATTCTAAGCAATTGTGCCTATTGCAGAGACAATTATCCCCTTTTCAGCTGATCTATATTATTGGAAGAACGGCACCTAGCTAGTTAATTAGATGGGTAATCTGGTTGACTAGTAAGCAGATTAGTTCAGTTAGTCTCATAGCTTATATCAAAGGCTTTTTTTTCTTTTTTAAAATGCTACCTTAAAACAATCTTTGTTTTTTTTGCTGCCAGCTTGTGGAGGGAATTCAGGGGAACTCCTCTTCTTCTGGCACCCTGCACAGCTGACTGGCAGCTTGTAGCAACGCAGACTAGAGAAACATCAGGATTACATTTTTTAAACTGTGGGATACCTTGAATTTAGAACCAGCTACGACTTGTTCAAGTACTGAGATGTGAGAAGAGCTGCTCTACTCTGGTAGTCAATCTCTGACTGTATGTCTTCTTTTGCTACTAATATCCTCTTTCTTTAACGAGGGAACAGTTCTTCGGGATCTCCTCCCCTTCAGGCATCACATACAGTTGACAGACTGCTCACAACGATAAAAGAAGTTCAAGCCTCATGAACATGATGCTATAATATTTTACTGGTTTTTAAACCGCAACTTATCAAAACTGTGATGCTGGAAACGGCCTAAGCCTTGAGCAGGGTAATACGTCACATGTAGCCATCCTTTGGTCCCCGGAGAAAATACCACGGCATTCCTCTGTTTCCATGCTGACCCGCCTGTTTCTGTGTCTTTTCATCTCCTAGCAACCACAGCAAAGTGTTAAAACAGGGATGACTGAGTGAGAGAGTGAGGAGGAAATGAGAGGGAGGGGAGTGCTTGTGTTTTTTTTCTGTTAACTGTGTGGGTGTTTGAGAATGTGAGCGAACATGTATGTGTGTGTTTGTGAAAGAGAGAGAAACTCAGAGCAGAGTGAGTGAGATTCAGACTTGAATAAGAGAAATACAAAGATTGAGAATGTGTGCGCATGTGTCTTTCCAAGAAGCAATGCCTTTAGCACCAAATATTTTGCAATTACGCCATCTCAATGACTCCATCTCAATTGGCCACTTACGTCTTTACCATGGTTACAGAGACCAGGAGAAGCACGGCAGGGACACTGTGCTGCCTTCCTTTTATTATCTATCTCTCGTCTTCTAACTCTCTACTCACAATGTTATAACACCCAGCCTCTTCATCATTCCGTCTTCTACTCCCTCTTGGGTTCATTTTCTTTTGCATTTTCCTAATCATCCCCACTGCTTAACAGAAGTGAAGAGAAAGTGTTCAGATCTTTTTTCTGAAATGAAGACGCCAGTACAGGGAGAAAATCCAATGTGAGAGCGACAAACATCTTTGTACCAACGTTTTGTCTACATAAAAGAGCCGGAATGGGCCGCCTGAGTATTAAATTAGGATTACTTTGTTAAATGACAAGGTGTATTGCATCAGTTTGCAAGAAGCATGTGGAGAATGAGACCTAAATGGACTGATAAAGGGTCACATCAGAAAAAATACTGGACAATTGTTAAATCGTCATGCGAATCATATTGCTTTTCATACACAGATCTAAATTAGTTCTGTCATTCTGCTTTGACATTTTGAGATAGGCTGGATTATTTGAGAAATTTGGAGAAAAAGTATTCTTTAGTATAATATTTTATTATTTTAGCTGTACTCTAATAGCTCCATTTTTATCTGGACTTATGAGTCTATGTCTTTATATTAATTCTTCAGCATTCCTTTTTGGTTACATTTGACCACTGTTGGGACAGGTTTGCCCACGACAAGAGATTGCTGCAAAATCTTAAGACTTCGTAAACCGCAGAGCATGGCAACTAGCATTAAATTCTGAATTTGGCTGCACCTCATTATAACTAGGATCAAATTGGAATATATGTAATTAATTTTTGAATCTGTATGTATGATTGGGTCATATCATATTGATTTGACTATTTATTTCTGGAATAAATTTGGCTGGGACTGGAAATTGGAAATTGGCTGACAAGCCACTGCTTGTGAACCTTGATCAGTGTGTGAAACATGCCTATTAATAATTTTAAAAGTCTTTAATTCCTAGTAACAATCCAGTTACAGATGATTAATTTAAGGATCTTTCCACTTTGAATTTACTGTTAAACCCCACAGTAAATTCAAAACCTGTTCAGAGAAGCTCAAAGAAAAATACTTCTTCACCTCTCCTCCTACAGATGCAGAGTGTCATGTATGAGCTCATGTCAGAGCTCAACGACCGCAGCGAGGACTTGGAGCGACAGATGCTGTCCCTGGAGCAGCGGGTGGAGCAGCTCACAGCGGGCTTCAACGCCCTGCCTGCACACCTCTCTGCAACCCTCAGCGCCCAGCACGCCGCCCTGGTTCACCTGCTCCGCGAGAGGGACGCACGGGATGGCAGAGTGGGAGGAACAGGAAGTGGCGGTGCTGTGGTCCCCCTGTCTCCAACTGCCTCACTAACCACCGCACCGGTTCCTGCCTCCCCAGTTCAGGTTGCAGCTCCTCCATCAACCTTAGCACAGATTTCCAGTTTATCCTTGGAGACTCCACTGTCGCCCCCACCTGTGAGCCCAGAGGGGAGCCTGGAGGCTAGTCCCAATCCCAATACTTGCAGCTCAAGCTGCTGAATACCGCTCTAAGGAGCAGACGGGGACAAATGTGGACGCAAAACACAGAGAAGGAAAGACGGGGAGGCTCTGATAGGCCTCTCACATCAGACTAAAGGAGAAAAATGAAGGCAGAGGAGATACATTTTTGGAGATCCTCTGAATATTTTTGCTCCAAGATAACAGGATGAAGAGGAACAGTAATGGGACTAAGATGGAGGGCCAGTTTGAGAAATGAGACGTGTTCAGGACTTTTCTTGACGATGGAAGGAAAAGAAAAATGGAGACTCTTAAAGGTGTGAGGGGGAGGGAGGATGTCAGGAGGGTGAGAAATGGAGGTAAAGAGAATGAGGATGTGGGGGAGAAGGGGAAGGGCAGAAGGGAAGAAATAACCAAGAATAATTATATGAACTTCTAAATGGAATCCACTCCAATTACGGCAAAGGGCCTTTTATTCTCTCTATCTCCTTCTCTGCCTTTTTTATTTCTCTTCTCCGAATTTCTCACTCCCTTCATCAGGAATAATGACCATGACTTTTTATCTTTATGATGTATTTTCTATCTGAACGCTTATCATGTGTTAACAAGCATCCCTTTAACAGAAGGTTCTATCAATACGACCATAATATTAAAAAAAAAAACTAGCAGAATGCACCGCACACATGCACACGATACAAGGTAACACAGCACAGACAGATTTACACAATGTCTCATAATGCACTACTAGCCCATGATAATACTAAAGCCTATACTGCCAAGCACTCAATGCACTGTTTATCTCCATAGATCACTGCCAAGCAATGTAGACACAGCAAAAGAGAGAAAAATGTTAATCAAAACCGATTCATCTTCTGTGTGTATGAGAGCTCGCAGCAGGTTAGACTTACTGCATACATAGTTGTGACTTTTAACTGCTTGGCTGGGAGAATTGTAACCGGTCTCTGAGCCGCACGAATTTACAGGCGAGGTTGAAATAAACGGATAGAGACGTTAGTCATCATGGAGTCTATTTGCGACGCTTGAGACAGTGGCAGATGGTAAAATGAGATCAAATAACTACAACAGGGCTTTATCTCCGCATTCACCGGAGTGCATGGTGAGCGAGATACTTAACGTTTAGGAGTAACTGTAGGCTTGCTATCCTAAAATGAGACTGTTCACTCATTTACTATGTGGTGCACTATATATAAAGTCTGCCATGGTGCTGTGGTGTTTCAAAGGTTTTTCTAACACAATATTGACATTTTTCCCCTCAATCAGCCTGCTCTGTTGGTAAAGGTTCCTCTGTTGTCAGCTTAATTTCTTAATTTCTATGAATCACTTTGTTATTCACAGTTTGCCAAAGACAGTTTCTACTCAGAGTTTCCAAAACGTTAACCAGAAGACTAAAAATTGAGTGTTGATCATTTTTGCCCCATCTGCCATTTCATAACTGGTTTTGGTTGTTTTGTACTTTATGGGTTCAAATGGTGCCATGTACCAGCACATTTCATACCCATGTTTCATGTTCACGTGACAAGAAACTGAAAGCAATTGTCAAAATTTTCCTCACAGTCCGTCGCTTTGTCCTCTCCATAGTGAACACAAGATAGTGACTGAGTGAACATTTGTAACACGATACACGATTGTCTTTTGTAGACAAGCCACAGAAAAGAGAAGATTAATAATGAGTTTTAACAAGTGCATTAATTTTTCTGATTGTTGTTGGAAGAAGGAACCAAATCTTTATCAAATCAGAATTTAAACCAGTTATTTTAAGTTTATTTACTTACTTATTTAACTGAATATTGGTGCAGGATTTCGTTTTAATAATTTAGCCTGCAGTTCTTACGCCACCAGGAATTATTTTATTTTCCCAACCAAATGAGACAGTGGTGTGCATTCTGTTTATTTTCTCTATTTTTATCATCCAGAAAAACATACCTAGAGTTATCTAAATGTTGCCTTTACATTGATTATTGTACTCACTTGTACCAATGCAAAACTGATTTATCTATATAATTCTAAGTTTACATCTTTATAGTAATTTTTGTGCATGGCTCTGTCCATGATTGTCCATTCTTTTTTTCCGGTACCAAAACAGCTCACTGTTATTATGAATGTATTCTGTTAAAAGACAAAACACTCAGAAATACATCTTTGTTCGCTTGCTTTGTCATTTAAACTGCCACTCAAACACACACACGCACACACGCACAAGCATATATCTATATAGATATCTATATATATCTATATATAAATGTTCACACATACACACACCTTAACAACCAAAGTGCTCTCTCTTAAATGGACTTCAAAGAGGCAGGGAAAGCTGCTGTCACTTGGGACAAAGGATAGCAGGAACAGGCAGAAATCCTGACACTATTTCTGAGGGAATAACTGTGAAAAAAAATGGGAATGGACTTGTTGAAGTGGACTGCTCTTGAGGGAGGAGGACGGTGGATGAACATAAGGGATCACAAATAAACCTTACAAAGGATCAATGGCCATGAAGGAACATCTGTTAGTGAAATTTATATCCGAGAGAGGAATTATGCTGGTAAGATGGGAAGAAGAGACAAGCCTACCTTTGCTTTTGGAGATAACACTGAAAACTATCTTATGGTGACATGCTGTGGCCGGAATACTGAATTACATGCGCTTGGAATATTGTACAGTATGCTCTTAACGAATTCTAGCTTTCTATTGCTTAATCTTTTCTACCATTATGATTAAATACAGTTACAGCTGATATCTTACATTATAAAACCATAGTATTCTTCTCATTCGTCATGACAATTATAATAAATGTACCATTAATACATTAAATAATTATGAACAAGGAAAGTGCCGTTTGAGGTTGAAATTATTTTGTAATTTTATTTTATCAGAGAGAATTAATAAAGTATATATCTATAACATTACAGCTCTCATGGTTTTTTTTTATTGTGGTATGTCATGTATAGCACTTATCTATTTTTGAGAGGTGTCTTATTTTTATTATTCCATACTTTTAATTAATTTATTTTTTGATATGTAAAGAAACATGGCGTTGAAGGCTACAGTACTAAGCATGAATCTGGACGGTTAGCAGCATACACTGTAGCGAGATGTTGTAAAAAAAAAAACATTGAAAAGTTTGGTTTCTGTTCATCACATGCTTCACAAGTACACCTGTATCGACATAATTTCATACATTTCACATAAAGACAACCTTTTTTAATTAATATAATCTGCTTAAACAATTATCTTCAGGTATAAACAGCATGGGACATCCAGCCATTACATTATTCAGGAAGAGGATCACATCTTCTGTGATCCTGAAATGAACATGTTTTGATGTTAAATGTCCTTACGGACTTCCAGAGTAAAAGCAAAGTACCTTCTGAAGTTGTTGGTTGAAGCGGATAAGAGAGTGTTATTACCCACAATGAAATGAGTTGAAAGAAAGAGATGAAGAAGAAATTACCCCCCAAAAAAGGAGAAAAAACCCTCAGATAATCATTTGCAAATGCACTGAGGGACAAAGGCTTACGTTTTTGGAGACCTTTCCTTTGATCTGACACGGACTTGGCCGTAATGACTATTGTTACATTTGATTAAAATGGGGAAAGCCTGAGAACACCATCTCAGCTGTAAAGTATGTGGGTGTTAGTGTGATGCTGTTAAGGTATTTTTCTGCTGGATGGACTGGTGCAATTCACAAACTGGATGTCAACCTGAGGAAAGGCATTAACCAAGACATTTGGAAAACAAGTCTTCCAAGTCAACAATGACCTTTATCATGCCACCAAATTAGCTACAGTATCTTAAGGACAACAAAGTCAGTGTTTAGGGGTGGCCATCACAATGGCCTGCAATGTTTCCCCCAGAAAACTTGCTAAGCCTGGTGGTTGGGACGCTCGGCAGTCATTCATTCAGCGACCCGCCATGTGCTTTAGTTAAAAAATGTTTAAAGTTGACAGAAAATTTGAAAATATCACTTGATAATTATGTGTTACTAGAAGATTAATATCTGAACATCAATTATAAAGTCTTAAAAAATTCAAACATTTAAAAAAAATTTAATAAATAATCAATGCTAAGCCAGGTGGAGGCACATGTAAAGCCTGGTGGCCCACCAGGTTTATAATACACTGATGTATTATATATTGTATTCTCTTAAATAAATTATCGTTTTCTTTTTCTCCTCAATGACAATCTTGGAACCGTTTTTGGAAAGAGAATTGTACATTTATTGACTTTATTTGGATTATTTCCTGCTAAATTTGGCTAAAATAGTCATAGTGTGAACCAGGAAAGGTGAGGAGCTCTTTACAAGAACCCAGAGATGCCATACTTGGACTGCATCACAGTTCTTCCCATTTATTTTTGTGTGTGCATGTGTGTGGGTGTCTGCATGGCGTGTGTGTGATTTTACAACTATGTCTGTATGTTTTGTTGTGAAAATGCGGACCTTCACCTGCCTGCAAAGGACTTTTATTCTGGTCTACTCTGTGTGTTTCTACAGCCATCTTCCTTTATTTCAGCTTATGTCTCAGGAAGAAACCGTACGCTCACAACGAGCCAGTCATTACCATGTTTTGCTGCAGGCATTGTAGAGTATTAATGAGGTGATCTCTGGTGCCTATCGTCCTCCACATTCATTAGTACATTATGGAAATACTAGTTCCATCAGATCAGAAGAGTTGGCTTTTCTGAGTATAATTAGGTGTGTTTTGTGATGTTAAGGCATTTATAGGTTTAGTTTTGTCTGTCAACAATATAAGATTAATCAATTTTGTAAAAATTATTCAACAGTAATTTATGTAAAACTTAACATAAAACAATACATTTTATAACACTTGTTTTGTTTCTCAAAATAATTCCCTATTGTATTTAAATTACCATTTGTAAGCTTTTATTTTTCTATTACTTGTACGTCTGCTAAAAAAGTTTTATAATGAAGATGAAGATAACCTTGTTGCGAGCAACATCCTCTATTACTGCAACAATGGCAAACATGAAATAACATGATGCAGTATGAATGTGTTGGTGAAGAAATCAAATCAAATAACCAACCAAATATTTTCTGGGCAAAACAACAACACAGCTTAGGTAGGAGGAAGCGTAGCATGTTGTGCTTGCATTGACAGCAACCACGACTGTAGCTCCAAACAAATTCAGCATAACTGTCAAAAATGAATTGCAGTCCAGGTGGCTCACTGCGTTCTGCTGCAGGACTGCTTTGCACTTTTCCAGTACAGAAAATGTGAATTAGCTGTAAATTAGCAGTGTGCAATCCAAAGAGCCTGCATCAAAATGTTCTCACATGTTCAATATTTCTGGCAAGAAAGGAGTTTTTCATCATAAACCAAAGACCAGATCACCAGAAACGTCAAGATGAGATGTTCAATTGCAGAAGACTTCAGGAAGCGTTTTTTGTCCTGAGACTTGTGCTGTGGAGTCGTGATGCCGTCAGTGCAAAGCTTGTTCAGCATCTACAGAGGTTGTGTATTAGGGCATCTATTGTACGTAAAGGAAGGGAAATGCTTGTCAGCAAAACTTAAAATCTATAAGCATTACAAAGATGGATACTGGAAGAGTGGTCTAAGTGATTTATTTCTGAAAACACTTCTAGGACAGTTGAGAAATTTGTATTCCACTATAATCAGTGTGTACATTTATTTTGATCAAGTGTGGTGTGCATACTCACAATTGCACTCCAAAACACTTGAATAAAGATACACAATTTAAAGATCTTTGTATTTTCCATCATAATTTACTTCAGTACAACAAATCTCAAATAATAATACATTTTCTATAAGACCAATTTTGGACATATGGCTAAAAAATACCCAAATATTGGACAAACTACAGATTTTTTAAAATTGTAAGTATATAAAAAATATTTTTAAACAATAAACAATCAAGTTTTTAAAGAGGGAACATTTTCTCCTCCATTCTGTATGTGTTGAAATCTAATCACGTTAAGCACCGTCCTGCCACCAGTCTTTATTTTGCCCAGGAAACACAGAAAATGGAACATTTCCAGACAATCCATCCCATCCAAATTTTGTTGGAACAAGTGTTAACATTCAGGCCTGGTGGGCCCCTCTGATCAATCCGAACCACCTTTCAACCACAGCCAGACATCGTTAAACATCGTTAAGCAGGCATCTTTTTACCTCTCATTTTTAAACCTCGCTTTGTTTACAGACGGAGGCAAATCCGCCTTTTCAATAAAACTCAGTTTGGAGGATTGGCTGTATGTTTTGTGATTGTTAGCACTAATATTATCCTAGTTATGACTACTTGCTTAATCGGTGATCACACATCAACCTGATATCGTATAATATGAAATAAGCTCAGTTTGCCGAGAGGGTCCTATATCTCCTCGACAGATGAAACCGATTACTTTTTCATAAACGCCGCTTCATATAAACCTGGCCTGTTGGGTGTTTTGCCCAGAGATAAAACAGAAGGACCGAGCTGTGAAAGCCAAAACGCCTGAGGCGTTGTTCTGCTGAGGGCCAATCCAACGTATCTTCCCTGATGTGATGTGTTTGTCATCTGTGCTGTTTGCTGGCAGGCCCTCCTATCTGCAGGGGGTTTTCATCATCTTCTATTGGTCTTTGTGAATTTTTATGATTGAGTCCTATAATTTTGGGGCCAAGGTAATGTCCGTAGTGGAGGTCTGTCGACCTCTCTCCATTTTTCAGTAAACATGTTTACTCTCTGCAGATTACTGTGCCAAGGGGAGTATCGGTTATAGATGTAATGGAAACTGTGAGATGTTTTTGCTCATATTCCAGCCAGAAAGATGAGAATATGTCTGGAAAAAAATGTCATCACACACAAAAAATACTGAAAGCAAGAGCAAGAAATGCCCAAGAAAGTGACACCGAAAAATATATTAACAGTGTTTAAAAAAGCACACATTTTCAACTTTAGTAATACAGGAAAGAAGCAATAATGGCTCTGATCAATTTCCTGCATGAAGTGCTTGTTTAACCTTTGCGTTCTTGGCTGCTGCGGCTCAGCAGGTTGGACACTAATAACAAAGTTTGCTCTTCAATCAACACGCTGAGTAAGACAATGGATCTCGAGTGGCTTATTGCTACAAATGTGCTGTCAGTGTGTGGAGCACTTTGGATAAAAGCACAATCCATTTAAAAACATCTCAAATCACTGAACATGAACATCAGACATTGTGGCTGACAAAGATAATGTTGGTACAGTGATTACAATGTCTAGACAGGATGTGGCTGACTCCCATTCCAGGAGCTTTCAAAAGAAAGATATGTGATTTTTCCAATATCTTTATCTTCTTCTTAGGATACTTTTCCAAAAAAGTAAATAGACAAATAAAGTAAGATCTTTGAATAAATATTTGAATGCAGGTACTTCATAAAGAGCCTTTTGCATTTGGTTTGGCTGGCTTAGTTTACCAACACCAGACATCGCTTCTGATTAATCTCATCTCTGAGTCAAACTTATTTTTTTTTTCAAAGAAAAGACACACAAATATATATCATGTTTTGCATACCATCGACTTACTTACTTCTAGTAAGTAGTTAATAGAAATACTTGCTATTTCTACTGATTCTGAATCCTTTCCTTTTGTTTCTGGTAAGACAATGAGACTTTTTTTCTTTTCTTGGTGTCAAACTGTTTGTGAAATTTTACAGAGTTCAGCTGTCAACTTAATGGCCATCAAGAACGGGTGGTAATACTGGAGGTGAAGTGTAAAATAAACACTTGTCAAGTCAGCCAGAGTTGACAACATGGCTGAATTCACAGCATTTCTTGACCGTGTGGGAAAACTACACAGAGCAAAGCTTCCAGAAAGATAAAATCCCAACACTGATCCTCTATGGTAGTTTTCCAACAATTACAATTTAGAAAGGTGTTTTGTGTGCAGAGCTGAAGCTAATATGTTTCAAACAGAAATAAACTCCTTTTAATGAGTAAGTGTAAAAATAAAATTCTAAAATACTCAAGAAAGTTCATCATTAGGCACCTGAATTTTGTGACCACGGGTTTGGTTAATTGTAAGAATCACCATCTTAATGTGGTGGGTAGTTCAAATGATACCATAATATCAGTTTTATCAACTTACATATTTAGAAAATACCTTCTAAGTACAATATAATAATAGAATAGAAAAAACACATTTCTTTAACACATTTTGAAACCCCATTTTTCCTCCCCACTGAAAATAGTTAAAATCTCACATGGCCTTCAGACAGAAGACTGATCAGGTACGGGATTTAAAAACCTCTCAAAAACAATCTGAAATCATCAATTGCAATGTACAGAAGATATTATTTAAGTAGAGTACGTTAAAAACAGTGGCTATGTCTCTGTCCAAGCAAGTTCCCCTTGAAAGTAAACTGCATTGCGCTCAAAGAAGTCTCCAAAAGTCCTAACGTTTTCCTCCACTTTTCACATGTGACTATATTGTTTTTGTTACTTCATAGCTAAAAAAAAAAACCTCAAGTTTAATTTGTTTCCCTGAACTTGTTCTGTTGGTTTGGATCTAATTGGTAATTTATGGTTACCTTTAAATTGTCTGGTGAATAATAGCTCATAAAGCTGATGAGAATAGAATAGACTTAGGAAGGAGAACTTAAAAATGCTGTGAACTATTATGAAAAGTACATAAGTCATCTGCACTCAGTGGTGAGATGTATTTGCAGGCCTTTTTTCTTCGAGCCTCGCTGATCCTCCTGAACTGTCGGTGTCCCACTGTTCTTCTGTCTGGTCAGAGGAGACCACCTGTCTCATTAGAACTAAAAGCAGAGACCTAACACCAACTTGCCTCCTTTATGGGCGAGGATGACTAATGGGTTTTTATGCATCTGTGTGTGTGTGTGTGTGTGTGTGTGTGCATGACATGCAAGTGGAGAAGAAGCCCAACCTGCTGGTGCTTAAGGTAGGCTGTCATTATCAGTTGCCTGTGCTGGCCTGTGATCATGTGGTTTAGCTGTCAGATGTAATGTCATCACTTTAACAATCAGCCCAAATGTCACCAGATTCTGTCAGCGGGAGACCGGATCACGCTTGCAGCCCCTGTTTTGGAGTTCACAGCACCGAGCCGATCCACGCGCCATTACTGTACATCTGAGCAGTTTGACAGCACAGCCCCAATCATATCCTCCCTCATTAAGGTCTGGACAATCTGTGATTATGCTGAACTCACAGAGACCACATTCTCCCGTTTACAGTCTGTAGGTACAGATGTGTCTATGATAAAAGCTAGAAGTGTGGAGTCTTCGTTGTGAGCTGAACTGTGAGGTTGCTGTGGCGATGATGAAAGGAGAATACTGTAAAAGTAAGGAAAGAAGCTGCAATTCACAAGGCTGACATTCAATCAACCCTTAAAGCACCACAACACACACATTATCTTGCAGATTGAAGGATTTCTCTCACAAATGTATATATGCCCAAATGAAGTAAATGATTTAGGAAAAAAAGCTTTTTTCATTTTTATGGAAAATCTGTAAAGCGCTATATGTACATATTTAGGTCCTTTTTTAATACTCCCATATAGAGTATTAAAGTATTACTTGCCTGTAGCTTGTTCTCTGCATAAATCCAGCTGTTCTGTGAAAGTCTAATGAAGACCAAAGAACACATAAAGATGTGTAGACATTTAAAGCAAAGTTGTAAACCAAGCAGGTAGTTCTGCTCATTACATTGAACACATCATGTGTCACATGGTGGTGGCAGCATTATGCGATAGGAATGCTGAAGCAGGGAAGCTGGTCAATGTCAATGGGAAAACAGAAGGAACCAAATACCTGGAATCCTGAAAGAAAACATGTCAAAGGTTGCACCTTTCAGAAGAACAACAACTCTTTATAAACAGCCACAGTCACAATGGTATTTAGATTGAAACATATTCATGTAGTTGAATGGCCCAGTCAAAAACCAGATGTAAATCGAATTGGGAAGATGAGGAAAGACTTGAATACTGCTGCTCATGGATGCTCATTTTCCAATCTTAAAGATCGTTTTTGCATTGAAAGCAGGCAATAAATTTTGTATCTAGATGTAAAAGCAGACAGAGACGCACCTCAAAAGGATTGTAGTCGAAAGAACAATGAAGAAAGAACTAAAGACAAATTCATGCCTCACTTTTTTTGTTTACTTGTTAAAAATTGTCTTATTTTCCTCACACCTCAGAACTAGGTCCTACTATTTTACTTTGTCACATTAAATTCTAAAAAAAATACACAGAAATTTGCAGTAATAGTGCAAAAAAAAAATTAAAAGGTTGTATGGATATTCCTGCACACTACTGTATAAATGATATAGATGATACATCTAACGACCTATCACCCCCCAATGACATTATTAGAAAGGTATAGAAGTTCATTGCCCTCCAAAAACCGTCTTCTGCCTTCAACAAGCCTGTCAATAATTACATCATTAGGACTGTAATTGTTTTAATGCCTCAGCTGCAGTCCTCTCAACACTTCAACCCCTTCAGGACTTTTCCTAACCTCACCACTTTAATGTTGAACATTCGTAAGATCTTAAAGAGCTTTACAACATAAAACAAGTCACTGCCTCACACTTTGATAAATGTTCCCACTGAACGTCCGCACTTAACACTCAAATGGATGAGCCATAAAAAAGACAAAAGATGGTTGTAGCAAAACACCTTTGAACCTTTTTTTAATTAACATTTCCCACGCTGGATCCATTAGTAATCTGACTGCATTAGTATTTTATGTAATAGGGACGTAGGTGAATATGCATTTGCAGTTTGAAACAGATCTACTTTCAGGCTTTTAAAGGTCTAGTCAAAGTTTCAGTTTAATGTACAGTCAGTTCTGTGAGGTTTCAGGTCTAACCACTGTTTAAGTGGTGGTCTTAAATTTTGGCATAAATAAATGTTCTTTTCTCACATTTTAAATTACTTACACACGTTTACTCACACTTACACGGTGATTGTTCACTGTGAAGTGTTTGTCAATACAAAGAGTATTTTAACACTACTTTTAATCTAAAACATGCATTCATTTTTAATGTCATCATTAACTGGATTTATTCCTTCCAGGTTCCAATTATTAGTGATTATTAAATAGATGTTTGTTCAAACTTTATTAAGTCAAGGAATCCATGACAGTTGCCGTGGCTAATATTATTACTCAAAATAAGGATAAATTATGTAAAAAGTATTGGTCCAAGCATACAACCCTGCAGAACTCCATGAAAGTCTCTTTAGTTTTAACAAGAATGCAACAGAAGGCTTGACAACATTCAGACAGAATAAAGAGATATTGAACATCGATTAATGTCTTGTTGGGCATTTAATAAAAATTAGAGCAAATAATAAATTTATAGACACAGCACTGTTAAAACACTATTTAACAACTTCTACATTAAACTGAATGCAATCAGTCTCCATCTTAAATGTAATAATTACATGTTTGGGACTGCATTTTACTGTAAAAAGCACCCTCACCATGGTCACCTTGAAGCAAACCATACATAATTGTCTCCATAGCAACAGAGACCACCCATACTCCCTACGGGCTACGTTAGAAAAAGTAGAGGTTGTACATTAACCTATTTTTCATTCTTTTAGCTTGAATCAAGATAAAGGGAGAGACGAGATTCTTAATGATACCTCTGGGGGCCCGAGGTTCTCCTCCTCCCCTGACGAGACTTCCACTGACATAAATGACAGAAATGGGCTACCAGGAACTCCTCTGGATATCAAGCTTGAAATCAGGACATGGTTTCATTTGTGCATTAAGTTTATTTTCCTCTTCCTTTTGGTGTCCCCACTTTCTTACATTTTTATCTTTTTCTCTAAAGACTTCCTTCTTCCTGATTTTTTTTATAGCAGATCTTTAACAACAAGACAGACGGATCAACCAGTCAGCCAACATACATAGAGTGGCTTAACCATGTCGCAGAAGTGATTTCCATCTGTTATTAATGATATTTTTAAATTTGATTTTCAAGCATTGCACAGGTGCATTTTAAAAGATTTGAATATCATTGAAAGGTTAATTGCTCACAAAGAGAAGCTTATATTTTATAATCATTTGTTACAATAACCTAGCTGCTAATGGTTTAAAGCTTAAAAAAAAATGTCAAGGTTCTCAGAAAATGTATTACATAAATTACATGAAGATTTTCAATACCGGAATGTGCTGTGCTTTGTATGACCTCAATACTGTATACAGTAGTTTATAAATTATCTATGGGGTTTAAGTCAGGAGATGTTGCTGGTCAATGCGTGGTTATTAAATACCTCACATGAAATTTCCCTTTTTGTGATTTTACAATCTTCTGTCAATTTTTACTCAAGCATCTGTCCTGCACAGCTTTGCACGGTCCTGGTGTTGCTTTTTAGTTTGGATGATTTTAGTTCGGTTGCTTTTAATTTTGTCTCACTTATTTTGACATTATTATACCCTCTTAGCAAGGTTGTCATTCATGTCCTGAATAAATCTGTGATGTGCACTGAATCCAGACACAATCCGTGCTTTATAAATCTCTCTCAATAAATCTTGAATAAATCTTGTGGGACAGGAGCATGTTGAGTAGGGAACTGCCAAGTCCATAGTCTTTTTTAACAGATGCTAAGTTATTTACTTATTTTCAGGATAAATAAATGTAGTTTTGTTTTTGTTTTTTATTAGCTGTGCAAGCGAGATTCATTGGAATAATATAATTAAACATTTGGAACAGCCATTCAATGTGTAGTAAGTTTCTAATAGATCTATCTATTAAATGTAAATATTATATAAGCATACCATTGCAAATGAAAGTTTGATTTTAAGTAACTAGTTGATAATACTGTAATTTATTGAGATGCACCTGTAGCCACTTTAAGTTCACCTCAGGCAGTAGGTTTAGGTCTGTTGTAGTAAAATATTCTGGCCAGTTAAAGAGAAAGGTTTAACTTCATGTTAACTCCCTGCCTGTCCAGCAGACTATTCCCTTGCTTACTTCTTATTCCTTCCTACTCTGATGCAAACTCCTGTCCACACCTGTAGGTCCAAGTCTTTTTTTTTTCTCCTCTGCTCTTTTTTTTTTTATCATATCTAACTGGTTCCAGAGCTATAGCTCCCTCTGCTTATCATGCTCTTGCACCCATTCATAGATGCTCAGGTGAATGCACAACCAGGCAACCACACACACACCCACCCCCGCACACACAAATAGGATTAAATTACGATTTTGTATTCACTTGAACTCTTCTCTTCCATCTTCTCCTCCCTCTGCCCGTTTTTCTTCTCCTTTTACCTTCCTTACGAAGGGATTTGGACGCTGACTGAAAAAGGATGCTGAGTTACATCCTAACACATTTATTTCTAATTAGCATATCATCGTAGTGACAGTTGAATTCGGCAAAAACAAGCATAGTAAACATCTCACTTTTTTTAATTACCTTGCAAACCCCCATTGTTCTATTTCCAAGACGAGAAAACATACACTTGCATTTAGAGCATCTTCTATTGATTAAAAAGCTTCTTTTATTTGTTAAGCAGCATCTCTCATTTAAGGATATGACAGTTACCAACACTGCTGGGCTGATAAGGTGTTTTTGTGGTGTTCACATGCATAATGAGTTGCTTCTCCTGTGGTGCTGCCTCGCTCTCCACTGAAATGTAGGTCAGGTGCACCAGAGACTGTAAATTGCCTGCTGTTGTGTATTTTTTTGTGTGTGTGTCCCCTGCCTTCCACCTGTATGCCTTCAGGGGAAGAGCCCAGACCTGCCTGACCTAATATGGGATTTTATTGGAGCAAGAGAGTGGGTGATGCTTTAGTGAATTAGAAAACAAATGAGGAGAAGGAGGAAACAGTTTGTGTCAGTGCAATAAAGCCTGCTGCAATGAACAGAGTGTTTGTTGTCATTATTTCTGCATTTATACAGATTGCAAAATCTGATTCACAACAGAAGAAACAGGTTTCAGATTTATTTATTTTTTTAGTGTGAAAACAGGTGGAAACTTGTCCTGGATGGCAGCACCCAATCTCTTCTCCACATTCTGTAATGCAGTTTTGGCTGAGGTTTTCCTGACCTCTCACTATTTCAACTGTCTGGATCTGATCGATCATTAAGTCATGTCTGTCCTCTTGGTTAACCGAGAAACACTGTGACCTTCTTATAAAGATGATTATATATTTTTATGACTATCTTCCTGTCCAAAACAGCTATTTTCATACACTTCTAATAAATATGGCTTTTTTATCTCAGAAGTTGCTCTTTGCCAGAACCAAATCACCAGGACAAGCTCGTCTGCAATTAATAAAGCAAACAAGATGCTCAAACACGCTGAGTCAGTAGAAGGAACAGATTGTTTTTATTCAAGTCAGTCTGATCAGCTTTCTCCTTCTCATTTGGTTTGCCACAATGCTTTGCACGGGTATTCATACTCCTTTTTCACTCCTTTTTATACTCGTTCTCCTATTGCATAGGTATTCATACTGCTTTTTATTATAGGAATGTTTTCTGTGTAATGGAAAATTTTATAATGTGCTCCTCCTCTTATCGTGAGACTGGTCAAGCTGCTCTCCAGAGCTCTGCAGTGTCACATAACAGCAAGAGGTTCTTGGTCCAGGATCTAAGTGTAACTTCCCCAACCTAGAACTTATCTGCCCTCTTTAGCATTAAAGAACAACCCCATTTCCTTAACAATAGACAAATGGCAAGAACATCTGTGTTGGGCTCCACAGAATCCCTGGTACACAACGATCAGGGATTAGGTTGGGGTTAGGGTGAGGATTAGGGTTACCCTTGCCCTTACCCTAAGCCTCAGAGATTTATTACAGAACGTTATTGGTCAAACAGCCTCATAACAGACAGGTCAGGAAGAAAGTTGTAGAGCATTTACAGCAGGGTCAGTAATAATATCTAAAGCTTTGAACATTTCATGAGTAAGGCACAAATGCAAAACTATCAAGACATGGTCATCTACCAGAACCCACTGAGCAAGGACAGTATTTAGAAGAGGCAGCAACCAAGAGGCCAGTGGTAACTCTGAGGGAGTTAGGGAGATCCATATCTCAGGTGGAAGAATTTATTGGTAGTACTAATTGCCATGTATTCCACAAATGTAGATGTAAATACAAGAAGAAATCAACTGAAAGAAACAGAAGAAGTCCCTTTTGTTGTTCTTCACTAGCCCTGTAGGGACACAGCACCCTTATGGAAAAGGGTTATTTCTGACCAGGTCAGACCAAATTCTAGCTTTTAGACATAGATGTAAAAAATGTGTTACAGAACATAACGTATTTGATACGTTATATAAACAGTACCTAGAACACGCCATCCCTATTTTGAAGTACTGTGATGGCTGCATCATGCTGTTGAGATACTTTTCCTCAGCACTAACAGGGATGCTGGTGATAGTTGATAGAATGTTGGATGGAGTTAAACTCTGGGTAATGTTGAAAGAAAATCTCATAAGGGTTGCAAAACATTTGAAGCTGGGGTGGAGGTCCAGCTTCCAGCAGGACAATGACTGACATGCTGTCTGAGCTACAATGAAACAGTTTAAATTAGTAAAGTAATGCCCTAAATCTGTCAAGACGAAAATCTTAGCACATAAAAAATGTAGTTTTGGAAACCATTTATTGTCATCCATCTATCCATTGACTACGCCTTGCTTGTCTATGCATGCAGCCTCACCATGTATCATCTTCCTCAAAACGTACTATCAGTCGTTCCTTTATGTTGATCATTGCAAACTTATTTTGAGAAGAACTGAAGTTTTGCCTAAAAATTAGAAAAGGTTCACATGTTGTGAAGCGCTATATCTGCTACTCTGTGACCAGGGGTGTAAAAGTTTGACCACTTCAGATCTTTTTGACTCTTCAAACATCTGCTCATAAATGTCCCCTCATGCCCAGAGACATTCACAGCATCCAGGCTATTTAAGCCACATAGTCAGAATAATTCATGCAGGAAATGACCACAGACAGGAATGATTAATTTCAGGCTCTGGCAAACTGACATGACTGATTGTGTTCACCGGGTCACCTGACTTTTAATGTTCACTGCCGTTCATGGGAAGCATCCATCACAGTGACCCTCAGTCCAGCAAAAGGGTGTGTGGGCGTGTGTGTGTGTGCGTCTTGTTAAGCTTATGTTTATTAATTTATCAACTGTGTGATGTTGGTACAAAAGGGACAGCTACTTTCTAAGATTATATTCAGCAGAACATACTCCTCCCAGAGCTCTGTGACTAGTTTCACCTTCCACAGTCTTATTCTTACACATATGTTTCATCATACTTGTCTTCTCTTTTTTCTACTTGTACTTGTCCATCTATTTTCTGTCTAGATTTCTTCAATCTCCATGTTGAAGACTGTGTGACAGTGTTTTGCTTTGTTATAGTTACAGTTAAAAGGATCTTTTCACCCTGTAGATGCTAATAATAATCGAAGAAAATACATGTTGTAAGTTTCATGCTGTTTTTAAAAAATGTAAGCAAAGAATTAGAATAAATTAAGAATATATTTGATAGACAGTCAAATTGATTATCCATCTTTTCTTAAACAAAACAAAAAAGATCCAGTGGTAAATAAAAGTGTTTTCACTCTATATTAAATTTAAGCTGCTCATTTGTTCAGGCACGTCCATTTTGAATTTTAAACATTGATATTTTGTTTTCACTACTACAAAAATGTGTTGTTCAAGCATCTAAATCATTGTACAGCAACCTCTAAATATATTGTGAGGATGTGTAAAAAGCTTTCAATTAAATTTACACCATCACACTAAAAAGTAGAAAACTCCAGCCTTTAATTTGAGTAGAAAAAATATGTTAGAAAAAACACTTTAAATATTTTTGTAAATCCGCACTACCACAATTATTATTCCCTAAACATTTTTGATCAAAAAATATGACCAGTGTCAATTCTTGCACAAATGATGCCCATTCTTCCTCTAGAGAACTACTCAAAGTAAAATAATGTTAATGCTTATTTTTACAATATACAATTTGCTACTTTTAAAACAACAATTAGATTTCATTAATAACTTTTATTGAAGTACAGAAGCTCAAGTAGTTGTAATACTATTTATTATCATTGTTATTGGCAGAGGCAGTCTCAAATTTCGAAAAAGAAATTTGTTCTAATATTGCAATAAATAAATTCAACAAATAAATAACATGTGACAGGAGACGTCTTCCTCCTCTGGACAAAGCTGACAGGTGTCTCTTCTGTGATATAATGGAGACCTGTCAGGGGGTCAGGCAGACCCACCAGCATTTACCACAGTTATTTATAATGTATAATGACTCTGTCCTTGGTGAGAGGAAGCTCAAACTGTGCGCTCAGATGAAATCACTGTTCACTGTGGTTCTATACAGGGTTTACCCCCCACTCAGCGTGGGAGTTTGCCCAGTTGAACTCAGTCGGAGGGGAGCTATTTGGATCTAACCTTGATCAATTCTTGCTGCACTCAAAGAACCTATGTTCCACATCATTTTGTTCGGCCTTGTCATTTCTGCTTTTTGATTTTTCTCTCTCAATAGCTCTCTTTCATAACAAATTTTGATTTTTACCTTTTCCATTTTGCTAGATTTGATTCAGGGAGAAGAATGCATGCAGCATTGAAAAAAACCCAACTCAGTCCTCGCTTTTTCAGATTTCTCTGCCCTTCTTTATTGATCCTTTCATCCCATTTTCTCCTCGGCTTCCAACACACACAGAGCCTGGCACACATGACCTCAGATTATCACCACCAGCTTGCTCTGCTGAACGACCAGAAAACAGAATACAACATAGATCAATGTAACCAACACAAATTACATTGAGGAGTAAATTATAATATCAATAAATATTTTATTCAACAATAAAAAAGCACGTGCATTTCAAACTTAATGAGAACAAAAACAAAGCGATTCCATGTTTATTTGGCTTATTTGTCTTCTATGGGCTTCATAAGAAATCGAGATGCAATCGTTACAGTTTAGCGCCCTCTGGTGACAGATTTATATACTTAGCAGCATCACCATCTTCTTTAATCTGTGCTTTGAGAAGATCTCATTATTCTGTCCCCTCTGCCTTTCACTGCCGGCAGCTGGGTACAGATGTTGAGTCTATTCTCAGGAAAGGTTGAGCCAGCTGCTTCAGCTGCACTCTCCATCTGAGACTCTGTCTGCGGTCAGCTTCCTCTCCTTTCACAGCTGCTCTCTGATGTCCAGGAGACCCTGCCATGTCTGCAGGCCGCCTGGTGTCAGCGAGGACCAGATCAGGCCTCCTGTAATGTGATGACGATGTGCTCAGACCTCACAGCGTCTCACAGGCGTCCACAGAGAAGGGAGCAGAAAAACGACTCTCAAACTCTTCATAGTAATCATGGAGACTAGAAAGTTTATTTCCTTCTAATAAAATCTGATGTTTGGAGAATTGAATCTGCTCATTCATCCTCTGGGATGAGTTTCCTGGACATGTTTTTGCAGCCAAATCGTGTAGTGAACTTGAGGATCTCTATTATGGGAGAGAAACGGGAGCAAAACCATCTCTATGGGCAGTTTCATCAAATTAATCAATTTCATCAAGTTCCTCAACACGTTAGCTGGAAAATAAACTAACTTCAAATAGTCCAAAATCAATACAATACTTAACAGTCTCAGCTGGAATATTTTAAATCTTTAATATGTTCTTATATTTGTGTTAACACTTAAGCACTCTGAACTGCAAACATCAAGGAATTCATTTATGCTTTTGTTTGAGAAGCAAGAGAACATTTCACTGTCATCAAAATGCAAGAAATGTTATTTATGACCTGAAATAAACTGAGGTTACATGTTAAATATTCACATAACTTTACCTCAACATCCCTGACAGAAAAAGACATAAAGCAACTGAACAAATGAAGAAACATATACATTGACATCAATATTGTTTTTATATTAAATTTAATATGATGCAAAACTAAAAACCACTGTGGTCACTACAGCTTTATCTACCTAAAAGGATGATTGAAATGTCACAAAAATCAGTAAATACATCATAATGTCCAAACTCTTGTTCTCATTTCCTTTTATACTATTGCTTTTCCAACTTTCCATAGTAGCAACAGTTTTTCAGTGATTGTGAAGGTAAAATCTGTTTATAAATCCTTATTTTTGATCTTATACAATTTTCTACTGTTATAAAGACCTAAAGTTTGGCTTTTACACAAGTTAAAATCCACAGAAAGACATGCTTGAAATGTCACTAAGTATAATAAATCTGAATATTGTAGTTTCCCCTTTTTTAGTTGAATTACTAAAATATACTTTTTGAATGGCTGGTGCACTTGTACTTATCTAGATCTTCTATGACTATTAAATGTACTTGACAGCAAATTGTTAGATGGGCAATCAGGCAAAAGATGAGTGGATGTTGACAAATGTATTTGATATAAATCCAGTTATTCACTCAATAAAGAACACCAGTCACCTTTCCCATGATTTTATTAACAAGTTGTGTCCACACAACACAAACAAATAAGCATAGGCAACAATGAAGTTATCATTGAATAATTCCCCCCAAACCTTAACAGAAAGGTGCTTCAAATATTCACATTCCTTCTGAACTCAATTCCCTTAATTTCCACAGGAAGTTGAACGCTCAAACCTACAGCTACACACCTCATTTTTATTTAACATATCACCTCGGGGCGCTTCGTTTCACAAAGCAAGGCTTTCCCCATAATCAACCCTCAAGAGTGATGACAGCACTGAGATATTAATGCCAGTATTTCTCAAGGCTGTTACATAAAACTGCAGCAAAGATCATCTGTAGCGTCATCTGCAAACTCGCCATTTCTTAAAAACAGCTTTAGAGTTTTCGAACAAGATCTGCAGGAATCCATTTTGTTGGGTAGCCAAGTCGCATTACTAAAGATCAATTTCCCATGAATGTGTGGCTTAAAGCGATAAATTCAGACCCAGAACTCCAAATTAACAGCACCTCTCATCACGAGGAGCCGGTAAGCTGACAGTGGGATTCAAGACCCGTCAAAGCATAAAAAGCAACAAACTGGATGACAAACGTGAAATTATTTCAACTTATGAATCCCAGGTTTATTTAGAGAGAACAATTAGAAGATATTAGGTGTTTGAGGGATTCCAGCCGGGCCCGTTACTTCTTTTACACAAACTGTTCCACATGATTTATTCCTGTTGTCGCCTTTCCTTTTTCCCACGTTGCATCTTTGGCAGCGTTACTTGACGTCCATCAAGTTCTCCTTCTCACCTCTGCAGCCAGGTTTGGTAACACTAGTGCTGTTTTCTCCTGAAAGAGCATCCTGGATGAAATGGAAAGGGGAGGAAATTAGTCAAATAATCCATTTCAGTTTGAAACAAAGAGCCATAGTTACATAAGGATAAAAGAAGTATGTAAAAAAAATATTTATATAAAACCCAGTCAAAGTGAGTCATAACAGGTACTAGCTGTGATGATCTGCTTTTTCTTTTTAGACTGAACCACTACAAAACAAGCATGACTCTGGTGTCAAAGGTTGAGGCTGCACCCATGCAGATCAGAAAGAGGCTGTTAGTTACCATGGCAGCAGTACGCATGATAGAGAGGGAGAGAGCGTCAATAAAACAAACCTCGACCTTCGGCTCATTCACTAAATAAAGTCATAATTTCTTCTTCTGGCTCAAGAGTCACGCAGCAGTTAATCCACTCTTTTTTCCCCCCACAAATTAAACTAACCAGTAGTGAGCTTAAAGCTACATCAGAATAAAAACAGAATTTGTTTGTGCTTGTAGTTGATTGTGCAGAAATGGATCAATAGTGATGAATTCCTCACACCAAGCACCAACAGTTACTGTTTGCCTCGATAGACACCCTGTTCACAGAGAACATCATGAAAGGGCAACACAAAGGCAAAGGTGGAAAAGTTAACCACAGCACAACCTGAAAAATGGAGGAGGATCATCTTAATTTTTCTACTAAAAATCTAAAAAGTGAGGCATAAATCCCTGGTATTTACCTGCTTTTACTTCGGATTATACACATTACTTAATAAACAAATCTTCTGTGTATTATTCCAGTTTATTCTTAACTTAGAAGCCAAAAGTTGATTTTAAGCAACCTGGGAGATGAGGTCATGGTGTTAAATCTCAGCATTTAAAGTTAATGGAGTGACGCCTGTGGGTGTAACTTAAGACAACTTCCTTATTGGAAACGTCATGGCTTAAAAAAAATACTCCAAACAATACTTTTATTGCCATTATAATACATATCGCAACCACAGTGTCAAATTTATGATCTACATGACTCATCACAGAGTAAACTTTGAAAAACACTGTGAAGCACATGCGAGAACAAAATCTGCTTTGTTGTGAACACACAGCACTCCAGGATTTCAGAAACAACCTGTGACGAGTTAAATAAACAAGTGCAGGTGATTCGATCAAGCAAAACTGAAAAATAAACACCTTGCTACACTTAAAATGGTTGTTTCTGTGATTCTCAAATAGTTGACTGTAACATGAAGGGGATTTTCCAGAAACAGAGCTTTTGGTGGTCTCTCTACCTTCTGTCAGGCGAGCTTTTCCTCCCGTCGGCTGGCAAAGAACTGTGGAGCAGCCGACACACAGCACTACTGTCTGAGCATGGCTGAATACTGTGGTGATCTTGTAGCAACCTGCAAAATGCACAAAAAAACCCACTAAGAAACACATCATGGAGGTGTTAAGCTAAACGAAAGAAGGAGCTGCTGCTATGTGACGAACGTAATGGCTGACTACTGGTGTCCATGCAGCTGTTTGTGTAAGCGAGTCAAGTGAAATCTCGTTCGTAAACAACCGCAAAAGTCACTTTCTGCCTTTTTTGACACCCCGATCACTACAGGTTTAGAGAAAGGGCAACACATAAAGGCAAAATGTATGGTACTCGTATTATTTAATACATTTCTTTTAGATTACAGATTATTGACCGTAACTCGTAGATTAACGCACACCTGGACATTTGACATCCATGAAGTAGGAGTTAGGACTCTGCACAAGCCGTTTTTTCTTGTGCCTCCTCTTTTCCTCCTCAGAACTGGGGTGCAACAAATCTTTTGCGAGCTGGAAAAAAGACAGGATAACTTGTTAGAAAGTCACATAAAAATGACTTAAAAAGCAACAGCAATCATGTTATTTCTTAAATGATTTGAGAACAAGTTGACAAGTACAGGAAGTAGCTTTTATGACATGATTACACAAAGGCAAAGAGTGTGACCTGAATACAGGTTTCACTTTAAGGAACCATGAGAGAAGTAAAGCAGAAATGGTCAGAAATAAATAAAGGTTACAGCAGTAAATAAATTTACATTTCTGGGAGGGAAAAAAAACCCAAAACCTACAGCTGTCTCAGATTTTATTTCTAAAATGTGAGAACATGTGTTTTGAAAAATCTATATTTAAAACAGACAGACCATGGTTGGGCTTTAGTATTAAACCACAGAACCAGTTTAACTCTTTTCTACCTAAATCTGATTTAAAAGGCATCGGAGAAGGGTTTTAGACGTGTTTTAACAGATCGTGCTGTTTCTCCCTCCGACACGTGTTCTCGCCATATTGCCTAGCTTCACATTTCCACATTTACATTAAAGCAACACGAAACAACTAACCAAATCACACAAAAAAACACCAGTACCGTCTTCTTGCGAGGTAAGCCTTCTCTTTATATCATGATAATAACTTTACAAACGGTATTTTTTTACTTACGGGCATGTCTGCGGGTTTCCAGCAAAGACTCGCTGCAGAAAGGAAAAGAGAAAAACTCACGTTGGTCACGTACCGGAAACTGCTGGCTGATGGGAGAAAAAAAGAAAACATGGTTACAGTCAACGTAACATTTTCTTAAATCAAATAGGTATAGAAAATTGGCGACATTAATGTTAATAATAACCTATGTTACGAAAGTTTTTTTACTATCTAGTAAGATTTCACCGAAAAAAAGCGACAGAAAAAAATCTTGCAATTAAAAAACAAGCAATCTATAGTATTAAGGAGGCAAGAAAAATAATTGTTCTTCATCATTCTTGATTTATTTCATTTAGTAAAATAAATATAATTCACGTGTAAAATAAAAAAAAGGTTTTAGCAGAAAGTGACTCGATTTTTGTTACCTGCAGGGGACGCTATGTTATTCTGGACTTCAGATGTGTATAAACCATGATTCTGTGACATATGGATTATTGTATGACCATATGGACACAATAGGAAGTGGCGCATTCCAATGAATATAAAGACTGTATAAAACAAGTTTTATGAGTCCTGGAAAAATATGTTTCTGCAGAATAAGGATCTTCTTGTCTTCAGGAAAGTAGGATTAAGTACTTGGATATGATGTTTCTGCCCACAAGCCTTTTAATTTTTTTACATTTCCGTTTTGTATTAGTTCATTTATTTTTGTTGTCTTTCATTCTCAGTGATTCTATCTGGGGAAAGTCTTTCTTGAAATTTTCCATGCATGCAGAACTAAAATGTCTTTATCTCAAGACGTAAACCCACTGCTGTCTAAGAAATAGCCTAAATTATTAGTAAGTTCTACATTGAAGTTTTGCTGTTAGAACTGAGCAGTAAACTCGCATGAAAAATACCGTATAAATTTTGTCAGTGGACAACTGGACATATTTTATCACCATTGCACGCAATGTTAAAAATTCGTTTTGGGAAACAATTTAATGTTTCTAGTGGTTTATCTTTGACTGGAAAACCTTGAAGTGTGAAACTTGTAACGTTTCTCTCTGCCTTGTTATTCCAGGAATAAACAGAAGTTCTATTCAAGTGGCGCCATCTAACGTCCGGTCAGTAAAAGTTGGTCACTCCCATAAATCACTCCCACTCTACGTAATTCTCCCAGCCAAAGTGGAATTTGGGCCGAGTTTTTTTTCCCCCTACAGCCTGAAAACCACGTAGCGTTTCCAATGTGTTTGTAAACGGTAGGATTTGGATACTTTTAGTGCAGAAGAATAGTTTCAACAGCTCAGGCGATGAAGGTTTGAGCTTAAACTTGCATTGTAAACTTTGGATGGAGTTTGTTGTCGCCCAGTCCAAACTAAGCACTGAGGCACTGAGGGGGATCGGAATTTACCGGTGAACAGGCTGGGAGGGGGAAAACGAGAAAAGAAGATTGGCAAACTTTCTTTTTTTTTTTTTTTTAAGAGACTGCATAAATCTCCCCCTCCTCCTCTTCCTTCTATCTGGGCTCCAGCCATGGCGAAAAAATACGATTTCCTCTTTAAGCTGCTGCTGATCGGGGACAGCGGAGTGGGTAAAACATGCCTCATCATCCGTTTTGCTGAGGACAATTTCAACTCCACATACATCTCCACCATCGGTACGTGAGAATAATGTTTAGTTAACTGCAGCCTGTCTGCGCCAGCGCTCTGAAACTTGAGTTATGAGCTGAATAAATGTTTGCTGACATTTCATAATCCGTTGTTTGATTCCGAACGCTGTGCAAACGGGTTTCTCAGACTACTTTCATGTCTCAACTAGTCTCCACTTTCTTTCTCATATTTTCCTCTTCTTTTTCTCTGTGCTTTTTTCTTTTTTTTTATATACCACTCCATGTTGCATCCCATATCTGAGCTTAAAGCTCACTTTTCAGGACCTGTAGGTGTTACTTTCCAGAACTTGCTGAGGGTTCAGTGGAACTTTCCTGTATCTGATGAGGTTTCATGGAACCTTCTTGGAACCTTGAATTGTACCAGCTGCATTCATACAACTTCTTTCAACTCTGCAAGTTCTATGGGTTTACTTGGCACTTTAATTGAACTTTCCTCAAGCAGTATTAAGTAGTACTTACTCGGTACCTTCATGTGGTACTTTTTCTGGAATCTGGTACACAAGTAGCTTACCATGTAATAAGTAACATCCATGAAACTTGCTAGGAACTGTCATTGAACTTTCATAGAACTTACCAGTTGGTTTCATTGAACTTTCCTGAAACCTATTTGGTGGTTGGTTGCATGAAACCTACCTGAAACCTTAATAGGACTTTTAATGAACTCATCAGGTACTTGCATTGAATCATTAGATAGTGTTAAGCACTATATAGTTAAGCATTATATAGTGTTAAGTTGTCAATGTTAAGCATTGACAACTTATCAATCACATTCATGCAACCTTCCTTAGCAGGACCTTTGTTGAATTTCCATAGAACTTACCAAGTACTGACAAGGAACTTAACAAATATTTTCATAAAACCTACAAGCTTCCTTCATGGATTTTACCAGGTACTTCACAGATGTGTCATAGAACAAACCAAAAGTTTAAAAGGACTTGCCATGTTTTTTTTTACATGGAAATTTAAAGGCACTCACTAGGTACTTTCATTAAACTTCTAGGTAACGCAACTCAACTCTCATGTAACCTTCATGGAACCTACCAGATATTTTCATTTAATTTTAATTTAAAAAGACAAAGAACTTTCCGGCCGCTTTAATGAAACTTATGAAGTACTTTAATGGAACTAGTTAGTTAACGATTGCTTTTAAGTAGAAACTAAAATGAATTCTAGTGTTTATTCTGTTTAACTAATTTTTTTTTTCATGTTCTTACTTAATGAGCAGTCTCCCCCCTCTCCCCCCTATCTCTCCCTTTACTGATCTCATTGCTCTCTCTGAAGGGTCCACCCAGCCTCATTCCTATCTCTCTTACCATCTCTGCATTCCCAAAAGAGCTGCTGGCTTTCTGGCATGCAGTGTTTAGTGCTGGACAGCCCCCTCCATGCTGTCTGTCAGCTTGTCCATCCTCAAAGGAAAAAAACAATTCATGCCAGTTTCCACCTTATCAATATTGTGTGCAGTGTGTGTATGTTTGACTTCCTATCAGGGGTATTTTGCTCATTTTGCCTCTTCCTGTCCTCTTTTTCTTTATCTCCCAGGCATTGACTTTAAAGTAAAGACAATTGAAGTGGATGGAAAGAAAGTGAAACTACAAGTCTGGTAAGAGGTGTCACAGAGGTGTTTCTTTGTTTTGTGATGTGTTGAAGTCAATAACGACATACTTTTTTTAAGATGTACGATTCACTTTGAATGCAACGCTTTAAAAAAATATATTTTTATGAGTCCTGCACATGTATCACTGTATGTTTCTGACTTGAAATGCTTCGATTTATTGGTGCAGGGACACAGCAGGACAGGAGAGGTTCAAGACCATCACTACTGCCTACTACAGGGGAGCCATGGTGAGGACTGCACACCTGTAGAAGCTGCAGGCTGGATAATTTGCTGCATGTCTTCACTTTGTGCTCATTTTGTTTTGTATGTTGTGACTGAACACTTAAATTGTCACTCTTCTGCCAGGGCATCATCTTGGTTTACGACATCACTGATGAGAAATCCTTTGAAAACATCCAAAACTGGATGAAGAGCATCAAGGAAGTGAGGCTGTTTCCATTTCCATGAGACTAAATATTGTAACTGTTGCTCCTTGATAACATTTTATTATCAGAAATTATTCTGATTCCAACAAATTCATTATTACAGGAAAACAGACTTTCAAAACCTTTAAAAATATAGAGAAAAGTGCACGGTGCATCATGCACTCACATTAATAACTTCTTTTTTCATTGCGTATGAGATTCTAGTTCATGGCCAAATTGTAGTAAAAAATAGGGAAACAAATTTACAACAGAATAGCTTTATTGAAAATTGCATTTCAACTTCTGCACAGAAAAACTCTGTTACTACAAAGAAGATTTTTTTAGTCAAGTTTAGGGTAATAATTCCTGTATTTTTCATTACAAAATTTAGAGTGGGAAAATGTCAGCAGGTTGCAAGTAGAGTGTTATAGCTAAACATGATACTTAAAAAATAGTCTGACTTGATATGACAATGCGGCCAAAATAAACCAAACTTTTGCATGTTAAAGTCTAGTTTCAAAAATGTTATTGTATTTTATTATAAAATAACTTTTTAGTCTCTTTTGCTGCCTCCAAATTTACATTAAGTACTCTTTACATAGAAGAAATGGTTGGTCTATAGGCAGTAACAATGACCATCTTATTTAAAGCGTGCACTAAAAACAGAGCATATATTGAACAATATCTAGCCAGACGAACTATGTGCTATACAGTATATGTGTGAGAAGATTTCAATGTAAGCTACAATGCCTTGCAGATATATTTCTCTCTTTAAATTTTTTTCACACTGTGAAATTGAAGGAGAGTTATTCCAGACAAAATGTTTACTGCTTAAAACACAAAAACAGAAACAATCTTCCAAAAAAACTGAACTATCTCTTTAATTTGTTTGGTAAAGCGGATACTTGTTTGCAGTTTCTGACTGAAGCTTTATATCTTGTCACAATAGTCAACTTTTCCCCTTACAGTTCACTTGAAAGTTAATAGTTTTTTCAAAACAAGTGAAAAGGTGACTGTAACTGGGATGGGGGTTGACTTAAACTGAGAAGATGGAGCAAAAACAATCTGGGCTGCTTACTATTGAAATTGAAGAAAACTAAAATCAAAAGTCTTGCTTTGTTGCTAAAGAAACCTCAGAAAGATTTAAAGGTCTGAGTGGCATTTACTTACACAACAATGCACTGTGAGAGCTGCACTATCAGAAGAGACTCTTTCCTCCAGCCTCACCACAAAATTTAATACCGGAGTCAAACAAAAGATTGTCCAAACAGTAAGGGAACAAGTCATGCTGATTTATGAAGTTGCAATAAATGTTATTGGTTACAACAACCAGCAGTGTTGTTTGTTTGGATTAAAATGATACATTTGTATTTCATAAAAAGAATAATTTTACAGCTGGCATTTAACAGGAGAACTGAGCATGTGCTGAGCTTACTCTGCAGCAAGTATTTGATGTTAAATCACATCATTCTAGCTTTTTTTGCCATGTTGTTATGATTAATTGTTTATTTTCAGCTAACTACTTCTAATCAGATAACTACATCCCCTGTTTCACAGAATGCATCTGCTGGAGTCAGTCAGATGCTTATAGGAAATAAATGCGACATTGAGCCGAAACGGAAAGTGTCCAAGGAGACGGGAGAGAAGGTGAGGCAACTGATGTGACTATAATTAATGTCTACTATATAAATTTTGATGTTTGGCAGTAGCTTTGTATGGGTACTTCAACTCTTAAAGCATTTGTATTTTGTTGTGATTGTATGTGACTCAAAATAACATGCATAAGTGGGAGAAAGATGATACATTTTCAGTATTTTGTACAAAGAAAAATTGCACCGGACTAAACATGTCAAGCACTTTGTATGTAAAAAACTGTTGACCTATCTTGTCTAACGGCTTTAAAGGTGCTTTAGATAAGAACCAGGATGTGGTTGTGAGTCATATTCTTTACTCTAATGTTGACAGCTGGCAAAGGATCACAGTATCAGGTTCTTTGAGACCAGTGCAAAGTCCAGCATTAATGTGGAAGAGGTGAGCCATAATGAATCCACCATGACTGGACACCTCACTGAACTTTTGGGCTTGTTTTATGTAAACGCTGTTAATATGCTGCAAAAGGTTAAATCTTATTTCCTCTGCTTCTGTGCTCCAATCTGTCTGCTATGCAGTCTTTTCTAGCTTTGGCACGAGACATACTGCACAAATCCACCAAGAAGCCGGTATGTCCGTTCTTTTTTTGTTGTTGTTTATAAATGTATTTCCTAAGAAAAAGTAAGAGAACATGTTTGTGACATTTAGCCCCTTTTGCATTTGGTGAACAGGGTTCGGCGGGAAAAGAGGTGAAAATCACCAGCAGTACAGCGAAACTGCCCTCAAAGTGTGCCATCCTCTAGAAGTGACAAATATATGCCACTATACTGTATATGCCACAGACATTTAAGAGCACCATGGAAAAATGCAAAGGCTTTCTGTCTCCATCTGCTGGCCGAAACTGGTACAATACGTCCTAGTGCTGAGAGTTTATCCAAACCGTTGTTTAGTCCACAAGAATTTTAGCATGCCCAAATTAATTTATTATTCCGAGACATTTTGTTTTTGTGATTGTTGCCACAAAAACATGCTGAAAGTGTCCAAATGCCTGAACCCAACATGTTCCATGTCTCCTGTGTCCAATCCAATTATTCATAGCTTATTGCCACACTCATTATAATTCCTGCACTGGCACTGTTGTAATATTATCATTTATTCATCTGAGCACATGCTGTAGCAGCTTTCAGGAGTTTGATATTTCCTGAAAATCAGAACATTTCAGATCAAAAACTTTTTTTAAATTATTTTCTACCATTTTATGTTAAGGTCCAAGTGCCAAAATTCCAGTCGAATATGTTTAGGTATTTTAAATGTTGGAGCAGATCAGAAGAATAGAAATGTCTTTAGTTATTGGTTTAGTTTCTGGTCAGAGTTTGCATGCATATATAAAAGCATATATATATGCTTTTATATATATATAAAAGCATTGTCTTTATTTAAATAATTTGTTTGGGGTTTTTTTTGTCTGGGGCGGAGAAATAACAGACAACTTTCATGATTTTTAAAAACAAGAATTATGTGAATAAGTTTGAATTCACACACACATGCACACACATATACTGTATATACTGTATGTATACAGTATATATATATACACATATATGTACTTCCCTGTACATACAGTGGTTTCATTTTATCTAAACATGGCTTTTTAGGTCAAATGGACATGACTGTTTTCCTAAATACAAATTAAAACTGGTTTGTAGAAGGCCTACATCAGGCTCGGGACATCCAGACAGAACCATACCAGAAACTTGTTAAAGTACAGTAAGTTCAAACCAAGGCCTCCTGTTCTTGTATTAAAATGCAATCATTCCAACCTGAGGAGGAAAAATGCCTTAAATTTGTTATTGAAGTCCCAGAGATAACTAGGAATTTCTTGACATTCTAACATTTTGTTTTCTATAAATTTGCCATGCAAACACATTGTATAAATATCTTAAAATAAATATTAAGGATTCCCAAGTCGGCATTGTTTACTCCCTGAAAAGTAGATGACTGAACAAGTCATCTGCTCCATTTAACAGTCAACGAGAGTGTGTCATTAAATGTTAAAGCTCCTGATGACGTCCTGTTTTCCTCCCTTAGAGAATTTTTGAAATCTCTCTCCATAATAATAAATCCCACAAATGGAATCCAAACAAAAGCCGTTTGTCAAACAATCCCTGATTTACTAGCTGGGTGAAGAATGTAGACGACATCAAGCAGAGATCTAGAAGTGCAATCTGAGAAGCTGAGGGAAGAGATGGAGGAAGGATGGGTGTTAGTAAGTGAAAGGACAGGATGTGAGAGATGTGGAAGTAGCAGAGCATGCATGCCTGAATTGATTGAAATGGGCTCGCCTTTTAACTGAAGTGCCTAAATGTTACCACACATTAGCTTCATCTGACATGACTGTCTCCCTGCTCATGCAGTTTTTCAAATGCTGAAAGTCACTCCCACTGCAGGTGTTAATCATGGCAGCTTTGTTTTCTGCTTACAGACCAGAGCTCTTGAAAACCAGAATATTTTTTCATTATTTTATTTTTTTTTGTCATATTTGTTACACTTTTATTGTTTTGGATCTGAAACTGTAAGGACTTTACAGACACGATTCTTTATTAATAAAAATCAAATACTATAAAAGTGCTCCTGGTTGTGATTGTTTTTAATTGCTTCTTCATGAATCGTGATTACTTTTTTGTACAGATTGTGTTAAATATAGTGTATTGTTTGATCTTAAGTGGGACCGAAAGGTCAAGGTTTAAGTTGCTTTCAAAACCAACAGAATTTTTTTTTTTACTGCACCATCCGAAATTGTTTTCAACCATTCACTTTTTCTACATTTTATTATCCTAAACAAATTAAGTTAAACAAAATACACCATAACAGAAAGTGATAATGTATCAGAAATGTTTTATAAATATATTTTTAAAAAGCAAACATTTAACTAAGGGCTTTAAGTATTTGCACATTCTTAATACTTTGTGGAAATACCTCTAAGAGGAATTAGATGAAGTCTTCCTCTAAATGTCTCTACAACCTTTACACATGTTTTGGGGTATTTTCTATTGTTCTCCACAGATTCACTCACTCAATCAGACTGGATGAGAACCTGTGAGAGCATCATTTTTTTTTTTTGGTCTTTACAGGGATGTTCTATTGGGTCTCAGTCAATACTCTATTTGAGCCATTCAAGCATGCTGACAGTGCTTTTGAAGGCCCTCCTTTGTTATCTTGGCTATACTTCAGGTCATTGTGTTGACCCCGTAGTCTGGGGTCTAGCGCGCCCTGGAGATTTCTTCAGGGGTTGCTAATAATCTCGATATCTAGTTGCTGTCATCTTACCTTCTATAGGGACTAAATGCCAATGCATTTTCTCCAGCAGGCAAATATTCCCACAGCCTGATATTACCAACAGGCTTTGCTGTTGCAGATCAACCCAGAAGGAGACTGCAAAAAACTGTACCAGCAGGAGAACGATCCTAAATACTCAGGCAGAGCTGGAATCAAATCCAGACCTAAATTCACTTGAAATTATGTGGCGAAACTCGGAATTTATGTTGGAAAAAAGGGTCTCTGTCCAGTCTAATGATATTGATGAATTTCGATTGTAAAAAATGTTGTGAACAATGCATCCTTTTCCATTTCACAGTGATGCCTGTGTGGTGTTGTGTTGGTCACATAAAATTTCATCAGAATGGACAATTGTGATTGTAACAG